>NC_080681.1:8388085-8696452 GCF_030445035.2 Dasypus novemcinctus
ATGTTAACAACCCATGTATCCATCAACTGACAAATGGATAAACTGTGGTATAAACACACAATGGGATACTATTCAGCTGTAAGAAGAAATGAAGTCATGAAGTATATGACAACATGGATGAACCTGGAGGACATTATGCTGAGTTAAGCAAGCCAGAAACAAAAGGACAAATACTGTATGATTTAGCTATTAAGAACTAAATATAATGAGCAAGCTCATGGAGTTTATAGCTAGAAAATAAGTCACCAAAGAACAGAAGGTGGTTAGAGAATGGAAAGCTGAGGTTTAATCCGTGCAGAATTGGTAAAAAGGTTGTTTGGAAATGTTTGGAAGTGAACAGAAATTGTGAAAGCACATCATAAGCTTTATAGTTAGTAGTACTAATATATGGGTATGACAGTGATTGAAAGGGAAAATCTTAAGATGTACATATCACCAGAAGGAAAGTCAAGGAATGAAATATGGGACTGTAGAGCAGAAATTTCTCATGAAAAATGAATATGGGTAATAGTGCATTTATAAGAATTTTTTTCTCTGAACCAGAAGAAATGTACATTAATGTTACAAGAGGTTTGTACCAGGGTAACATTTGGGAAATAATGTGACCAAAACAAACTATGGACAGTAGTGTACAATAATATTAATAATTTTCCCTCAATGGTAAAAAAAAAGAAGCATGCTAAGTGAAAGAAACTAGACAAAAAGTACTATCTATTGTTTGACTCCATCTATGCAAACTATAAATACAAATAAATTACAGAGATGGAAATAGATTAGCAATTATGTATGGAAGGAGATGGATAGAGAGATTGAGAGGTGACTACTAAGCGGCAGGGTTTCTTTGTGTTCTTTTGGGTTTTTTCTTTTTTGTTATTTTTTTTTATTTTACTTTTTGGAGTAATAAAAATGCTCTAATATTGACTGAAATGATGAATGCACAACTCTGTAATTATACCAAATGCTATTATTGTATACTTTAGATGAATTGTATGGTTTATGAATACACTTCAATAAAATTGATTTAAAAAAAGAAGAAGGTGGCAGAGTAGGCAGCTCTCCTCCACTGAAACATCTATTGAATTGGCAGGAACTTCATGAATCAACTATTTTGGAACTCTGAAATATAATTGAAAACTTTCAGCTTCCAAGGATTAGTTTGAACACTTAGAGCTTCCAGGGGAATTTTTGATAAAGAAAGAGGTCTGTGAATTTCAGTGAATTTTATGATCTCTATCCCAGATCCCAACCCTGCAGCAGGGAGCCATGAGAATGGCAGTCCACTTCCTGGTGCAACTCACTGAAATCAGGAAGGACAATAAGTACCTTGTCCTCCAAACAATCAGGGTTATGTGTTTTGATGTGTCTGGCAAATCACCGAGGAGCCAGCACATAGGTTGGCCATTGTTTCAACATCCACAAGCTGAAATGCCTTCCCAGGCAGCATTGGTTGAGGGGATTTAAAGAGACAGAACACTGTTTTATGTTTTCTATTTTCTTAAAGGATCTAGGAATTTAAGGAAATCTCTGTCAGGTCACTGGCTGACCTCAGAGATAATGAAACAGAAACTTCAGTGAATACACATGACAAAAGAATATAGTCTGCAAAATAGTTTGGAAAAGTCACTAAACAAAAGGATGACTACAGCCTTCATAAAAACAGCAATCCCTGGGAGTGATGAAAATATGATTTCCAGAATTACCACATAACAAGATTCCCTGTCAAACTGTCAACATAAAATTGTAAAGGATACAAAGACACAAAAATATATGGTTCATACACTGGGAAAGAAAGGAAATAGACAGAAACAATCCCTCATGAAATCCAGAAATGAAATAAACTAAGTGAAAAACTAAATATGCTCAAAATGCTGAAGGAAATCATGGGCAAAGAACCAAAAGAAATCAGGAATATGATATATGAACAAGCAGATATATCAATAAAGAAATAGGAATTTAGAAAGGAACCAAATAGAAATTGTGGAGCTGAAAATACAATAGATGAAATTAAAAATTCACTAGAAATACTCAACACATTATTTCTGAGCTGAAATGGTTTTTTATTAAATGTTTTTTACTAAAGGCCTTTCAAGATTGGACAAGCAAAGAAAACTAATGTCACTTTAGTTTGAAACATCCCCAAACCTCATGCTGAATCAAGGGACATCAGAAGGGAGCATAGAAAGTAGTGACAGGCTCTTCAGAATAGAAGCAGACCTAACCACCATGATTAAGGAATCTATTTGGTAACAGAGAATCTATTTGGTAACAATGTGGCCATGAGCCCTGAAATGACAAGTTAGGGGCACCTATACACAAAGACAGGTAAGGCTTTTAGAGAGAAATTAAGCAGAGGGAAAACTGTCACCTGGCATTTTGATTCAACAGTAGGCAGTAGAATCAGTGACCTTGAAGAAAGGGCAACTGGAATTACCTCCTCTAAGGAGCAGAAAGAAAAAACAATGAAGAAAAATTAACAAAGCCTATAGGACATTTTCAAGTATACCAACTGCAAGAGTCACAGAAGGAACAGAGAGGGACACTGAAAAAAGTTTTAGAAAAAATGATGGCTGAAAATGTCCCAAATTTCATTAAAGACATAAATCTACATGTCAAAGAATCGCTATGAATCCCAAGAAGGATACGCTCAATGAAAGCACACCAACACACATTATAATCAATATATGAAAAGACAAGGAGTAAGAAGTAACTCATCACTTACAAGGGATCATCAATAAGATTAACAGCTGATTCTTAACAGAAAATCTATCAAACAAGAATACCATATCTGATAAAACTATCCTTCAAAAACTGAATGAGAAATTAACACATTAAAAAACTAGAATTTGGAGACCTAGCTACAAATAAAAATCACTGGTAAAGGCAGCTACATAGGCAAATATAAAAGCTAGTATTATTTCATTTCTGGGATTTAAGTCCTCTTTTTGCTTCCTATAGGATTTATGCAAGATAAATGCATAAAATAATAATTACAAATCTCTGTTAATGGGCACACAATGAACAAAGATGTAATTTGTGGCAATAACATAAAGGGGGGAATGGAGTTGGAAAAGAATAGAGTTAATGTATGCTACTGAAGTTAAATGGCTATCAATTCAAACTAGGCTGTTATAAATGTAGGATGTTAACTGTAATCTACACAGAAACCACTAAGAAACTAACTAAAAACTTTTTCAGAAAAGGCAATAAGGAAGGAATCAAAAATACACACTAGAAAAATCAGTCAAACACAAAAAAGTTAGTATTGGAGGAATTGAAGGGAAATATAAGACATACAGAAAACAAATGGCAATATGACAGTAGTAAGTCCTTCGTTATCAGTAATAACTTCAAATGTAAATGGATTAAACTCAATAAATTAAACAAAGACAGGGCTTTTCGGCAAGATGGTGGCTGCGTGAGCGTGCCTGGTAGTGTCTCTGCAGGGGGCGGCTGGGCAGCGTTGAAGGCTCTTTGAGACTGCGCTGTTTCGGGGATTTTTGCTGGTTGGAAGGTGTCTGGACGTCAATTCGGTGGGAAGGTAACAGAGAGGATACATCTATAATATATAAACGGAGGTCCCAGCTGGGCTCGGGAAGTTCCCTCCCTGGGTGGGCGGAGCCGCGGTAGCGGGCGCTCCTGAAGCTCTGGAGCCGCGGCGGCCAGGGTTTTTGTTTTTTTTTTCCTTTTACTAGAGGCTTTGCGGTGCTGAGAAATTCGCGGATACTGGGCTGGCTGGTGAGGGGTTGTTGGGACAAGACTCCTTTGCAGATTGATTTGGGGAGACAGACGGTGTTTTCTTGTGAAGCGGGGGACGTTTTTGGTCGACGGACAGGGGGGGCAGTGCTTCCGCCTGGAGCCCCATCCCCAAAGGTCCGGCTGCCGATCTGCAACGGAATTGGACTTTGGACAATAAGGGGACACAATTGGGAGACTGTTGTAGGGTGCAGTGAGGGAGGAGGACATGTCTGGAAGCTGATTGGAGGATATTTTGCGAAGTTTGGGATTTCGGATCTTAGAGTCTGTTTTCGGCATTTCCAGCTGAAGCCCACCCCACCCGGCGGGGCTTGGGATCTGGGTCATTGAACTGGCCGTGGTGTAGAGGCGCCCTCAAGTGGCCGTTGCGAGGGAGCACAGGGAGGGAGCTGTCCAAAGGCTGATACCCTGAGGAGTTAGGTGAATTTCAGGGATCAGAAATTCAATATAAAATTCGCGGATCTGGCTTCCCCCACAGGGCTGGCACCCAGCTACGGGGATCCCTGAGGGCTGTGTTGCACTGCGGGGCTCCTAAGCTTTCTGTAGACCAGATTTGAGCTTGCCAGGTCTGGGTCCCCTGAACTCTGGCGGTCCACACCCCAGACTCACACCTCTTGAGTCTTCAGTGTCTCAGACTTTCCACCCCTGAATCCATCACGCGCTAGGGTCTACCTGGGGTCCTTCAGTGCCCTGGACCTCAACGTTTGTGTTTTATCTTTAATGGTTCATATTGTTTTGTTTTTATTTTCACTTTATCTTATTTTTTACTCTTTTTGACGCCCTGATTGCAAATATTGCATTATCCCCTAGTCTTTTCTCCTAGCGTCTCCCCCAAAGTCCTTTTTTTTTTTTTTACAGATATTTAGGGGTTTTTTTGGTTGTTGTTTTAGATAGTGTTGCAATTGTGACACGTGTATACCTGTATCTCTCTCCCCCCATCTGTTCCCCACCGCTTGCCTATCCTCTTTTTCTTTCTTTCTTTCTTCTTGTCTTTCTTTTTTTCTTTATTATAATTAGTGTTTTTTTTTTTTTCGGTTCTCTCTTTCCCTCTTGTCCCTCATTTTCCACTTATTTTATTTTAATTCAAGTACACAATACGTGCTACAGGGAACACCTCACATTTGCTGGGTTTTCCCATCCTCCACTGCCTCATTTCTGTGTGAACTGATTTAGGCTACCTACACTATCCCTCTTCCCCTGCATCTTGATAACCACTATCATCTACTGTCTCTCCTATATTCCACCCCCCACCTCCCATTCTCTGATCCACAAAGTGTCTAACTCTTAATTTCTAATACCTTTGTTCTGTTTTCTGTCTGTTATCCACTCTTGAAACTATTACCTTTCTTTTCTTTTTCCTTCTCTCATGAAAACAATAGCTTTGTAGTTCATACCATATTCCGCCTATATTCAGTCATCTACTTCATAAAAGATACTCTACCTACAGCTATAACTCTATACAATCTACATGAATCTAACCTCCATCCTCCCAGATCTCATATTCTTGCTTTGTTAACATACATTACCAATACCACTTTACACTTTACCCTTGCTGACACAATTGCCTTTTCCCAACACTAATACTTTCTTCTAAAGTGAACTTAACCAACAACAAGTAACTTGAGTAAGAAGAAAAAAGTGACAAAGAGAAGATATAACACCTATGCAAAAATAACAACTAATTAACCTCCAAAAGCAGACAAAGAAGCTAAGGAACTGATTAAATTCGTCAAAATAAAGAGATGACCAGAAAGCAACAAAAATCTACAAACCAAACCAATAATCAGGAAAACATGACTGAATCCAATCAACAAACCAATAATCACGAAGGGGAGCAAAACTTGGCACAAGCAATGAAAGAACTCAGATCATTCATCACCGACAAATTTGATGCAGTAATGAAAGAGGTTAACAACATGAAGACATCACTTGGAGGGGAAATTGCAGACATACGCAAAAACATAACAGATATGATGGGAATGAACACCACAGTTCAAGAAATCAAAAATACACTTGCAGCAAATATCAGCAGACTAGAAGAGACAGAGCAGAGAATTAGTGATGTGGAAGACAGTACCTCAGAAATCAAACAGATAGTAGAAGGGGTCAATAAGAAGATAGAAAAAATCCAATTAGGATTTAGGGACCTGAATGACAATGCAAAACGCTCAAACATACGTATTATAGGCATTCCAGAAGGTGAAGAGAAGGGAAAGGGGTCAGAAGGAGTGTTGCAGGAAATAATGGCTGAAAACTTCCCAAATCTACTGAAAGAGACAGATGTACATACCCAAGAAGCACAGCGCACTCCACAAGTCATAAACCCCAACAGGCCCACCCCAAGACATATACTTATCAAATTATCCAAGGCTCAAGACAAAGAGAAAATCCTAAAAGCAGCAAGAGAAAAGAAAACCATCACATACAAGGGAAGCTCAATTAGATTAAGTGCTGATTTCTCTTCTGAAACCATGGAGGAAAGAAGACAGTGGTATGATATAGTCAAGGTACTAAAGGAAAAAAACTTCCAACTAAGAATACTCTATCCAGCTAAACTAGCATTCAAACATGATGGAGAGTTCAAAATATTCACAGACAAACAGAAACTGAAAGAGTATACCAACAAGAAACCTCCCCTTCAAGAAATTCTAAAGGGAGTTCTGCAGGAAGAAAGGAAAAAACAGGAAAGGCAAAGTTGGAGGAGAGTATAAGACCAACAACAACAACAAAAAAGACCAAAAAAAATATACAAACAAAATATGACAAACACAAATCCAATCAAAATATGGCTAACACAAATAATTCCTTGATAGTAATAACACTGAATGTCAACGGATTAAACTCACCTATCAAAAGATTCAGACTGGGACATTGGATAAGGAAATATAACCCATCCATATGCTGTCTACAAGAGACACATCTTAGACCCAGAGACGCATGGAGATTGAAAGTGAATGGCTGGAAAACAATCATACAAGCTAACAATAACCAAAAAAAGGCAGGAGTAGCTATATTAATATCAGACAAAATAGACTTTAAATGTGAAACAATTGTGAGAGACAAAGAAGGATACTACATTTTAGTGAAAGGGAAAATCTGTCAAGAAGATCGAACAATCATAAATATCTATGCCCCTAACAAGGGTGCCTCTAAATACGTCAGGCAAACGCTGGAAAAACTAAGTGAAAGAATAGATACATCTACAATTATAGTGGGGGATTTTAATACACCACTATCAACTCTGGACAGAACATCTCAAAAGAGAATCACCAAAGAAACAAAACATCTGAATAGTATATTAGAGGAGCTCGATCTAATAGACATATATAGATCGCTACACCCAAACACAGCAGGATATACATTTTTCTCAAGCGCACATGGATCATTCTCCAAGATAGATCATATGCTAGGCCACAAAGAAAGGCTGAACGAATTCAGAAAGATTGAAATCATACAAAACATTATCTCTGACCACAGTGGAGTCAAGCTGGAGATTTGCAAGGGACAGAAGCCCAGATTTCACACCAAGATTTGGAAATTAAACAGCACACTCTTAGAAAAACAGTGGGTCAAAGAGGAAATCTCAAAAGAAATCAATGACTACCTTGAAACAAATGATAATGATAACACAACATACCAAAATTTATGGGATGCAGCAAAAGCAGTACTGAGAGGGAAGTTTATAGCCATAAATTCATATATCAAAAAAGAAGAAAGAGCAAAAATCGAAGAACTAACTGCACATTTGAAGGAATTAGAAAAACAACAACAAAGTAACCCAACAGGAAGAAGAAGGAAGGAAATAACAAAGATAAGAGCAGAACTAAATGAAATAGAAAATAAGAAAGCACTTGAACAGATAAACAAGACCAAGAGCTGGTTTTTTGAGAAGATTAACAAAATTGACAAACCTTTAGCAACACTAACAAAGAAAAAAAGAGAGAAGATGCAAATACACAAAATAAGAAATGAGAAAGGCGATATCACCACTGACCCAACAGAAATAAAGACTATCATAAGAGGATATTTTGAAAAACTATATTCCAACAAAAATGACAATCTAGAGGAAATGGACAAATTCCTAGAAACACATAAGCAGCCCATATTGACGAAAGAAGAAATTGATGATCTTAACAAACCAATCACAAGCAGAGAGATAGAATCAGTTATCAAAAATCTCCCAACTAAGAAGAGCCCAGGGCCAGATGGCTTCACAGGTGAATTCTACAAAACATTCCGGAAAGAACTGACACCAATCCTGCTGAAACTATTCCAAAACATCGAAACGGAAAGAACATTACCCAACTCCTTCTATGATGCCAACATTACCCTAGTACCAAAGCCAAACAAAGACATCACAAGAAAGGAAAATTACAGACCAATTTCTCTAATGAACCTAGACGCAAAAATACTTAACAAAATACTTGCTAATCGTATTCAACAATACATTAAACGTATTATACACCACGACCAAGTGGGATTCATCCCAGGTATGCAAGGATGGTTCAACATAAGAAAATCAATCAACGTAATACACCATATAAACAGATTGAAGGAAAAAAATCACATGATTATATCTATTGATGCAGAAAAAGCATTTGACAAAATACAGCACCCTTTCTTGATAAAAACACTCCAAAAGATTGGAATACAAGGGAATTTTTTGAACATGATAAAGAGTATATATGAAAAACCTAAAGCCAACATTGTTTACAATGGAGAAATCCTAGACTCCTTCCCTCTAAACTCAGGAACAAGACAAGGATGCCCACTGTCTCCACTCCTATTTAACATTGTCTTAGAAGTACTTGCACGAGCACTGAGGCAAGAACCAGAAATAAAAGGCATTCAAATTGGAAAGGAAGAAGTCAAAATTTCATTATTTGCAGATGACATGATCCTATACATAGAAAACCCTGAGAGATCTACAACGAAGATTCTAGAACACATAAATGAGTTTAGTAAAGTCGCAGGTTATAAGATCAATGCGCAAAAATCAGTAGCATTTCTGTACACCAATAAGGAGCAAGATCAGGAGGAAATCAAGAAACAAATACCATTCACAATAGTAAATAAAAAAATCAAATACTTAGGAATAAATTTAACTAAAGAGGTAAAGAACTTATACAACGAGAATTATACAAGATTGTTCAAGGAAATCAAAGAAGACCTAAATAAATGGAAGACTATTCCTTGTTCATGGATAGGAAGACTGAACATTATTAAGATGTCTATCCTACCAAAATTGATCTACACATTCAATGCAATCCCAATAAAAATCAACGCAGCCTTCTTTAAGGAACTAGAAAAACTAACTATGAAATTTATTTGGAAAGGAAAGAGACCCCGAATAGCCAAAGACATACTGAAAAAGAAAAACGAAATTGGAGGAATCACACTACCTGACTTCAAAACATACTATAAAGCTACGGTGGTGAAAACAGCATGGTATTGGCATAAGGAAAGACACATAGACCAATGGAATCGAATTGAAAGCTCTGATATAGAACCTCGCATATATAGCCACATAATATTTGATAAAGCCACCAAACCCTCTCAATTGGGAGACAGTGGCCTATTCAACAAATGGTGTCTGGAGAACTGGATAGCCATATGTAGAAAAATGAAAGAGGATTACCATCTCACACCTTATACAAAGATCAACTCAAGATGGATCAAAGACCTAAATATAAGAGCCAAGACCATAAAAACCTTAGAAAGCAGTGTAGGGAAACATCTACAGGACCTTGTAATAGGAAATGGATTTATGAATATCTCACCAAAAGCACGAGCAGCAAAAGAACTAATAGATAAATGGGACTTCCTCAAAATTAAAGCCTTCTGCACCTCAAAGGAGTTTGTCAAGAAAGTAAAAAGGGAGCCCACACAGTGGGAGAAAATATTTGGCAATCATATATCTGATAAGAAACTTATAACTTGCATATATAAAGAACTCCTATATCTTGAAAATAAAAAGATAAACAACCCATTTAAAAAATGGGAAAAAGACTTAAACAGACACTTCTCCGAAGAAGAAATACAAATGGCAAGAAAGCACATGAAAAAATGTTCCAAATCTCTAGCTATCAGGGAAATGCAAATCAAAACTACAATGAGATACCATCTTACACCCATAAGATTGGCAGCTATGAAAAAAACAGAAGAATACAAGTGCTGGAGAGGATGTGAAGGAAGGGGAACACTCATCCACTGCTGGTGGGAATGCAGAAGGATCCAACCATTCTGGAGGACAGTATGGCGGTTTCTCAAAAAACTAGCCATAGATTTGCCATATGACCCAGCAATACCACTGCTGGGTATATACCCAGCAGAACTGAAAACAAGGACACAAACCGATATATGTACACCAATGTTCATAGCAGCATTGTTTACTATTGCCAAAAGTTGGAATCAACCCAAATGCCCATCAACAGATGAGTGGATCAATAAAATGTGGTATATACACACAATGGAATACTACTCGGCTGTAAGAACAAACACACTACAAACACATGTGATAACATGGATGAATCTTGAGAACCTTATGTTGAGTGAAGCAACCCAGACATTGAAGGACAAATACTACATGACCTCAATGATATGAAATAAACAAGCTGCCCTAGATAGCAAGAGACTGAACGATAGGCTTACAGGAAATCGGAGGGTGGAGGAAGGATATGAGCCGATGTCTGCAGGGGTGGAACTTAAGACGAGATGGTGGTAAGTATGAACACAAAGAAGAGATAAAATGGGGGCAAGGGGTTGCCTTTGGTTGGGGCTTTACGGGTTTGAGGGTGGCTGGGGAGGGACGGTTGGGTAATGTTGCCCAAAAGTGGGGGGAGGGAGGGGTAGCATACGAACACAGGAGAGGGTTAGGAGGTGGTGGAGAGTAAAATGCCGAGAAAATAATATCAAAATATAATAAAGAGGGTTACCTGTTTAGAATGCTCGGAGGGGAGGGTCTGATGCAGGACGGGCTCCTGGGGAATGTCTAAATGCTCATTCTGCCAGAGTGGGTGACACCATGGGGTAGAATCCCAAGTAGTGAGAGTGGGGGTGGACCCACATCCTGGGGAGGACTAATGCCACCAAATAGAGGGAACTCTATCCCTCGAGAGAAAGGGTGGCTCCCAGGGCATTGGGGCAGATGAGCAAGTTAGGCCCTAAACACTATTCCATCTATCTCTGGAAGTGGCTCCTCAGGAAACTGAGGTTGACTGTCACTGTGGGCACCAAGGTGGAAGGGAAAATGGACGTTAAATGTGTGGAACCAAAGTAAATGGGGGGCAAGGGAGGAGTTTCTTGAGAGTACACAAGGATGGATATAAAACATGTAATATTACACTATAACATATAGGAGACGACAGACTGATAATGTAAACCATAATGTAAAACATAGGAGAACTAAAAATGTAAAGAACTGTGTATCCTAAAGTATGCACCATAATGAAAGCACAGATATTACCATGTTAGGAAGCTAATATCTCAGACTCTGTACATCACCTTAAGTAAATATGATGTGAATAGGGTGTAAGAGTATCGCTGTGGAAGGAAAAAGGTGTTGTGGTGAATGTATGGGAGTGTTGTATATTATATATATGCATTGCTGTGGTCTAGGACTCCTACGAAGAAACGCTGAATAATTAGGGGGGGGGGGGGGGAAAGGATAGGATGTGGAATTTTTTCAAGTCAACATTCTTTATCCAAGTTCTTTATCTATCCTTTAAACCCATCGCTATATGCCATTCCCTAGTAAGGGACCATGACATTATATTGGGCTTCAAATTTCGGGGAGTTCTGGATCACAGAGTGTTTCAACAATGGCAATGGAGGGATACTGGTATGGGATAACAATGACAGGTGATATATGGCTGACAGGGAGCTGTACAGAACATATGTCCAGGGTGCATGGTAATGATTGGATATACTCATAGTGGCAACAATTAAAAACCCAGCAGGGGGGCTACTGGGTTCCTGGCCAGTGGTGCTTTGTCGTGGTCCCTAGGGGAGCAGCGATAGTCTCCCAGGTACAGCGGCGGGGACCGGGAGGGAGTGAGGGTTCAACAGTGAGCCCCTGATGCTAATGACTATGCTTGTGAACTGATAAACCTAAAATAAGAACAAGGCCTAGAGCAACATTGTGCCTGGGAATTTCCTCCTGTCAGCCTTCATGTTACTCAAATGTGGCCAGTCTCGAAGCCAAACTCAGCATGTAAATGCAATGCCTTCCCTCCAGCGTGGGACATGACACCCGGGGATGAGCCTCCCTGGCAACGAGGGACCACTATCAAATACCAACTGATGATGCAACTGGAAAAGGACCTTATATGGAAGGTTCAATGCGGATCAGCAGAATATCCATGTCTACATAAAACAACATGACTTTAAAATGCTGTTTGACCTAAAGTGAGGGGGAAATGGAAAGGAGAAATGAGTCTATATGGCTACGAGTTTCTAAAAAAGAGTCTGGAGGCTGGCAGAAGGATTGCCCTCATGCACAACTGAGCAGAGTCAGAGAGACAGATAAAGCAGATACAACCCCCAGATATTGGTTCCTATGAAGGCTAAAGAGACCCATGAGAGTTATGGTCATGGCCGATGGGGTTTACTACCAGGGCAGATGGCCCCTCTCTGGAAATGGTGTTTATGTGTGATGAATCTGGACTCAGATGGGATCTCCCTTCATAAGACTTTCATACTAATCTGCTGGAGGTGCAGTTAACGTTGGGGTTTAAGATATAGTTAGGGGATTTGAATCTCTGGACTGATAATGTGATAGCCAGGTCCTGAGCCTCAACAGACTCCAGCACCTACAATCTGATTTATTGGACTTACCACACTCAGCTAAGATGGAGTTGAAGAAGGACAATCACCACACCATGGAGCCTAGAGTGATTACAACTGAAAATGGGAGGATGGCAGCCAGCATCCATGTGGAATCTGAGCCTCCTCTTGACATAGAGGTGCAATGGACACAACCAATCCAATGTCCACATAGAAGAGGTGGCATTGGATTGGGAAAAGTGGACATGGTGGACGATGGGTATGGGGAAGGGCAGGAAGAGATGAGAGGTGGGGGCGTATTTGGGACGTGGAGCTGCCCTGGATGGCGCCTCGGGGGTGATCACCGGACATCGTGGATCCTCACAGGGCCCACTGGATGGAATAGAGGAGAGTATGGGCCATGATGTGAACCATTGTCTATGAGGTGCAGAGGTGCCCAAAGATGTACTTACCAAATCCAATGGATGTGTCATGATCATGGGAACGAGTGTTGTTGGGGGGGGAGGGGGGGGGTGGGGGGGTGGGGTTGAATGGGACCTCACATATATATTTTTAATGTAATATTATTACAAAGTCAATAAAAAATAAATAAAAATAAAAAATAAAAAAAAAAAAAAACAAAGACATTGGCAGAATGGTTAAAAAGCAATATCCATCTATAGACTCACTTAAGACACAAATAGGTGGAAAATTAAAGCGTAAAAAAAGTTTTCCATGCAAATAGTAATCAAAAGAGAGCTGGTGTGGCAATACTAATACAAGACAAAATAAATTTTAAGGGAAAAATTGTTACAAAATACAATGAAGGACATTTTATATTGAAAAAGAGTCAAGTTATCAGACTTCCAGACAGATGGCAGATTAGAAAGACACAGGACTTTCTCCTCTTGCAGAAAAATTGCTAAAGGACAGCAGAAACAGTCTAGGGAAAAAATTTCTACGGTGTAGGAGACCAGGGGAAGGCAGGACACTACCCAGACAAGAGAGAGGCACAGGAAAAGAACTTTGACTTTAAGACCATGAGTATACTGCAGCTGGAGCTGTGGTCACTCATCCGCCACCCTACAAGGTGAAAGCACTGAATTCTTAGGCCTCCAGGCTATGGCTACAGACAAAGGTGGTCTGCAGGGATCTACCTCCCAAGGAAACAGGACAGGGAGGGACTCAGCCTAAGGCTGATTCAGCTTTTAACCCACAAATTTGGTCTGCCATATCCAGAGAGCCCTCCCAGGCCACGTAAGGCCGCACCACTGTTTGCCTTGGGAGCCAGCACAGGACTAGAGAGAGCCAACCCTCTCAAATGCCCTCCCTACTGGACTGAGACTGGTTGTTGAGGACACAGAGCAGAATGCATTATTTCCTATGTGGAAAAAGAGAGGGAGTTCACAGCAATGGTTGGAGAACTGTCTCTGAAAAAGTTTGATGTGTGAGCTCTTAGTCTCCAGGCAGGAAACCTCTGTCATACCGATCCAGTCCATACTGCACCAAACATACTATGACCAGGCTTTAGACTGAGAGGCCAGTCAAAGAGCACTACTGCTGGCCAACCAATGAAGCACATGTGAGAGAATTAAAAGTAAGTAACATGCTTTTATGACCTTTACAGTCTCCCTCCCCACGGCCCTTGGAAGCGGGTCTGCAACCCATTACTGTGTCCAGGACCCAGATTTGAGCAACAGGGACAATCCTAAAGAACTAGAATAGGTTGAACCAAGAATCAGAGAATGGCAATAACAGTCTCCCACCATTAAATTCCTACAAAGGAGAGAAATTGAGCAAGAGTAAATGCACCATCATAATCAGATGACTAGACATCAGGAAAAGATTACAAGCCATACTTAAAAAATGGAAGAAATGGCCGAAAGAAAGGAATATATCAAAGATGCAGATGAGACACAGGATTTGAGACAATGATTCCACCAGATTCAAACAAATTTCCAAAATCAAATTAATGAGTTAAAAGACAAAATGGCTAAAGAGATAAGGACATCAAAAAGACACTAAGTGAACACAAAAGAGAATTTAAAAACCTCAATGGAAAAGTAACTGAGCTCATGGGAATGAAAGACACAGATGTGAGATAAAAAACACATTAGAGACATACAATAGCAGACTCAAAAAGAGAGAAGAAACAATAAGTGATAGAGAAGACAGCATAGTTGAAATTGAAGAGAATAAAAAAGAGAGAAAGAAAAGAATGGAAAAAATACAGCAGGGCTCAGAGAGTTGAATGATAACACAGAAGACAATAACATACATGTCTTGGGAGTTCCAGAAGGAGAAAAGAAGGGAAAAAAGGGCAGAAAGAGAATTTGAGGAAATAAGGATGAATATTTCCCAAAACTCATCAAAAAATGAACTTACATGCTGAAGAAGCATAGCATATCCCAGTCAGAATAAATATGAATAAACCTACGCCAAGACACATACTACTCAGTATGCAAAATACCAAAGATAAAGACAAAATTCTGACAGAAGCAAAGGAGAAATAACAATCACATACAAGGGATGCCCAGTAAGACTTAGTGCAGATTTCTCATCGGAAACCATGGAGTTGAAAAGCATACTGAAAGAGAAAATTTACCAACTGAGAATTCTTTATCCAACAAAAATGTCCTTCAAATAAGAAGGTGAGTTTAAAATATTCATAAACAAATAGAAACTACAAGAGTTCATAAAAAATAATCCACCTTTGAAGGAATTATTAAAGCCTGAAAAAAAAGACAGGAGAGAAGGGATTGCAGGAGAGTGGAGAAGACAATAATAGCAGAAAGGATAATAAAATAATAGAAAACAGATGAAAATAAGACATGACATATTAAAACAAAGAATAAAATGGTAGAAGTAAATAATGCATTTTCAGTAATATCACTGAATGTGAATAGAGTAAACTATCCAATCAAAAGATATAGGCTGACAAAATGGATAAAAAACAATGAGCCATCCTTATTCTGCCTAGAAGAGACTCAACTTACCCAGGGATCCAAACTGGATGAAAGTGAATGGTCAGGAAAAAAATACTCCATGCAAACAGTAACCAAAAAAAAAAAAAAAAAGTACAACAGGGGTAGCTATACTAATAAGCCAAATCAGAAAAAAATAAAAGACTAATTAAAAGCAGTGGTACCTGGCTGGCCACTGTCCCATCCCTCATTGGCTCATCATACACCAAGCCCATGATCCCAAGGAAAATTCCAGTTCTCGAGGGAGCAGAATGGCCCTAGTACCACACACTGGGAGCATATATATTTGGTCCAATCTCTCTGGAGGTGGCCTAAACGAGGGACCTGCCATCGCAGAACTTGCCCTGCACATAAAAGACAGCTTAAGAACTCTTCTACAGAACACTGTGGAGAGTAGTCAAGTCATACTGCCTAAGGCAAGAGATTGTTGATATATAGTGCAGTGCCCAGGACCATGAGCAGGCTGTTTCATAGGGAAAAGGGGACATTATGAAACTTGTAAATGGGGGAATTCCTAGGGCCATACCAGCACACCTAAGACAAGAATCATGGACAGAATTGTAGGGAGGTACCTACAATTACCTTATACAAAAAATAACTCAAAATGGATCAAGGACCTAAATATAAAAGCAACAACCATAAAACTCCTAGAAGAAAATGTAGGAAAACATCTTCAACATTTTGTGGTAGGTGGTAGTTTCTTAAAGCTTACACCCAAAGCACATGCAACAAAAGAAAAAATAGATAAATGGGACTTCTTCAAAATTAAAGACATTTGCACCTCAAAGGACTTTGTCAAAAGGGTGAAAAGATAACCAAATCAATGGGAGAAAATATTTGGCAATCACATATCCAATAAGGTTTAATATTCATGATATATAAAGAGATCATACAACTCAACAATAAAAAGACAAAGTACCCAATCAAAAATGGGCAAAAGACTTGAAAAGACAATTGCCCAAAGAAGAAATACAAATGGTGAAGAAACACATGAAAAAACATTCAACATCACTAGTGATTAGGGAAATGCAAATCAAAACTACAATGAGATATCATTCTACACCTATTAGACTGGCTGCTACTAAAAAGTTGGAAAACTTTAAATGTTGGAAAGTATGTGGAAATAGGAATGCTTATACATTGTTGGTGGGAATGTAGAATTGTACAGCCACTGTGGAGAACTGTTTGCTAAAGATTTTGAATGTAGACTTGTCATGTGACCTGGCAATACCATTACTAGGTATATACCCAGAAGGACTGAGAGCAAAGACATGAACAGACATGTGCACACTGATGTTCATAGTGACATTATTCATGATTGCCAAAAGTTGGAAACAATCCAGGTGCCCATTAATTGATGAATGGATAAAATAAATTGTGGTGTATACATATGATGGAATATTATGCAGTGGTAAGAAGAAATGAAGTCATGAAGCATATGACAACATAGATGAACCTGGAGGACATTATCTTGAGTAAAGCATGCCAGACACAAAAGAACAAATCCTGTAGGATTGTGCTATTATGAACTAAATATATTGTGTAACCTCATGGAGTTAATAATTAAAATATAAAACACCAGAAAATAGAAAGAGATAGAGAATATAAAGCTGACGGTTATTCTGGGCAGAATTGGTATAAAGGTTGTTTGTAAATCTTTGGAAATGAATAGAAATGGTTAAAGCATATCATGGTGTTTGTAACCAGAAGTGCTACTATATGCCTATGACAGTGATAGAAAGGGAAAGTCTAAGGTTATGTATATTACTAGAAGAAAAGCTAAATACCATAACATGGACTGTATAAGATAGTAAAACCTCAATGTAGACATGAATATGGGGTATATTGCCTATATAAGACTGTTTTTACAAAATATAAATACAAATATACTAGAGAAGCAGCTATGTAGGGAAGTTGAGGCATAGATTGAGAGGTGATGAGTTTTGTTTGTTTGTTGTTTATTATCATTGGAATGATGAAAGTGCTCTGGGAATGATTGGGGTGTGAATGTACATATATGTGATTACATCGAATATCATTGATTGTACTCTTTGGATGGTTTTATGCTTTATTTATATGTAACAATTGAAATTGATTTGTTAAAAAAATAAACAAGAGTGAAAAAAATATAGGCTGAAAAAATGGATAAAAAAACATGAGCATCCATATGCTGCTTACCAGAGACTCACCTTAGACCTAGGGGTACAAACTGGTTGAAAATGAAAGACTGGAAAGAGATAAGCCATACAAACAGTAACCAAAAAGAACAGAGGTAACTATACTAATATTGGACAAAACAGATTTTAAATGCAAAAAGTTATGAGAGATACAAAAGGCCATTATATATTAATAAAAGGACAATCCACGAGGTAGTCATAAATACCTATGCACCTAACCAGGGTGCCCCAAAATACATGAGGCAATACCTGGCAAAACTGAAGGGAGAAATAGAAACCTCTACAACTAGAGTTGAAGACTTCAGCACACTACTCATATCATTAGATAGAACTACATAGAAGATCAACAAAGAAACAGAGAACTTAAACAATATGATAAATGAGCTAGACCTAACAGACACAAATGGAATGTTGCACCCCAAATCAGGAGGTTATATATTCTTCTCAAGTGTTCTTGGATCGTTCTCAGAGATAATATGTCTTAGGACATGTTAAGTCTCAAGACAGGGAAAGAAAAAAAAAAAAAAAAGAAGAAGATGCAAATAAAAATCAGAAATGAAAGGAGTGATGTTATATCTGAACCCGAAGAAATAAAAAAGAGGCTATATTAAAAACAGAATGACAACAAACTAAACTAACTAGAGGAAATGAGCAAATTCCTCAAAACACACTATCTACACTGATGCTAGTAGAAAAAAGCAAGAACTCAACAAACCAGTCGCATTTAAAGAGATTGAATCAGGAAGCAGACTTGGCCCAATAGCTAGGGCGTCCGCCCACTACATGGGAGGTCTGCAGTTCAAACCTCGGGCCTCCTTGACCCGTGTGGAGCTGGCCCATGCGCAGTGCTGATACACGCAAGGAGTGCCCTGCCACGCAGGGGAATCCCCCGCATAGGGGAGCCCAACGCGCAAGGAGTGCGCCCCATAAGGAAAGCCACCCAGCACGAAAGAAAAGTGCAGCCTGCCCAAGAATGGTGCCACACACATGGAGAGCTGACACAACAAGATGACGCAACAAAAAGAAACACAGATTCCTGTGCTGCTGACGACAACAGAAGTGGACAAAAAGAAGAACACACAGCAAATGGACACAGAGAACAGACAACTGGGGGGAGGGAGGGGAGAGAAATAAATAAATCTTTAAAAAAAAATTTTAAAGGATTGAAATTATACAAAGCACTTTCTCTAATAATGGAATGAAGCTGCAAATCAATAAGAGGCAGAAAAAGAAAATTCACAAATACATGGAGGTTGGAGGTTAAACAACACACTTTTAATGAATCAGTGGATCAAAGAAGAAATTGCAAGAAAAAATCAGTAAATATATCAAGATGAATGAAAATGAGAACACAATGTATCAAAAATCTAAGGGATGCAGCAAAGACAGTGTTGAGAGGGAAACTTATAACCCTCAATGCTTTCATTAAAAAAGAGTTAAAATCAAAGACCTAACTGCACCCCTGAAGGAAGTATAAAAAGAACAGCAAACTAAACCCAAAGCAAGCAGAAGGAAAGAAATAACAACACTTAGGGCGAAATAAACAAAATTGAGAACAAAAAAAAATAGAATCAACAAAGCCAAAAATTGGTTCTTTGAGAAGATGAACAAAACCAACAAACCCTTAGCTAGACTGACAAACAGAAAAAGAAAGATGATGGAAATAAATATCAGAAATGAGATGGAGGATATAAATAATATCAGAAATAAGAGATCATAAGATGACACAATGAACAACTTTACTCCAACAAACTAGAAAACAGATGAAATGGGCAAATTCTATAAACACACAATCTACAATAACACTAGGTAAAATAGAAGACCTCAACAAACCAATCACAAGTAAAGAGATTGAAACAGTCATCAAAAACATCTCCAGGGGAGAAGGCGACGGACTAAGAGGCAGAGCTAAATGGTCTCACAAAAAAAAAAAGGGAAAAAGAGCCAAAGCTGTCTGAGGGACCTGCTTTGGGGGTCAGCAGACCAGGATAGTGCTGCACAAGTCCCAGGAGGGTGAAGGACAGAGACAAAGAAGCCAAAACAACAAATGCCCATGGCAACCGGAAGTTACCAAGCCCCCATGGCAACCAGGAAGGGTTCCCCTCCTCTACTCCAGAGATATTAAGCTGGGGTAAAACATCTGGCTCACTGCAGCCAACTGAGAGGGGAACAGCCATCTTCCTCCCTGTAAGCTCTTTCAAAGGAAAAAGGAGGGAAAGTCAAGGTGCTTTTCTTCAGTGAATTCAGCCAGCAGAGCCTGCTTTGAATCTCCAATCTGGAAATTCAACACAGGAACACAAGAAGGCAAAGACTGAAACACCTCAGTGGAGAGGTGCACTGTCGAGCACCACCTGCTGGCAAGTCTGGAAATTGTTTTTCCATTGAGATCAGAAAAAAAGACAAGGATGCCTAATGTTACCACTGTTATTCAATACGGTGCTAGAAGTTCTAGCTAGAGCAATTAGGCAAGAAAAAAGAAATAAAAGGTACCCAAATAGGAAAGGAAGAAGTAAAACTATCACTGTTTGCTGATGATAAAATCCTATATCTAGAAAATCCTGAAAAATCCACAACAAAGCTACCTGAACTAATTTACAAGTTCTGCTAAGTGTGGGATACAAGATTAATACACAAATAGTAGCATTTCTATACACTACTATGAGCGGAGGAAGTCAGAAAAATATTCCATTTACAATATCAACTAATAAATTTAACTAAGTTTATTTACCCACTAATGGATAAACACACACACATACAATGGAATATTACTCAGCCATAAAAAAGTAGTGAGGTTCTGACACATGCTACAACATGGATGAACCCTGAAGGCATGCCACCGAGTGAAATAACCTAGGTACAAAAGGACAAATTTTTTTATTTCTCCTACATAAAATACCCAAAATAAGCAAATAAAGAGAGACAGAAAACAGATTAGCATTTACCAGAGACTGGGTGGGAGGTGATGGGAAATTACTGCTTAATTGGTACAGAACTTCTATTTGGATAACTAAAAGGGCTTGGTAATGAATAATGGTGATGGTAGTACAATATTGTAATTGAGTCCAGTGAAATGTATACTTAAGAATGGTTAACATAGGAAATTGTGTTACATACGTAAGTTATCAAGTTATCACAATAAAAAGAAAAATTTACAATAGAAATAATCTAATAGATGAGCCAGAAACTGAAGTAAACAGAGAAAAACTTAAAAATATCTATGATTATTATCCTCAAAAAAGATGAAAAAACATCACAGAAGGAGAATTTAACCAGACAACTGGACTCTTAAAAAATAATGTAGTGGGAATTTTAAAAATAAAAATACAAGGAAGTGGCTGTGGTTCAGTCAATTGCGCTCCTGTCTACCATTTATGGGAGGCCCTGGGTTCACGTCCCAGGGCCTCCTTGTGAAGGCAGGCTCGTCTACATGCCATGGAGAGCCGCCGGCCCTGGCACCACAGAGTGCCGCCCAGCCCGCCAGTGCCCCCGAGTGTCACCAGACCACCAGTGCCTCAGAGAGCTGACTCAACAAGGTGACACAACAGAAAGGTAGACAAACAAAAACGCAGAAAAGCATGCAGAGAATGGACAAAGAGAGCAGACAGCAAGCAAGCCACAAGGGGGGGAGGGGAAATAAATAAAAATAAATACAGACACAGAAGAACACACAGCAAATGGACACAGAGAGCAGAGAGCATGCAAAAAAAAAGCCACAAGGGGGGATAATAAAAAAATTTTTAAATAAAAACACAGTATCTAAAATTAGTAATTCAGTAGAATGGGTTTAAAGGCAGATTAGGCACAGTAGCAGGTAGGATTAATGACAGGTCACTAAAAAATATCCAAAATGAAAGGAATGGAAATACATACACATGAGAAATAATGAAAACTAATTTAAATGGAAACATTTTAATTGTAATGAGTCTGCACAATCACACAGAATTATAATTACCATTAAATTTTTCGCAGTTTATGTAAGATTTAATATTCATTCATTCATCCAAACAACTACTGAACTCCTATTTTGTGCAAGGCAATATGTGGGTATTAAATATACAAAGATATTTAATAAGACACACTCTTGGCCCTGAAGGCACTCATGGTTACAGGAGTCAAAAGGGACTAGAACCTGTCTTAAGAAAGTGGTGGGCATTGCCAAAAGTTGGAATCAACCCAACCATCAACAGAAGAATGGATAAGCAAAATGTGGTATACACATACAATGGAATACTACTCAGCTGTAAGAAGGAATACATTACTAACACACAGGATAACATGGATGAATCTTGAGGACTTTATGTTGAGTGAAGCAAGCCAGGCATTGAAGGACAAACACTACAGGACCTCTCTGATATGAGGAATTAAGCAAAAAAGCCATCTCAGAGACCTAGAGTCTGGAAGACAGGCTTACAGAAAACAGGGCAGAGAGAGGAAGATTGAGAGCCAACACCCACACAGGCGAAATCTATGATAAGGAGGTAAGTAGCTGTGCAGTAAAGGGATTGATGGGGCATAGGAATACTACTGGGTTGAGCTGTGCAGGCTTGACAGGGGCTGGGGTTGGGAGGATGGGTCGGATGGTCCATGGAATTGGAGGGAGAGTTGGGGGGGAGCAGGTGAACACAGGGGATTGGTGGGTACATGGTTGAAACTATAATGTTGAGAAAACTCTTTAGACAATATAATAAGAAAGGGTTACTGGTTTAGGGTATTGGATGGAGGGCATTTGGAACAGGGTGCACCTGGGGCAGGCTTCTAGGGAGTGTGTGAGCGCTCACCTTGTCATAGTGTGTTATATCAGGGGGTGGAGACCCATACAAAGAGCAAGAAGGTGTTGTACCCTCATCCTGGGGAGGCTCAATATTCTCAAACAGAGGGGAGGGTGTCTCACAAGAGTATGGGTGGTTCCTAATGGGGGAGGACAGACTAGTGTGTCAAGCTCTCAGCATTCTTGCAAGTATCCATGAATCTTGTTCTTCAAGCAGTGAAGTTTGGTTGTCACTGTGGGCCCCAAGGGGAGGGGGAGAGAGGAATAGAATAGATGGAGAGGGGGTAATTGGAGGGCAATGGAAGTTTTCTGAATGATCATACAATGATGGATCCAGACCATGTTAAGTTACACCAAAAATTTATAAACGTGTACTGTCTAAAATGTAAACCATAATGTAAACTACTGACTATGGTTAATAGCTACGTTTCAATATTCATACATCAATTGTAGTAAATATAACATCCACATGTAAAAAGATCATTGTTGGGGAAGGGGGAATAAGGGGAGAATGTTGAGTATATGGGAGTCCCCTATATTCTGTATATGACTTTACTGTGACCTAAAACTTCTTTAAAGACATAATGAAAAAAAAAAAAAGAGGTAAGACACTGAGAAAGAAATGGAAGAGACTGCCTTGCCACTGTACATCCAGGACAACACCTATTACAGTGATGAAAGGCAAAACGTCAAAAAAAATTTTTTTTTAATATTTTCATTTTTTTAATACCCCAATTTATTTTTACTTTTAGTTTTTATAAATTATGTATTTTGTTTCTAGTGTTTAAATCTATCATTACTATTTAATTTTCCTATTAATTCAATTTGGCAATATACTAAGAATCATTTTTGAAGAAGTTTTGGATCACAGAGGTGTTCAACTATGGCAGGAGAGGAGCCCTGGTGTGGGGTGTCAATGATGGGGCATGCATTTAGGGTATATAGATGTGTTTGGATGTTTGTTGGTTATTGACACAGTGGGTAGAGATTCACATAACTTCTGAGGGAGTGCTGGGTTCCCATTCTGGGGAGCTCTGCCACATTCCCCAATGGAACAGCAACAATCCCCTAAGTGCAAGGGCTATGACCAGTGAAGAAGGATAATCCAGTGCTGGGCCCCTGATACTGATGACTGTGCTTATAAGCCTGTTACACCTGAAATTTCAACTGGGCCTAGTATTGCAGGATGCCTAAGAGTTACCTCCAGAGAGCCTCCATGTTGCTCAAATGTGGCCACTTTACAAACCAAACTCAGCATATAAATTGACTACCTTCCCCCCAGCATGGGACATGACTTCCGGGGATGAACCTCCCTGGTTCGGAGTGATTACTACCAAGCACCAGCTGGTGATGCAACTAGAAAAAGATCTTGAATAAAAAAGGAAACAGTAAAGACAAATGAGTTTATATGGCTAAGAGACTTCAAAATGACTTGGGAGGTCATCAGAGGGGTCATGCTTATGCACGTCTCAGCAGGAACTCAGAGACAGCCAAAATAGATAGAACCCCAGGTAGTGGTGTTCCTAAGGGCTACGGAGACACGCAGGTCCTACAGTCATGGAAGATGGCTCCAGAGTTCGGTGTCTTGCCAGTGGGCCCTACTTTGGAATTTGACTAGTAACGGAGTTGGACTCAGATGTGACTGCTCTACACATGCCTCTTCTGTCCCTTTTACTGAACCTGTGGTTAGTGCTGGGGTTGGTGTATACCCAGGAGACTTGAATCTGTGGGCTGTCCATGTGCTAGCTCTCAGCTAACATTGAGCTGAAGAAGGTCAACCACCACACCATGGAGCCAAGAGTGCCTACAACTGAAAGCAGGAGGATTGCATCCAGCATCCATGTGGAATCTAAGACCCCTCTTGATATAGATGTGGAGTGGACACAATCAATCCAAGGACCACAGGAAGGAGGAATAGAATATGGATTAGAGTGGACTTACTGATATTCTATTCATGAACTATTGTGATTAGTATTTGAAGAAAATGTGGCATTGGCGTGGAGAAAGTGGCCATGGTGGCTGCTGGGTGTGGGGAATGGGAGGAAAGATGAGATGTGGAGGCGTTTTCGGGACTTGGAGCTGTCCTGGGTGGTGCTGCAGGGACAATTACCAGACACTGTATGTCCTCCAATGGCCCACTGGATGGAACGTGGGTGAGTGTGGGCTATGATGTGGACCATTGACCATGAGGTGCAGTGATGGTCAGAGATGTATTCAAAAAATGCAATAAATGTCTCATGATGATGGAGGAGAATGTTGCTATGGGGGGAGGAGTGGAGTGAGGGGGTGGGGGGTATATGGGGACCTCATATTTTTTGAATGTGATATTAAAAAAATGAATAAAGACAAAAAAATAAAATAAAATAAAGGCTAAATCTAACATGACATTCCAGGTCCTTCATAATCTGATCCAAGCAGTCCTTTACAATCTCATTTGCCTGAGTTTTCTTAAGATATAGCCACACTAATCAATTTAGTAAATATACCATAACTTTTACACTTCTATGCCTTACCCAAGCCATTTCTTTTGCCTACACTGTGTCTCCTCCAATTCACTGTCTAATGTAGTTTTAACCGTCTAAGATCCATTTCAAGAAAGAGTTCTTCCCCTAATGTATTTCCAAATGTCTTGCTTCAGGAAGAATTAATAACTCCCTTCTTACTGCTTTCATAAAATTCATTCATTCATTTATACAATATTTATTGAGTATCTAATACATGCCAGCCACTGTTCTAGGTACTTGGAAAACACTGAACAAAAAGGCAAAGATTCCTGTCTTCATGGAGTATTTTGCTGGAACTTTAAAAAGGTGATAGTACTGACAAGGGAAAAGAGTATATGTACTTTGAAAAAACTCTCCAAGTTACTTAATTACATCTTCCTTCAACTACTCTGTGGCAGTTTGATATTGTTTATGAATTCCAAAAATAGATATTGGATTATGTTTATAAACTGGTCTGAGGTTTCACTTTTAATTGATTAAATTATGATTAGGGCTTTGATTCAGCCATGTCAGTAGGGTGGGTGGGGACTCACAGATAAAAGACATGGAAAAGGACAGAGTTGGGAGTTTTGAGGTGAAGCCCAGGAAATGAATACACAGGAAAAGAATACAGAGGAATAGAGATGGCTCCTGAGACACAGCAGAAGCCCCAGGGAGAGAGAGAGATCTGTTTCCCTGAAAGTCTACAGCTGGCCTTGTGGAAAGAGCACAGCAGCTAAGCCTGGAGAGAAACAGAGCCCCCAGAAGAGAGGAACTCAAGAAGCCTGAACTTTTGGCAGATGTTGGCAGCCAACTTGCCCCAACACATGGCAACATGCTTTTTTGGCCTGGTAACTGTAAGCTTCTACCCCAAATAAATACTCTTTATAAAAACCAACAGATTTCTGGTATTTTGCATCAGCACCCCTTTGGCTGACTAATACATGGTCCAATCCAAATTGGGAATTACAGCACTAGAAAGCATTACAACAAACTTGTAATTAAAGCCAAAATTTAGATCATAAAAAGAGGAAAACATAGAATACTTTAGTATATTTTCTTATATAAAGTCTTACTTGTCTTTTCCTCTAATTGATTAACTTTATCTCTGGATTCCTGTAGTAGAAATGTTAAATCTTTCATTTTATTTTCTTTCTCAGCACTTTGGATCAACAGTAGTGATATCTAAAATGAAATATTTAAATAACATATTATAGGTATCAAAAATTAAATATGGCATCTTCATTAATTCAAATATTTAATTCTCAAAGCATTAGTAAATGATGAAGAAAGCAATTTACAAAAATGGCCGACATATTTCAATCTTTCAAAATCATAAGCCTTTAAAGACAGTAAAGAAGATAAACTATAATATTAGAATCTCAAATAGACTATATTTCATTATTACTCTAAGAGATATATTAATTAAATAAACTCTTATGGGTAATACTTAAAAGAAAAAAGTGTAAAATACTTAAATTATGTTAAAATTAACAAGTACATTTCTAAAATGTCATTTGCTATACAGTTCTTGTTATATAACTCACCCCCAAAGAACCCCAGAATCTGTTTCAAGAATTAGAGGCAATAGGCACTGTGGAAGGTGAGTGTAAAGCAGGAAACTAATTACAAAGAAACTGTTTAAAAGTTGGTGGAAAGGGTAACAAGAATTTCCCAGGTCCACTCAACCCTCCCACCGTAGCAACCAATATAGTCAGAGAACTAATCCTTCTCCATCTTTGCAAGGGACACACGGCATAGTCAAATTGAAAAAGAGAATCACTAAGCATGGAGATCCAGGTTCAGAGAAGGGTAGAGAAGAAGGAAAGAACAGAAAAGTCAGAATGCAGAATGGTGAGATTCAGCCTCTATTTCCT
Organism: Dasypus novemcinctus; assembly: GCF_030445035.2. Taxonomy (NCBI): domain Eukaryota; kingdom Metazoa; phylum Chordata; class Mammalia; order Cingulata; family Dasypodidae; genus Dasypus; species Dasypus novemcinctus. The sequence continues at coordinate 8,414,891 of NC_080681.1, forward strand.
ACCCTCCCCAACCCAGCTCCAAGATCATCAGCCAAGTTTATACGCCCAGGCAGGAATGTGGAACACCACAGAAAAAAGATTTATAAATGATGACATTTAGGAGTCCCCAGCAAAAATACTAGCTGGCCCTGTTATCATTTTACAGGGAAGCTCAACCTATAAGCTCTGTCCATACCCCCAGTGCTTTTTAGTACTTTACTTTTTTTTTGTACTTTATAATGAACACAGTTATACCTTTTAAAAAGATACCCCTTCTTAAAATTTAAAACCTCAGTGAAAACAGAGAAAACTGATAATTACTCTTTCAAACTATCTAAGCATAACACATAAATTGGAATTCTATCATTTAACTAGAACTATTCATAAGTATCCTTTCTGTACTTTCAGTTAACTTCTTGTAATTATTGTTTAAATAGATATCCTTGTTAATTATAATTACAAGACAACCTATGGTAAAAGAGAGAAGAAAAAAATGCAAAATCAAGGAAAAATAGAAAAGGGTTCCTTTCTATAGATTGTTTTCCATTTGGGAAGCAGAATACTTGAAACTGATATAGTTGACATAATAATCTGAAATTGACACTCTTGCAAATGTCAAAAGACACAGAGCCACTATTTTCAAATCTGCCACCATGTGCCATTAATAGAAAGAAGAAAAAAATGTTTAAACTACCTTTCATTGATATTATGACTAGTATAATACAAAACAAACTGCAAAATGTATACTGAGTCTATCTTTACATTTTACAAGGATTTTGTCCAAACAAAATTTCTCATAAGGTATTTTTGCAGCAATATCCTATTTCCCACTGAATGTGGTAGAAGAGTTATTGATTGTAAAAACATAAGACCAGCATTCCATGAATGAATACCTGAGTTTATAAAAGCCTTAATTCTGCTAGGCAGCAGGCTAAATATTTGGTTATCTATAATATCAAAATCCTATAACAGAATTTAATCATGCAGTCAGCAAATAAATTCAATTTTTTTTGAAATTTTAAGTATTGTATGAATTTAAAAATACAAAGAACACAGAGAGTTCTTAAAAAAAAAAACCTGCTTTTCCTTGTCATTTATTTCCTTTTTGTACTCTTCTTCAAGGTGTTGGATTTTTTCATAATCTTCCTTCACTTGAAAAATAAAACAAATATACTTTAATGTCTTAACATACTTGTATAACCTTTCTATTTATGAACAAAATTTAAAGTTTCTGATATTTCATTTTACCCTTTTATTTATTTCAAGATTATACTAAGCCCCAAAAGGCCCTAACCAGTCAAAACTGCTGTTTTCTTGCTGTTAACTTTCTGTTTAGTAAAATAGTGAATTTAAATACTATCAAAGTTACAATAACTAAAGAAAATTCTATAGTTTGTATAATAGGATACATATAAAAGTTTATTCTTGCAACACTAATCTGAAATAACAGAGTTTCAATATATGTATTGTTATCTTAACATGCACACTTTAACTACCAAGAAATTTAAAAATAATAAGCCATTATTCCAAAAAATTACATAAAAACAATAAAAGATTTGATTTCAGGGAAAGTATAGCTTTGGATCAAAAAAAGTATTTTTCACATATATCAATTCTCTGCCATATTTCACAAGACTTTGTGAGGCTCACAAAACAATATACAATAAAAAATAAAAAACAGTTGAGGGTGCTAAGCTGAAAAAATTAAAACATTAGCAGAATCTAATAAAAATATAAATGCTAGACAAGTAATATAAAAATTACATAGTATCCCTACACTTAAAATGCGTTTCCAATCTGGAATTCTCAGCTTGCACACGAAGCTCCTCAAATGCTATTATCATTTTCTGGAATACAAAGTTTTACTTTTAAAAATCTTATTTAGACTTTTAAAATAGCTTTCTTCAAACTATGAAAATATTTATAAAGTTGTATCATATGATCCTTAAAGTTAAAACCAAACAACTGTGAATAACAAAAATCAGATAATTCAGATGAAAATTTACTAAAAATGTATTAAAAGTATCTATAATGTTAAGTTTCCAAGATGCTTAAAGGTATTGGAAAGTTATGTTATATAATACAAAACAGCAACAAAATGATTGTTCATACTCTAATCATTTATTTAATGACTCGAATTAATAGCATGTATCAAAACCTGTACTTCTATATTTATTTGTCTTTACTTATTAACTTGTCTTCCCCACTAAAGAATAACCTCCATGAGGCCTTTCTCCACAAGAAATCAAATTACATTTCAGTTATCTATATGCATTTATTCATTCAAAAAATCTTGATTTGCAAAGTCAAATGAATTCAGTCACTCATTCAATAACTATTAATTGAACACTTATTATGTCCCAAGTACTGTTTTAGGCACTAACGAGATAGGACAAAGTCCCTACCCTTTGTGAACTTACATTCCATTTTATATAAAATAAAATGTCATATAGCTTTCAAGTGCTCTTCAGGAAAGTCAAATGTGGCAAGGGGATAGAGAATAATTGAATAGGAAAATATTTTAGTTAAAATAGTAAGGGGAGAATAACAAAATCAGAATAAAGAAAATAATAAAAAATAAAATCAGAATGAAGGCTAGATCTTGAACACAAGAGTTGTAGATAGAAGAAACAACTACAAACATTGGAAAGAATTTAACAAGTTTGAGAAACAGAATAAAGAGAAGATGACTACAGAAGAGAAGCAAAGTGGAAAATGAGACCGGATAAGAAATATAAGCAGCAGTTGGATAGAGAGGAATAATACCTTATGTGTTTTTCAAATTCATGGCTATGAGTCACAACATACTATCTCTGGCAGAGTCAAAAAATATTCGCTAAATTAAGTTAAATGGTATCATTAACATGTAAAACAAAAACTGCCAAATAATAAAACATTAACACTTATAGATAAGAAACTTGGGAATTTTATTGGTGATACAATCATAAATCAACAAATAATAAACCTTTTAGCAAGGACAACTGGCCATATCTTTAGAGCTATCACTCTACTTTGCCTAGAAATGCCTCTGTATAAAATATTCAAATTTTCACCACTTACCTCAATGTCATTATTTAGGTCCATGTAAACTTGCCTAGTTTCTTCCCGTTCATATTCATCTATTATTAATATAAAAATTTTCAAAATTGAAATTTAAAACAATTATGATGTTAAAAAAGTAATACTCAAAATAGCTCAAGAAAGTCTTCTAGTCGACCAAGATGGCAGTTCAAGATGCTCCAGGGTTAAATTCACCTACAGAATTTTTAAACAACTAAGAAAAATTGGCAGAGTCATCTTTCTCAAAACTCTGGTAGAATTTAATAAGAGTTAAAGTAATGGGGCAAGCACCAAATCAAGAAAACACAACTTAAAATTAGTAGGCAATGCCTGGGGAGCCCTTATTGGCCCCTCTCACACCATCTCATTGGTGCAGTGTAGAGCAGCGTGGAGCTGGCCTCTGTTCACATTGTGGCTCTATGGCCCTATTATGGGTATTCTGGGGTGCCAGTTATGACAGTGCCAATCTATAGGGTGGGAGCCTAAAGGACTGAACCCAGGACACTTATCTCTAGCTTGCCTCCAGATCTTGCACTGCAGACAGAAGCAGCTTCCAGACAGCTACACCAATGTAAGAAATAATTAAATCAAAGTGCCCTAGGGCAAAGACATAAAATAGCTTTAAGACAAAAAATAGAGCATAGGAGTGGGAGGTGGGGTTGCAGGAGGGCCTAATCCATAAGGAATATAGGGGGCATTTAGATTTCACTAAATAAAGGAATTTATTTAAGCCCAGACATGACACAGGGTAAGAAAAGAAAGAGAGGACTCTGTCTAAGAAGGTCTAAACTCTGAAGCAGAGCATTGGCCAACACAGAGCCTATTGGCAAATACTGTGAAAAGTATTTAATGAATTGGTTTCCTTGTATTTGTTACCTCCTGGAACTCAAGGAAATATCTGCCATATCACTAGATGGATGCAAACTTAATAAACAGACCGCTCTGGTCAAGGCTCAGAGTTAACATTTTTAAATATTAGAAAGTACAAAGTGCATCAAAGATGACAAGAAAAAGAAACAATAAATTATGGGCTGTTCAAGGGGAACAAGATAAAATTCCAGAACCATCAATGAAGAATATCTGAATTTGGGCATACAAAAGACTTGAAACAGTTATCTTAAATATGCTCAAAGAGATAATGGAAACACAGAGAAAGAATATGACGAAATGATATATGAACAAAATTAGGTCTCAAAAGAGATAGAAATTTTTAAAATGAACCAAATAGAAAAAAATGAGTTGAACACCACAATAACTGAAATAAAAAGTTCCCTAGAGGATTTTAAAAGTAGATGTGAGGCAGCGGACTTGGCCCAGTGGTTAGGGCATCCGTCTACCACATGGGAGGTCTGTGGTTCAAACCCCAGGCCTCATTGACCTGTGTGGAGCTGGCCCATGCGCAGTACTGATGCTCACAAGGAGTGCCCTGCCATGTAGGGGTGTCCCCCGCGTAGGGGAGCCCCACATGCAAGGAGTGCTCTCCGTAAGGAGAGCCTCCCAGCATGAAAGAAAGTGCAGCCTGCCTAAGAATGGCGCCACTTACAAGGAGAGCTGACACAACAAGATGAAGCAACAAGAAAAGAGACACAGATTCCCATGCCGCTGACAACAAAAGAAGCGGACAAAGAAACAAGACACAGCAAATAGATGCAGAGAACAGACAACCGGTGGGGGGGGAGGGGAGAGAAATAAATAAATAAATAAATCTTTTTTTAAAAAGTAGATGGGAGCAGGAAGAAGAAAGAATCAGTTACACTTGAAAATAAGTTAACTGAAATGATTCAAGCTGAGAAGCAGAATGAAAAATTAGAAACAGAGCCTGAGAGACCTGTGGAACACCCTCAGGCATACCAATATATGCACTATAGGAGTTCCAAAAGGAGAAGAAAGACATATTGGAAATACTGGCAGAAAATTTCCTAAATTAAGGAAAGACATGAATATACACTTTCAAGAAACCCAACAACCCATAAACAGGACAAAATAGAAAAGAACAATGCCCAAACACATCCTAGTCAATTTATCAAAAGTCATGGACAAGGAGAGAGTTCTGAAAGCTACAAGAGAAAAACAACGTATTATATACAAGAGAGCCATAATAAGATTAAATGCCAATTACCCATTAAAAACCATAGAGCAGGAAAGCAGCAGACACATATTAAACTGCAGAAAGAAAATTATTCTAAGAAATTTATATCCAGTGACACTGTCTTTCAAAAATGGAGAGATTAAGACATTCCCAGAAAAATGAAAGATGAGGGATTTCATCACCACTAGACCTGCCCTAAAAGTATGCTAAAAGGAGTTTTTCAGTGAGTTTTGGCAAGATGGCATTGGAGTAGGTAGGGAGGGCTCAACTTTCTCACAAAAACAATGGAGAAAGGGCCAAAATCTGTCTGCAGGACCTGCTTTGGGGGTCAGCAGACCAGGACAGTGCTGTGTAACCCCTGGAGGGTGAGGGACAGGGAGAAGAAAAACCAGAAAAAACAAACATGAGTTACTAAAACCCCCTCAGAGGCCAGAAAAGGCTCCATCCCCCACCTTCAAGACATTAAGCAAAGATGAAACCCCTGGCTTATTGCAGCCAAATAGAGGGGAATAGACGTCTTCTTCCCAGTGAGCTGTTACAAGGGAAAAGGGAGGGTATATCAGAGGGTGGAGAGTGGTTTCACTTCAATGAATTCAGCCTACAGAGACCACTTTGAATCTCAGTTCTGGCCAGCTGAGAAACACAGGAAAGCACAGGTTAAAAGAAAGGTTTGCCAATGAGTGCTAACTGCTGCCCAGCAAGAAAACTGCAAGGAGAAAAACTGTTTTTAGGTCTCTCTTTACCCAACCCCTGGGAGAAAATCTCTGCCTCATTAGTAAGTCCCTTGCCCAATTTTTATACTGTAAGCTGGGCAATTTTAAGAACTCAGAATAAGTTGGACCAAAAATCAAAGAGCTGTGGGAGAAAAAATGCTGGGCAAAAGAGAGAAATTGACCATCAGAATAAATTTACCAGCATATTTAGAAGCCTAGACATCAGCAAAAAATTACAAGCTATACTAGGAAACAGGAAGAAATGTCCCAACCAAAACAAACAAACAAACAAATATCCTGAGGAGATACAGGATTTAAGACAACTAATCAATGATAATGACACAAATCTCCTATATCAATGCAAAGAATTGAAGGAAAATATGACTAGAGATAAAGGATATTAAGACACTCAGTGAACATAAAAGAACAATCTGAAAGCCGGCAAAGAAAAGTAACAGTACTTATGAGAATGAAAGATATGATGAATGAGATTAAAATACATTAGTAGCACAAAATGGCAGATTTGAATTGCTCAATGACAAAATTAGCTATTTCAAGGACAGAACATCTGAACTGGGAAAGACAGGAGAAGAGAAAGGGAAAAGAATGGAAAGAATGGAACGAGATCTCAGGGAATTGAATGACTGTGAGATGCAAAAATATATGCATTATCAGTCTCTCAAAAGAAGAGAACGAGAAGGTGGCAGAAAGAATATTTGAGTAAATAATGACTGAAAACTTCCCAACCCTTACAAATGAGCAAGCAAAGCATACAAGGGAACCTTGATTAAGATTAAGTGACAACCTCTCTAAAATCATGAAGGTAAGAAGAAAATGGTATGATGTATTTCAGGTACTGAAAGAGAAAACTATCAGCCAAGAATTCTATATCTGGCAAAATTAGGGGGAATTTAAAGTTTTCACAGACAAATAAAAACTGAAAGAATATGTTACCAAAAGACCAGAATTACAAGCAATACTAAAGGGAGTGTTGCAGCCTAAAAGGAAAAAACAAGGGTGAGAAATTTGGAGAAGAGTGTAGAAATGAAGATTATTAGGATTGGTGAATTAAAGGGTAAAAAGACAGACAATAGTATGATATGACAACAGAGAACCAAAGGACGAAATGGACAAAGTAAGTAATGCCTTTACAGTATTAACTTTGAATGTTAATGAATTGAACTCCCCAATCAAAAGACATACACTGATAGAATGGACTAAAAAAATGAGCCATCTATATGCTGTCTACAAGAGACTCACCCCAGCACACAACCAGGTTGAAAGTGAAAGGTTGGGGAAAAAAAATATTCCACACAAAGAGTAACCTTAAAAGAGGTGTAATATTGGACAAAATAGGTTTTTAAACTGTTATAAGAGATGAAGAAAGTCATTACATAGTAATAAAAGAGGCAATTCACAAAGAAGAAATAACTCTAATAAAAATTTATGCACCTAACCTGGGTGCCCCCAGATACATGAGACATACACTGGCAAAACTAAAGGGAGAAATAGATGTCTCTACAACAATAATAGGTGTGATGGTTAGACTCATGTATCAACTCAGCCATGTAATTGTACCCAGTTGTTTGGTAAGGCAACCACTGCGCTAACTGTAATACAAGGACATTTATGGGCTTTAGTCATTGGTGAATTTATGGCACAGATGGCTGGTTACATCTGCATCAACCAGGGAGATTGCTGAGACCAATGAGTGACGCTTTATCCAATCAGCTGAGTGCCTTAAAAGGGGAAGGGATTCCAGCATTCAGAGAGAATTTCCCAGCTTATATTTAGACAGCCAACATCTGGAAATTCAGAGGACCTTCATTGGACTTTCATCGGAGTTCCTGGTTTGCAGCCTGCCTGCAGAACCTGGACTTGGGCACCTCCACAGTCACATAAGAGACACTTACAAAACCTCATATTATTTACAGATATCTCCTGTTAATTCTGTTTCCCTAGAGAACCTTGACTAATACAGTAGGGGACTTCAATACTTCTGGGTATTGCATAGAACATCTGGACAGAGGATAAATAGAGAGCTTAAATAATATGAAAAATTGAACCATGCCTAGCAGATATTTATAGAGCATTATACCCTAAAAGAGCAGGATATATATATATATTTTTTTGAGTGTACACTTTGGATGTGTTGGACAAGGCATGGGATCACACAGTGGACTCCTAGTGATGATAGACTGTGGTTAACCATACAAATACAATAATGTTCACTCAATAACTATAATAAATACACAGTATTAATACATGGTGTTAACACTAGGGTGGTATGGCAGTTTGAGGTTATTTATAAATTCCAAAAGAGAGCTCATGTTTGTAAACAGGTCTGTTCCTCTGAGCATGCTATCCTTTGCCTGTATTAGATTCAGCTGAGATGTCTTTGATTAAATTATGTTAAGATTAGGGAAGCAGACGTAGTTCAAGTGATAAGACCTCTGCCTACTACATGGGAGGACCCAGGTTTGATCCCTGAGGTCTCCTGGTGAAAAAGAAGAAGAGAAGGGGTGCCTGTGCAGTGAGCCAGTGCCCGCATGGTGAGTCAAGTGCCCACGTGGCAAGTCGAGTGTCCACATGGCAAGCCGAGTGCCTGCACAGTGAGCCAACTGCCCTTGTGGGGGCCCACCCAGCAAACTAAGAGCCCACACAAGTGAGTCACACAGCAAGGTGATGCCGCAACAAAAAAGAGACGAAGGGGAGTCAAGGTGAAGCACAGCAAAGACCAGGAACTGAGGTGGTACAATTGACAGGGAGCCTCTCTCCACATCAGAGGTCCCCAGGATTGAATCCCAGTGAATCCTAGAGGAGAGATGAGAAGAGAACACGAAAAAGAGAAATAGATACAGGAGATCACACAGTGAATGGACATAAACAGCAGGGCAGGAGAGGAGTTGGGAAAGAAAAAAAAAGATTAGGGCTTTGATTCAACCACATAAGTAAGGCATGATTCAGGGTTGAGTCCTTGCATGCACGGTGCTATATAAACTGACACTTACTCAAGAAGACACACAGAAGAATACACAGAAGAGGAGTGAATTTGGTTGTTTCGGTCCTGCCATGTAACAGAAAGGAGAAGATTAAAATACCTAAAGCCCCAAGGAAAGCTGAGTCATTCACCTGATAGTCTGCAGCTAAAGAGACCAGAGCCCCAAGCCACTGAGAAGGCCCAGAAAGGAACAAGCCCTATGCCAGCCTACAGCTGAGAGCAGAAGAAGTTGGGACCATGGAGCCTTAAGAGGAAGAGGAAGGCTGAACCCTCATAGAGATTGGCAACCTTCTTGCTTCAAACATGTGGCAACAGACTTTGGTGACAAAATACCTCTTATGGTATCTTGAGTTGGACTCTTTAGGGCCTTCTAACTGTAAGCTTTTACCCCAAATAAATACGTTTATAAAAGCCAACAGATTTCTGGTACTTTGCCTCAGCACCCCTTTGGCTAATACAGGTGGTTTATGGAGAAAATACACCAGATGTAACTATATATAGCAGTAATATTTTGATAACTTCTTTCATCATTTGTAACAAATGTTCAACAATAATGAAAGCTGTTGAGGGTGGAATGATGCATGGGAATCTTGTATACTATGTATGATTGCTTTCTTTTTTAAAGTTTTTTTATTTTTAAAGAAACTTTAGATTACATAAATGTTACATGAAAAATATGTGAGATTCCCATATACCCCACCAACTATATTCTTTTCAAGCACTCACGGATCCTTCTCCAGGACAGACAAAATACTGAGTCACAAAGCAGATGTCAATAAATTGAACAAGACTGAAATTATACAAAGGACTTTCTCCAATCATAATGGAATGAAGCCAGAAATCAATAATGGGTGGAAAAAGAGAAAACTTCTAAATATATGGAGATTAAACAACACACTTAAATAATCTGTAGATCAAAGAAGAAATTACAAGGGAATTCATTAATATCTTGAGATGAACTAAAATAAGAATACATCATATAAAAATCTATGAACACTACATAGGCAGTGCTAAGAGGGAAATTTATAGCCCTCAAAGCTTACATTAAAAAAGAAGAGAAGGCTAATACTGAAGATCTAATTGCACATCTGGAAAACTAGAAGAAGAACAGCATATGAACCCCAAACCAAGCCAAAGGAAAGAAATAGTAAAGATCCAAGCAGAAATAAATGAAACTGAGGGAAAAAAAAGAATCAACAAAATCAAAAGTTGGTTCTATGAGAAGATTAACAAAATGAACAAGCCCTTAGCTAGAATGACAAAAAGAGAGAGAAGCAAATAAAATCAGAAATCAGAGGAGTGGGCATTATCACTGACCCCACAGAAATGAAAGTGGTCACAAGAGGATACTATGAACAACTGTATGCCAAAAATCTAAACAATGTAGATGAGATGGACAAATTCCCAGAAACAAACGAACTACACAATGACCCTAGAAGACCTCAACAAACCAATCATAAGTGAAGAGACTGAAACAGTCATCAAAAACCTCCCAAAGATGGGAAGCACACTTGGCCAGTGGTTAGGGCATCCGTCTTCCACATGGGAGGTCCGCGGTTCAAACCCCGGGTGCCTCCTTGACCCGCGTGGAGCTCACGCAGTGCTGATGCACGCAAGGAGTGCCCTGCCACGCAGGGGTGTCCCCTGCATAGGGGAACCCCACGCGCAAGGAGTGTGCCCCATAATGAGAGCCGCCCAGCGCGAAAGAAAGTGCAGCCTGCCTAAGAATGGCGCCGCCCACACAGAGGGATGACGCAACACAAAGAGACACAGATTCCTGGGCCACTGACAACAACAAAAGCAGACAAAGAAGAAGACACAGCAAATAGACACAGAGAACAGACAACCGGGGAGGGGAAGCAGGGGGTTGGGGGGGAAGGGGAGAGAAATAAATAAATAAATCTTTAAAATAAAAAATAAAAAAAAGAAAATCAATTAGTGTAATAAACCACACTGATAAGCTAAAGAAGAAAAATCACATGATTCTTTCAAATGATGCAGAAAAGCATTTGACAAAACAGCACCCTTTCTTGATAAAGAACACTCCAAAAGATAGGAATAGAAGGATGCTTTCTCAATATAGTAAAGTGCATATATGAAAAACCTACAACTTGCATTGTACTCGAAGATGAAAGACTGAGAGCTTTCCCATGGAGATACAGAACAAGACAAGGATGTCCAATGTCATCACTGTTACTGAATATTGTGCTAGAAGTTCTAGCTACAGCAATAAGGATGGATAAAGAAATGAAAGGCACCCAATAGGTAAGGATGAAGTAAAACTTTCGGTATTCACTGATATGATCCTATATCTACAAAATTCTGAAAAATACACAACAAAGCTACTAGAACTAATAGATGACTTCAGCAAACTGGCAGGATACAATATTAATACACTAAAATCAACAGCATTTCTATACACTACTGATGTGCAATCTGAGGAGGAAATCAGAAAAAAAATTCCATTTATAATAGCAACTAAAATAATCACATATTTAGGAACAAACGTAACCAAGGACATAAAGGACCTGTATTCAGAAAACTATAAAACACTGCTAAAAGAAACTGAAAAAGACACAAATAATGGGAGGACATTTCGTGTTCATGGATTGGAAGACTAAATGTCATTAAGATACCAATTCTACCCGAATTGATTTACAGATTCAATGCAATCCCAATGAAAATTCCAAAAGCCTATTTGCAGAAATGAAAGAGCCAATTACCCATTTATTTGGAAAGGTAAATGGCCCCCAATAGCCAGAAATATCTTTAAAAGGAATAAGGAAATTGAAGGATTCTCATTTCCAGACTTTAAATCATCTTACCTAACTACAGTGGTAAAAAACAGCATGGTACTGGCATAAAGACAGACCTATAGACCAATGGAACCAAACTAATGATTCAGAAACAGACCCTCACATCTATGGTCAAGAGATTTTTGTCAAGACTCAAGCCCACCCAACTAGGGCAGAACAGTCTATTCAACAAATGGTGCTGGGAGAACAGGATAACCATATCCAAAGGAAAAAAGAGGACCCCTCTCTCATACCTTATACAAAAATTAACACAAAGTGGATCAAAGACATAAATATAAAATCTAGAACCATAAAACCCCTAGAAGAAAATATAGGGAAACATCTTCAAAACCTGTTGGTAGGTGGTGGATTCTTAAATCCTTACACCAAAAGCAGGAACAATGAAGGAAAACAATAGATAAATGAAACCTCCTCAAACTTTAAAGACATTTGTGATTCAAAGGACTTTGTCAAGAAGGTAAAAAAGGCAACCCACTCAATGGGAAAAAATATTTAAAAACCACATATCTGATAAAGGTTTGATTTTCATGCCATATAGTAAGATCATATAACTCAACAATAAAAGAGCAAGCAACACAATTAAAAATGGGCAAAAGACTTAGACATTTGCCCAAGAAGAAATATAAACGGTAAAAAAGCACTTGAAAAAATAGTCAATATCACTAGCTATTAGGGAAATGTAAATCAAAGACAATGAGATATCACTTCACACCTCATAGAATGGCCATTATTTTAAAAAAAGAAAAAAAAGAAACAGCAAGTGCTGGACAGGATGTGGCGAAATAGGAATACCTCTTCACTGTTGGTAAGAATGTAAAATGGTGCAGCCTCTGTGGGAGACATTTTGGCAGTTCCTCAAGACTTTAAATATCAAACTGCCATATGATCTGGCAATGCCTCTACTAGGAATATATCCAGAACTGAAAATAGTGACACAAATAGACATCTGCTCACCAATGTTCATTACCACGTTTTTCACAACTGCCAAAAGATGGAAACAACCCAAGTATCTATCAACCAATGAATGCATAAATAAAATGTGATATATACATAGGATGGAATACTATACTTCTATAAGAAGAAATGAAATTGATACCCATATGATAACATGGATGAACCGAGAAAGACATTATGGTGAGTGAAAGAAGCTGAACACAAAAGGACCAATATTGCATAGTCTCACTAACATGAACTATATAAAGTTAAAACTTAGGGGAAACGGACTTGGCCCAGTGGTTAGGGCATCTGTCTACCACATGGGAGGTCCGCGGTTCAAACCCCGGGGCCTCCTTGACCCGTGTGGAGCTGGCCCTTGCACAGATGCGCAAGGAGTGCTGCACCACGCAGGGGTGTCCCCCGCGTAGGGGAGCCCCACATGCAAGGAATGCACCCTTAAGGAGCACCGCCCAGCGCGAAAGAAAGTGCAGCCTACCCAGGAATGGCACCGCCCACACTTCCCATGCCGCTGACAACAGAAGCAGACAAAGAAACAAGACGCAGCAAATAGATACAGAGAAAAGACAACTGGGGGAGGGGGAGGAATTAAATAAATAAATAAATCTTTAAAAAAAAAAAAAACTTAGAGTATAGGTTACTAGGAAATAGAATGAAGACTGAGAAGGGGTGCTGATGCTTAACATATGTAGAATATTTAATTAACTTGACTGTAAAAGTGTGGAAATGAATAGAGTTGAAGGCAACACGTTATAGTGACTATAAAGTAACACAGCTGGTTTATAAATGTGATCTAGCTGAAAGGGGTAGTCTAGGGACGTAAATATCAATGGAAAGAAAGCTAGAGAATAATCTAGAGACTGAGTAACAGTGAACTCAGAGGTAAATGAGGATTGTGGTTAATAATACAAATACAAGAATGTTCTTTTATAAATTAAAACAAATGTACATCACTATTATAAAGTGGTTAAGAATATGGAGATGCAGGGGGAAAATACAATGAATGTAGTTTATGGACTATAGTTAATAGCAATATTGTAATATTCTTGCATCAATATCAGAGGTACTATGTTAATAATAGGGGAGTAAGAAAAAGATACGCTACAGACCAGAGTTGGTGGTAACAGTATGATAATGTTCTTTCATAATCTGTAACAAATGGTCCACAACAATGTAAGATGTCGGTAGAGGGGTGCTGTATGATAATTCTGCACATTGTGCATGACTGTTTTGTAAGTCACAACTTCTCTAATGAAAAATATATTTTTTAAAAAGATACTGTGAAATGTACATCAGTAAATTAGATTATTGAGGTGAAATGGAAAATCTCCAAAAAATACCACCCACAATGACTCAAGAATAGAAGATCTCAACACACCAATAACAAGTAAATAGATTAAATCAGTTATCAAAATCCTCTCAACACCCCAACCATCTTCATCAGCATAGATGATGACTCAAGGCTTACCAAGGCCACACTCCTAAATTCAAGTCTCAAGGGGTCCCTAACTAAGGAGGCAGTAGCAAGCAGGCTAACCTCAAAGAAGGAACAGAGCCCCCAAACCCTCGCCTCTATTGTACAAGAAACTATGAAATCCCCCAGCCCAGCCACCAAGGAAACCGGGACCCTAGACCAAGGAGAACAGTTAACAGGGCTTGGCTGGAAAAGGGGGAAGCTCAGAGCAGGCAGGGAGGGTCTTGGCCAGTGGGTGCTTTACTTTAAAAAAATAAAAATAAAAAAGAGATGTGGGGTGGAAAACCTCTCAATGAAGAAAAGCCCAGGACCAGATGGCTACACTGATGAATGTTACTAAACATTCCAATAACAGTGAACATCAATCCTGTTCAAACTTTTCCGAAAAATTGAAGAGGGGAAAATACTTCTTAATTCATTCTATGAGGCTAACATCACCTATACCAAAGCCAGATAAAGAAGCAAGAGAAGAAAATTAAACCAATTATCACCTACAGACAGATAAAAAAATATTCAACAAAATACTAGCAAACAATCCAACAGTACATTAAAAGAACTAGATGCCATGATCAAGTGGGATTTATTCCAGGGATGCAAGAGTAGTTCAACAGAAGAAAATCAATTAACGTAATATATCACATTAATGTAACAAAGGAAAAAAAATACGTGATCTTCTCAATTGACACAGAAATGCACTGGACAAATTTCAGCATCCCTTCTTAATAAAAACACATAGAAAATTAGTAATTGAAGGACATTTCCTCAACATGGTGAGGGGCATATATGAAAAGTCCACAGCTAACACATCATACTTAATGGTGAAAGGTTGAAATCCTTCCCTCTAAGAGTAGTGACAACAGAAGTATGTTCACTGGTCACCATGGTTATTCGACATTGTACTGTTAGTTCTAGACAGAGAAATTAGCAAGAAAAAGATATGAAAAGCATCTATATTGGAAGAAAGAAGTAAAACTTTCCCATTTGCAGATGGCATGATCCTATATATGGAAAATACTGAAAAGTCCACAACAAATCAAGTAAAGCTAATAAACAAATTTGGCAAAGTGGCAGGGTACAAAATCAACATGCAAAATTACTGCTGCTTCTATAGACTAGTAATGAACAAATTGAAAAGGAAATCAAGAAAAAATTACCTTTACAATAGCAATTAAAAGAATCAAATATCTAGGGAAAAAAACTAATGAAAAAATAAAAGAATTGTACATGGAAAACTAGAAAACACTACTGAAAGGAAATAAAGAACTAAACAAATGGAAGGACATTCAATGTTCATGGATTGGAAGACTAAATATTGTTAAAATGACAAAACGAATTTTTCTACCAAAAATAATTTACAGACTCAAAGCAATCTCAATCAAAATTCTAATAGCCTTCTTTGGAGAAATGGAAAAGTCAATCATCAAATTTATATGAAAGGGTAAGGACCCCCAATTAGCCAAAATCATCTTGGAATAAAGAAATCAAAAGTGAAAGACTCACACTTCCCAATATTAAAGCTCAATAGTCCCCCGTGTAGAGGAGCCCCACACACAGGGAGTGCGCCCCATAAGGAGAGCCACCCAATGTGAAAGAAAGTGCAGCCTGCCCAGGAATGGCGCCACACATGTGGAGAGCTGACACAGCAAGATGACACAGCAAAAGGAAACACAGATTCCCGTGCCGCTGACAACAACAGACGCGGACAGGAGAAGATACAGCAAATCGACACAGAGAACAGACAACCAGGGTGGGGGGGTGGAAGAGGAGAGAAATAAATAAATAAATAAATCTTAAAAAAAAACAAAAACAAAGCTATAGTAATCAAAACAGCATGACACTGGCAAAGGACTATAACTAAGACTAAGGGAATTGAATAAGAGTTCAGAAATAAACCCCCAAATGTATGGCCAATTATTTTTGAAAAGGGTGTCAAGTCCACTCAATTGGAAAAGAAGAATCTCTTCAACAAACGATGCTGGGGAAACCGCATATCCATATACAGAATTAAAGAGGACCACTATCTTACACTATTGAAAATTAGCTCAAAATAGATCAAATTCCAAATACAAGAACCAGGACTGTAAAACTCCTAGAAGAAAATGTAGGGAAGCATCTTCAAGATCCTGTGGTAGACAACAGTTTTTAGACTTTATACCAAAAGTATGAGCAGCAAAAGAACATATAGATATATAGGTCTTTTTCAAAATTAAAAACCTTTGCAAATCAAAGGACATTATCAAGAAAATGAAAAGACAACCTACAGAATTGGAGAAAATATTTGGAAAACCCACATATCTGAAATGGGTGTAATGTCTAGAATATATAAAGAAATCCTACAACTAATAATAAAAACACAACCCAGTTTAAAAATGGGCAAAATACTCAGACATTTATCCTAAGATAAACAAATAGTCAATAAGCATATAAAAAGATTCTCACCAGCATTAACAATCAGGGAAATGCAAATGAAACCCACAGTGAGATACTATTTCGTGTCCACTAGAATGGCTACTATTTAAAGAGCAGAAAATAACAAGTGTTGGAGATGATGCAGACAAATAGGAACACTTGTTCATTGTTGTTGGGAATGTAAAATAGTACATTCACTGTTGAAAACAGCTTGGCAGTTCCTCAGAAAGTTGGGTACAGAATTACCATATGACCTGTCAATCCCAGTTCTAGGTATATACCCAAAAGAATTGAAAGCAGGATTCAAGACCATATTTGCATAGCAATATTCATACTGGCATTATTCACAATTGCCAAAAGATGGAAGCAATCTAAATATCCATGAGCAGAAGAACACATAAACAAAATACTGTACATACACACAATGGAATATTATTCAGCTGCAAAAAGTAATGAAATTCCGATATATATGACAACATAGATGAACCTTGAAGACCTCATGTTGAGTGAAATAAGCCAGACACAAGAAGACAAATATTGTATGATCTCACTTACATGATATAATTATAACATGCAAATTCACAGAACCAGATATTAGAATATAGGTTACTGGGGTAGGGTACAGGGTGGGGAGTGCAGTTAATGCTCAATTGGTAGAGATTCTTATGAGGTAATAGAGAAGTTTTGGCAATCGAAGGTGGTGACCATAATACAACACTGTAAATGTACTGAACACCAATGAATTGTTTACCTCACAGTAGCTAAAATGGGAAATTTTAGGTTTTATATAAGTTATCAGAATAAAACTGTATAACACAAAGAATGAAATCTAATAGAAACTATGGACTATACCTAATAATACAGTAATAATGGCTCATCTATTGTAACAAATGTACTATATTAATGTAATGTATTTATAATAGGGAAAATGTAGAGATTGGGAGAATATGGGAACTCTGTACTTTAAACATGACTTTTCTGTAAACTTAGTATTTTAAAAATGTTTTTAACACAAAACAGAGACATTTTAATAACTAATAAACAGAGTCACAAATTGCATAACTTATTCAACACACAAGGTCAGACAAGTAAAAAGCAGCAGAGTTTTAATTTGAACTCAGACTGTCTAAATCTTAAATCCAAGCTCTTCAGCTGTGTGATATACCACATAGCTAATTTTAATTTTAAAATTAAAATTTTTAGCTTAGAGAAATATGGGATATCCTGAGAAAGCAGGAAGACAGAATTTCTCAATTGTTTCAGAAACAGACCAAATAAAAGTAGAGCTAGTATCAAATTCATGGCAAAAATAATCTTTTTTATATTGTTTTTCATCAAAATAAAAAAAATTCACACTACAAAATTTAAAATCAAAACATGTATAAATTTTTAAAACCTGTTACTTCATATAACACAACCTTATTTGAATGATTTAAAAGAACTCATCAGGGAGTGGGTATAGCTCAGTGGTTTGAGCACCTCCTTCCCATGTATGAGTTCCCAGGTTTAATCCGCAGTACCTTCTTCAAGAAAAACATCATTTTTAGGAAGAAATTAGAGGATTCTATTTAGACTGGAAATAAGCATTGGACCATTATTCTTAAGTACTATACTTTAAGCATAACCATCTATCAGTATTTACTATTGTGAACTTGGCTATATATCTCATTCTTGATTCATTTCTTGATTGTTCCAGAAAGGAGAAGGTTACTTTCAAGATCCCACTTTAACTGAAATGGAGATAAACTATAAATGCCAAGTACTACCTTCTGAAATATATTATCTTTCAAAAAAAGCTCAAAGCTGGGAGCAGATGTGGCTCAAGCAGTTAAGCGTCCGCCTCCCACATGGGAGGTCCCAGTTTCAGTTCCCAGTGCCTCCTAAAGAAAAACAATGAGTAGACAACAAGCAAAAAACAAACAAACAAACAAACAAAAAACCAACAAGCAGACATCAAGCAAAAATAATGAGCAGACAACAAGCAGTAAAAAATGAGCAGGGAGCAGATGTGGCTTAAGCAGTCGAGTGGCTGCCTCCCACATGGGAGGACCCAGGTTCAGTTCCCAGTGCCTCCTAAAAGAAAAAATAAACAGACAACAAGAGACAATGAGGAAAAAACAAACAAGCAGACAACGAGCACAAACAACAAGCAAAAAAAAAGAACAATGAGCAAAAACAATGAACAGATGAGGCCACCATCTGGGGGGGTAGAAAAAACTCAAAGCTCACAGAACTGAGAATCTAGTTACTATTTATACAAATAAATGATCTGAAGTACATATAACTTGTTCAAATAAAATTGGTTCAAATAAGAGAAGACAATTTCTTTGCCACTCCACCCTACCATTAAAATAATAATAAATTTATAAAATCACATAAAGCAAGAAAGATATTTACATTTTTTTGTCTTTTCTGCAGATCTGGCACAGGTTTCTTTGAGTAGATTACATAAATGCCTTGTAGCATTATTCCTGAAACAAAAGAGTTTGCCTAAGTATAATCTGATCTCAAAGTTAAAATCACATGTAAAAGTTATAAACATATTGTTACAATTTTAAAATTTGAGAAAATATTAAAATATTACATTTAACGTTTATCACGTAACACTGATAAATGAAAGAATGTCCAAACGTGGATTGACTGTACTGTTAACAAACATGATTTAATGACTGCCTCCCTTCAAAAGTAAAAGTGATAGCTCCTTAAAAGACAGGGTTAGGCTTTTCATTTACTAACTAGGCAATGGTTTCTTACCTATAAAAATTCTAGATGTCTAATCTTTAAAACATAAAATAAGAAAACTTTCTGACTAGGTATTCATTAAGTGAGTAATAGGACCCCTGGCTCTCTTGTTGAAGTTACTAAATATGTACAGCAGTTAGATTTAATTTTCTACTTATACTTTTCCTATAGAAATGAGTTAATACAGATTAACAATATTAACTGTTAATGATTTTAAAATCTATATTAGTTTAGTGAAAAGCAAAATTTAGAATATGACATAAACCATATCTTTTAACATTTTTAATGAGCTAATAAATGGAAAAGTTATGAATCACAGAAATCAAGGTGTTTTTGCTTTGTTTTATGTGGTATCCCAGGAAAAAAAAAACATTTTTCTAATCTTAACCCATTCCTATCATTGTGAACCATTATAAACAGGACCTTTTGAAGATGTTATTTTTAGTTGAGGTTTGGTCCAGTGAATAGGGATGGGTCTTAACCCTATTACTGGAGACCTTTATAAGCAGAAAGAAGGAGAAAGCCAAGGGAAGATGGAAGTCAACGGAGCCCAGAAGACACATGACAGTAAAGCCAAGGACCTAAGGATTGCCGACCGCCAGCAACAGAACACCACAGCCTTCGGAGAGAAAACACCTCGCTGATGCCTCGATTTTGGATTTCTAGCCTCAAAACCATGAGCCAATAAATTCCTGTTGTTTAATTATTTGTTTTAGCATCTGGGTAACTAAGATGTTAGGAAATCTAATCCTGAGTCCCATCACAAAGAATCAGAAACCCTGGAGAAAAGGAGAACCAAGGATAGTTTTAATAAGCCCTGCAGGTGTTTCTGATGTTCACTCAAGTTTGAGAACCACTTGTCTAGAGGGATGTGACAGTTTGAAGCTTTCTGTAGATCCCAGAAAAGATTGTGTTCTTGAAGCTAATCCATTCCTGTGGGTATGGGACCCTTTGATTGGACTGGATTCAGTTGGGGGAGGCTCTGATTGGAATACTTCAGTGAAGTATGATGTGATCCAGGATGGGTCTTGGTACTCTTGCTGGAGTCCTTTATAAATGGAGGACTGAAAGCAGAGACACACAGAGGAAAAGGTGCAGAGATGGAGAGAAGGAACCCAGGAGCTCAGAGAGGAACCCAAGAAAGAGAAAGCCCCAGATGGAGCAGCCAGAAACAGAAGCAACAAGACCCAAAAGAGAAGCAGATGCCTCCATGTGCCTTGCCACTTGGAATAAGTCCAGGATCACCAGCAGTCAACCTTTGGTGAGACAGCATCTCTGATAATGGCTTGATTTGGACATTTTCACAGCCTCAGAACTGTAAGCCTTTTACCTCATAAATTCCCATTCTAAAAGCCAACCTGTTTCTGATATATTACTCCCAGCAGCTTTCAGCAAACTAAAAGAGGGAAACCTTTTGATTGTGACTGAATTTGTAAAAAATAAATAAATAAATAAGACAAACGACCATAAACATACATCTTAACTACAATTTGAAGCATCAACCTCATTATACCTGTGAGGGGCCTTTCCCTGTCACTTTAAGGTGAGGGTATAGAGAAGTATATATGCCTCTACTGACAATATGCTCTCCAAACCACAACAACCTTTGGGGCAGCATGGCCTGTCATAAAAGCCAGTCATATACTCCATAAATGCTCAATCATCCAATCAAAAAATATTTATTGCAAGTCCACTATTCACTCTCCATGACTCAAATTGAGAATTCTTAAAACCCTTCAATGACTCTAAAATGTCTGCAGCAGCATTCAAACTTTTTTTTCTAAAATCCTTTTTAAAAATGAAATCTTATCTGAATACATAAGATTTAAAACCATATAAAAATAAAACTGTTCTTGTTGAAGTCAGGAGAGGAAGAGAGCTATAGATGTGACCAGTCAGGCTTTCCTTCAGCATACCTCTTGAAACCCCTACTCTCCATACCCATTTCTAGAAAAAATCAAAACTCCTGAACATGGCAGGGAATACTAGGGTAGCAATCGCTAACTTCCCTGTTGGCTTGCTCCTATTCATCCTTCAGACAACATCTTTTATAGAAATGTTATTGCCCAAAGTGGGCTCACTGCCCAATAGATGGTACACAGAGGTCAATGCCATGACACCAGGACTTCGAGAGGGAAAAAAAAAAGAGTTTGTTATGAGCAGCTCATCAAGGAGACAGGAGGTAAAAACCTCAGATCTGTCTCCCCAAGCTGAAGAGGTCTGAGACATTCATGCAGTTTCAGGTAGGTGGGTTAGGGGTGTGGTTTAGGATAAGCTGACATGATATGGGTTAAGGGGCAAACAAAGTGGAGCAAGCACAGTTCTAAATCATGCATCGCCATGTTAAAAAATGATGGCTTAGCCTGATTGGTAGGTATGATTTTTATTAGTATAATTAGGCAAAGGTAACTTTAGGTCAGAGCTTTTCCTGACTGCACATGTCCTAGTAGCTAGAGTCAGGCAGAACTGGTTTTAACAGGTGATGCAAAGGGAAAGGAAACAGTAACTTTTCTTGCAAGGTAGTATATTTCTTTTGAATAAACAGGAGGAGGTGGAAGCTGTAACTTTCAGTTGACATTTCAGAAAGCATTCTCTGAGAACCATCACCACTGTGTACCTATGGGACCAGACTTGACTTTCCATTAACTTACAAATTATTTAAACTAATTCCAAAAATGTTATGTTCTCTCAGATGACAACTGGCAACTAATTATTTAAAGCCAAAACTTACATTCAACTGAAACAAATGCTGAAAAGAGAAGGAAGCCATACCCCCAAATAAAATTACTCCCTCCACAAGAAAAATGGCAGTCTATACTGTACTACATATACTATACTATACCCGTAACTAAAGTAAATTGTCATGGTATCCACAGAAACTCAAACATTTATTAATGGAGGCAGCAGCAATTTTAAGAAAGTTCATAAAGCATCAGATATTTGTTGAGAGCTACAACAGGCTTTCTATCTTCAGATCTGCTTCAATCACATACCCATATAAGTGACCACCAAGTATCAAACATATAGAAGGCACACAATGTTACAATTTTCCTCCCTTCCTCCTAAAACCAAACCTCATTTAGGCAGAGAAAAATTAAGGTATACCATTTACATTTTATCCTTCAACCCACCTCTCTGCAACCCCTATTCTTTCCCCCACCTACCCACTTCCAAGATTAAATCAACTCCTTAACATGGCATGGCATGGTATAAGTTGCTTATCAATTAGGCTAAAACAAATAAACAAATTTGACACTCTATATGGATCCATACATTGCATTCTAACTATTCAATATTTACTTGGAGGATGAATTAAATTTCATTTATATATTAAATTCTACATGATATATATATTACTAAACAGAAAGCTAAAAATGTAACATGGGTCCACATGGCATAGTAAAGCCTTACATGGAATATCAATATGGTTAATATTGAATATATAAGACTGTTTTTCTTTCAAATTTAACAAATGTTATGTATGTTAAAGTTACAAGATGTTAATATCAGGAAAAAAAAACATTATGCCAAGTGAAAGAAACCAAACACAAAATACTACATATTGTATGATTCCATTTATATAAAATATAAATATAAGTCAATTTATAAAGATGGAATTAGAATAGTGGTTATGTAGGGCTGGTGAAGGATAGAGGGATTGAGAGGTGACTATTAAAGGGTGTTGGGTTTTTCTTTTTGGAGTAATGAAATTGTTCTAAAATTTTTTGTGGGGTGAATGTACAATACTGTGATTATACCAAAAGCCATTGATTGAACACTTTAGATAGATTCATGGTATGTGAAGTATATGAGTAAAACCTCTTTTAAAAAATTCTCCATGAATAATCTGAAATGAGATGGAAAAGACATAAAATAAGGCTTAGCTATGGCCTAGAACAAAGTAAAGAAAAAGTAAAAACAATACTGAAGTTTTAAGCAAAAGTTAATGGGAGAATTATAGAGCCACTGGCAAAAACAGGAATTTGAAAGTATGAATTAGCTTAGAAATAGAAAAGAAGTTGAACCCTATTTTATAGTGCTGTACCTAAGGCAACAGTAAAACAGAAATATAGATAATATACTGCAGTGATAGATACAGGATTATCAGGCATCTTTTCTGACAGCAAGCCATGGTTCTTCCTAATCCCTAACATTTTAAAATGAGAAATTATTAGCCAGTTGACCATAGTTTGCCAAATGCAAGAATTTATATCCATGGGTTTTTTTCAAAGCATTCAAGTAGAATCTGCTTTCAAGTTAATATTATGCAATAAATTGTTGGGAAAGAACAAATTTATTAAATTAATACTTACTCTTTTATTAAATCTTTATTTTCTTGAATTCCTTCTTCTAATTTCAAACTTACTTTTTCATTTTCAAACTAGTTCACAAAACAGAAGAAGAGTTCATCGCATTTTGCTTAGCAAAATAAACATGAGTATAACCACCAGTATTTCTTGTTAATACGCCACAAGTCTAAAAGAATTATTTTCTTTCCATGCAAAAAGGAACTTCTTTCCCAGTTAATTTATTTCCCCCAAGAAATGGATCTCACCTTTATCAGTCTCAAATCAAGTCTGCTGAATCATCTCCAAAAAGCATTCAACAATATTTTAATGCGGTATCTTTTCTAAACATTTTGAAGTGATGTTTTATCTTTGCTCTAACCCAATGTTGCATTTTCTCAACATTTTTCTTTCATTCTATGCCATAAAATCAAAGCTAAACAGTTTCAAAATTAAAGTTTTATCTAAAAGTCTCATAAAAAACATCAAATATCATAAATTATATAAATAACAAAAACTCTTTATAATGAATTAAAATCTTTACATCAGTCTTTATTGAAAGTAATTTATTATTTCTCTAATCATTAAAATTAAGATTTGTGTAACTTGTCCTGTGTTCATTCCTAAAAACTAATAAAGGTTCAAAAAAGAACTGTCAAAAAAAAAAACTGTCCTTAGAATCCACATGATAGAAATAATACTAAACCAACCTCCCCTGAAATACTTGATTTTCAATAGTATTATGAGAAGATTTACTCATGATATTTTCAGTTCAAAATTTCATTATACCTGTAGCTCCTGAATGGCTTTACGCTGTGCTTCAATTATCTTTCTATTTTCTTGCAATTTAGTTTCTTTCTGCTTCAGTTCAGATTCAACACTCACTTTCCACTTCTTGATCTTTTCAGCCTCCTTATACAGTTTTGAATACAGTCTGCTCATTGGCTCTGAATTCTATTAAAAGAGGTTTTCAAAACTTAGGTCAATTGTTCAAATTTTTAATGTAATTAAAAATATAATAATAATAATATAAGCTGCCTGTTGAAAATATACATGATTAATAGTATATCAACAGTTGGGACCAAATCTCTCCTTAATTTATGCCCTGATATCATAATGAAAACTACATAAACTCTTTTAAACTATTAAAATTACTTACTGCTACTTCACTAAAGTTACTGGTCATTTGACTAAGTTATACTTTGCTAACTAAAAGTAAATGGTTCCAAAATGTGCTTAAGTCAGAACTTCGAGATATTTTAGACAATGAAAGAATCCGACTGGTTAAAAGTTAAAACTCTACAACAAAATCTATAAATCTTAATAATGGTCTTGAAACATTCTGATTATTCAAATAGTTTGAGGACTAAGGTGCTTCAGTGAACTTTAAAATATAAAAACAAGAAAAATAATAGTGAACACAAGGTATAATCTTCATCAGTCTGAGGTCTTACTTGGACCTCCTGCCTTTTTTATTCACATTATAAAGTAAATGCCAGGGTTTATTTTTTTAAAAGTCACTCTGATTTCTGTTTGTCAATAGCTCTTTGTTTACTCATAAAATATATTCTATATTAATTTAAAATTCTATGATACGATAATCATAGCTACAAACATATAGCACTTTAGCAGGCCATGGAAGTTATCCATTTTAAAGATGTCTAAATGCCAAAAGAATGCTATTTTAAAACTAAAATAGATATTGTAGCATGTCCAACAAATTCCTTAATAAACTAGCCAACAATCAATTTAATCTATTTAAAATTTATTTTGTAAAATATTGGCTTGATTCTCAGTCTTTTCACATCTTGTATGCGTCTCCTCTCTTCTATTCTTGATTTCTATTGTTTAAAACCCCTCTTCTATTCTTGATTTCTATTGTTTAAAATTAAATTGCCCCGAAAGAAATGCATGCTTTTATAGCCAAGAAAAATACAGAAGCCTTGTGTTTCAGCAACTTAAAAGGACAAAGGGAAAAAAAGACTTTATTTTAAAACATTAACCAAATATTAATCCATTTGAAGCTTCAAAAGAAATAATAATAAATTATACTCCAAGAACAAGAAATTTGATGTGGATGGGAAAACTTCTGACCTCAAAATCAGAGTCTTTTAGTCCTTCCTGGTAGTGACAACTTTCAGAATTGTCAACCTAGAAAATGAATAAATGTCTCCTATAAGAAAATATTTCTAAGAGTTTCCAAATTGTAACAATTAGATAAGAAATAATAGTAATCCAACAACTAAAAAGTTTTTCAAGCAAGCAATTCAATAGTTAAACAGATTATACCTACATATACCATATTTAACTGACCTGTTCAAGCATGGGCAAAAAGTTAACTTTTTGTAAAGCAGGATCTATAAGACAAAAAGACAATTGCAATCAAATATGTGAAAGTCTTATTATTTTTAATATTAAATACTATACCTAGCTTTAAAGGATATCAATATAATATTTATGTTATATTTTCAATAACTACTTATATTTACAGAAAAATATTTCTGTGTAAGCCATTATATTGCTTTTCCTGTCTCCTACCTGAATCAATGTTTTCCCCAGTTTTAGTCATTGCAAATGGCAAACCAAAATCATCTTCAATACATTTGTTGAAACTCTAGAAAAACAGACAAAGAAGTTTTAAACATACTGTCTCATACTACTCTGATAACTAGCAATCTAATACATGTATATAAAGAAGTGACTATTATTGAAATCCTTTTACAGTACTTACAATGCTTAAAATACCAAAAGTTTTTGCTATGCAGAGTTATTAGGTTGGGAAGTGGACCTGGCCCAGTGGTTAGGGCGTCTGCCTACCACATGGGAGGTCCGTGGTTCAAATCCCGGGCCTCCTTGACCCGTGTGCAGCTGGCCCATGCACAGTGCTGATGCATGCAAGGAGTGCTGTGCCATGTAGGGGAGCCCCACGCGCAGGGAGTGCGCCCCGTAAGGAGAGCCGCCCAGTGCGAAAGAAACTGCAGCCTTCCCAGGAATGGCGCCACACACACGGAGAGCTGACACAACAAGATGACGCAACAAAAAGAAACACAGATCCCCGTGCCGCTGACAACAGTAGAGGCGGACAAAGAAGAACACGCAGCAAATAGACACAGAACAGACAACTGGGGGGGTGGGGGAGGAGGGGAGAGAAATAAATAAATAAATCTTTAAAAAAAAAGAGTTATTAGGTTTTTCTATTTATAAGATGAAACTAAACTATCAATTTCTAGGTATTCAAGAGTAATATTAAGTTTAAACTAGTTTAGAATATTAGTCATTTTCTTCTATTTCATTTTTATCTTCCCCTTGCTAGAATTGAGAATTGTAGGAAAAGCTCTGTTCTGCCTGAGAAACTTGGGTATGCTTCATTCTTTCCAGTGAGAACTCTATTATGTAAAGGAACATGATTTCCTTTTTGTCCTGCCCATCAGGAAGCTCAGAGCCAAATCTGAAGTTCTGTCACAAAATTAGCAATATGTAAGCATATTTATAGTTACTTTTTCCTTGGTCCTAATGGTCTCCTAATTTATATTTTACTATTTCATTATAAATATCTTATAAGTTGCCTCAAATCTTTTACAGAAAGAGGAAGGAAAGGTTAAAATAAGCTCTTCCCACTAGTATGCAGAGCTCTGCAGCAACATATTATTTCTTTAAATGAATAATGCCTACAGAATCGGTATGCTCAATATTCATTCAAAGCAGTACTTTTCAAAATTCCTGGGTAAACCAGACCATATTTACTGAAAAGAAGTAACTATAAAATATTGACACCCAGAAAACATACCTTGCCTCATTTGCCTAAAGTTAAGAATAAAAAAAAAAAAGAATAGTCAAACCAAGATTCAGATGCAAATTTACCTTGAAGAATTTAGAATCTCCTCCCAAGGTCTGAGGTTTCACTGCAGACACCTGACTGCTGCTTAATCTTGGTGGTACAAACAATTTAAAGGGTTTTTGCTTCTCCATTTCCTCTCTCCCAGTTGTAAAAATCTGTTTCAAAAGAAGTTTCCCATTGTTTCACTAATATACTATTCTTTATTTTAAAAGATTATATAAAAAGGAATCAATGTAATCCTTGCTCCCGTGCTTACTCATAAAAAGCAAAACCACAGACTAATTCGATCATTCACAAAGTACCAAAAACAGAAGTGAAGAAGCGTGGAAATACGCCAGAACCGCCAAAAGTTTCATATCAAAAATTATTTTTACTAACATAGACCCAACAATTTATCAGCTTCTAAGTGAAAAGCCGCTATAATATGGTGAGGAAACAATGTATATATTTTTTAAAATAGCAGAAGACAAATATGCAAATCAATAATGACATCTTTTTCAAAATATAAGGCACAACAGATTGAAAGGGCATCGCTGAAGCAGCTTCACAGCCCTGCTCATCGCGGGCGGTGGAAGGTCAAAGCCCCTTCTTCATGCCCCCCGTTCCTCCACCACCAATCACGGCGGCGGCTTAGGACAGCGAGGACTCGGCGCGTGGCTGGGACAGACTGGGCAGAAAGCCCTTGCTAGCCCCGTTACCGTGCATCGAATTGCCAGCAGGAACTCATTTTCCTAGAAGGCTGCCAAGAAGCATGTGGTGGATGGCTGCATCCAAGCAGATGCAGAAACAAAATACAAACCCAGCTCTGGGTTGCATCTTCAGGACGTGCACCTGTCCTTACGCTGGAAGAACTAGCGGGAAACCAGAGACTCCGTGTCCCCGCGAACCGCTACCTACTATTTACTAGGTACCAGAAAGAACCAACCCAAGCTTCGGCCTCCGAACCTCAGAAAAGGCGGGAAATCGCTCCACCTCCACCGTGGGCACGCGAGGGGCGTCCCCGGCAGCTGTTTAACGGCCAAATAACGGTCCGCGGCGACGCTTCAAAGGCGCCCGAGACCTAGATCTCGCGAGATTTCCCTTCCCGCTAGTAACAATTCTTTCCTGGATTCTGTTTGCCCTTCGTACTGACATTCTTGAAGCTTCTGCTATTGTCAAAGAATGCCGGGAGGGCTGTGTCGGTTGCTTGGATAGAGGGGAGCCCAATGTGAAAAATCCATTCCTGCCCTCCGAAAGCTCACAGTCTTTGGAGGGAAACGTGCAAACACTTAAAAGCGCAGTGTACACACATCTTAAAAAGTGATGTTTTCAAAAAGTCAGGAGAAAATAGGGGAAGTGGTAGTTAAGATGGTTTGTAGAATCAGGAGAGACCTCACAGATGTGGCATGCTTCTATTACTCCTTCAGCCGAGAACAGAAGGGTGAATAGTCAGAGAGTCAATGGGAACATTCCTGACCGAGGGAAGGTGGACACGCGCTCCATTTATGAGAGAGATTAATGTGGTGTCCCTGCAAGCTGTTCTTTTTTGAGGACGGGTAGGAAAACGGCAAGGCATGTGCCTCGAGACTTAGAAAGCAGTTAGGGAGGCCTTCCAAAGGATTTTGGATTTGGGCTGTTAAGGATGGAAATCCTGAAGAAGTTTGAGGAAAATTGTGGAAAGAAAACTGGTAGTGTAAAGAATGGTTTAGGGTTATGAGGCTACTGTTTTTAGGAGACAGTTTTAGTAGTCTGAGTAGGACAAGAGGATCTGAGCTTCTAAGATGAATGCCTGCTTTCAGATTTGGGCACCTAGAAACATAAATATCACAGTGCTAAGTACCTGAGTTTGGACAATAAGATAATGAGTTCAGTTTTGGATATAATGACTGCTTTCTAACTTTCCCCAGGTCTCATAATATAACATTTCTGGAGGACTTTAGCAATACTTTCAAATAATCCATTTTGGTTTTGTATGCATTCATCAGACATTATATAGTTTCTGCTAAAATTATAAAATTATTGAGATGGAAATGACCTATGGATAATCCAGTTTAACTCCCTCATTTTACATTTTGAGGAAACTGAGAGCCAGAGAGATATAGTTATGGCAGAACTGAGTCTTGACACCTTAAAGAAGATAAGATACTCCAAGAGATGGTACCAAGAGAATGCTTAAGGTACCCTTGGGAATAATAATTGATACATTTAGTTAAGATTTTAAGTTGAAGATATAAATTCAATATTCCAACATTTTAATATTATACAATAGTGAAACATTGAACTATGGTCTTTTATTCTTTATTGAAAATGAATATGTACTCCTAGTATATTTACTTATATTCACAGTATTTTGTCTACTCATAACTAGTCTTGGGAAACGGACTTTGGCCCAGTGGTTGGGGCGTCCGCCTACCACATGGGAGGTCTGCGGTTCAAGTCCCGGGCCTCCTTGACCCGTGTGCAGCTGGCCCACGCGCAGTGCTGATGCACACAAGGAGTGCCGTGCCACACAGGGGTGTCCCCCGCGCAGGGGAGCCTCACGCGCAAGGAGTTCACCCATAAGGAGAGCTGCCCAGCGCGAAGGAGGGAGCAGCCTGCCCAGGAATGGCGCTGCCCACACTTCCCGTGCCGCTGATGACAACAGAGGCGGACAAAGAAACAAGATGCAGCAAAAAGACACAGAAAACAGACAACCGGGGGAGGGGAGGGGAATTAAATAAATAAAAATAAATCTTAAAAAAAAAAAACCAAAAAACTAGTCTTTCAGAACAATAGTGCCAGCACAGAATTTTTAGTTTTTATGTATTTCACATGAAATTTATTTTAATATATTGCCCTCCCATCCCTACAAGGACTAGAATGTTTATGGAAAGATTTCATGTTTTAAGAACTTCCTTTATTCTACAAAATATGTTGGTTAAAATATCAAAATGCTGACTGCTAGGATAAGCAGTAAATTAAGCTAAATTTCTCAATATGATAAAATATTTTTAATTATTTTAATTTTTCAATATTTTGACATCACAAATTTTCTAATTTGAGTTTTACATAAAGAGTCTTTCTTTTTTTAAAAGAATTAAGGAAAGGTAAGAGTTGAGCAAAGTTTTGTTGCTCTTTAATGGTTTATAAAATGTTATAACAGCAACAGGTTTAAAATGTTAGCTCATTTTTCCATCATTCTGCCTTTAATTAATAAGGTCCACAAATTGCCTTTTTTTATTAAAACTATTTCCACTAGCTAGCCTTTTTCATGTCTTTAAGTAATTATATATTTTTATTTAATTTTCTACTAAATGGAAAAAAATGGAGTTTCTCCAGGTAAGTAATCTATTTAGTATTATTCCCTTTGGAAGGAACTGTGCAATAGCAACTATTGCTTCTTTTGAATCCATCTTGAAAAGAGTCCTAGATGTCCTTCTTGTGGTGGTCCTATAGTCCACAAAATTTGATAAGAACTGATGATGCTCATTTTATGGTGAAATATTGGTAACAAAGCAATCCCATTCATGTTCTTAAAGCAGTCATCCTATGATGATAGAGTAGATAAACAATCTAGATCTAGGAAGTTTAAGATAAATCAAAACATTCTAAAATTTCAGCAATATGAATACAAATT
Source organism: Dasypus novemcinctus (assembly GCF_030445035.2). NCBI lineage: Eukaryota > Metazoa > Chordata > Mammalia > Cingulata > Dasypodidae > Dasypus > Dasypus novemcinctus. Next base: position 8,445,847 of record NC_080681.1, read on the forward strand.
CCAATTCTGAGTGAGTAAATGAGTCAGTTGGGGGTCCTTTGTTTTCCAAGTGCTAAGTATTTCTGAGTAGTTATGATTCAGTGTTCTTAGTTCAGTAAGCCTCCCTACAAGACGGGCAAAATGCTGTAGATCTTCTGGATGATACATTTTTGAATATTTATACAAAATTTGTAAAACTGGTTCTTGTAAATTTTCCACATGTTCCTTATTTTTAAGGCATGGACGATCTGAAAAACATCATATTTATTTTAATGTATACATTTACTTTAATGTAAAAAGGTAAAGTTTAATTTAAAACAATGCAATCTCAAAAAATAAACATCTAATATCTACTGAACCCTTAATATATGCCAGATATTATACTAAGCATCTTGCTTCTATGCATTAACTTGTTTAATCTTCATGGTACTCTGTGAGGTTAAGTTTTATCATTACCACATTTTTTCAGATGAACTACTTCAAACTTGGAGAAATTAAGTAATTTTTGCAGTCACAAAAAAAGGAAGTGGCATTATGTGATTGTAATATATACAAACAACTGATGGCAACCTGAAACACAGAAAGATTAATTTCCCCATAGTCAAAAACAAGTAAAAGGAAAAGCTTCTTAAATGCCTAGCTATAAATACAAGAGCCAACTAAGAATTTCTTAATACTTAGGGGGTAGCATTCATTCATCCAGTCATTATGCTCAAGTAAACAAAACAGACAAAGTTTCCTGCTCTTATTGAGTTTATATTCTGGGTCTAAGGAAGTATAGGTAGAAAGAGACATATACATATTTTTTAAAGTAAAAATATGGTAAATAGTGAGAAGTGTTATTTTAAAAAACTAAACAGTGAGGGAGATAAAAATTCAAGGTGGAGGGGTGGTGGCTGTTTTTAAAGGGTTATCAGAGTAGCTCTTAAAAATAGATGACATTGAGCAGAGATCTGAGATGGTGAAGGAGGGCTATCTAAGGAAATGACTTTCCAAGCAGGGGACTCATGTAGTACAGTAGAACCTGCAGCAGGAGCCTGCTTGAGATTTTCAAGAAATATCTGTGTTAAAAGCAGTGTAGCTGGGTTAGAGTAAGAAAAAGGGATAGTAGTAGACAATTATGGAAAGAACTGTGACTTTAACCTGTGTTAAAAGACAAAACTATTGGTGGGTTATGAGGTGCAGAATGACATGATCTGACATATTTTAAAGGAATCACTTTGGTTATTATATAGGGAATAGACCCTAGGGAGGCAAGGGTAGAAGCAGGAAGGTCAGATAAAGGTTTGGACTAGGGTGGCAAGGATGGAGACAGTGGGACGTGGTTGAGTTTTGGATATATTCTGAGGGTGAGCCAACAGGATTTCTTGACTTATCTGAATTTTGGCTTGTGCAATATGGAGGATGGAGGTGCCATTTAGTGAGACGGTGAAAGAATATGAGGATCAAGGTGGGAAGCTCAGGAGTTCACCATTGAACACATTAAAATCTACATGCCTATTAGACATCCAAGTTGAATGGAATTTAGAGGAGTGGTCCAGGTTGTTATGTAAAATTTGGGAGTAGTCAGCATGTAGATGGCATTTAAAGCCATGAGACTAGATGAAATCACCAAGGAAGTATTGAAGAAAAGAAGCAGATCCCCAGTGTACTACAACATTAGTCTGTACAGTGAGATAAAGAGGGATTAACAAAGGAAACCTGAGAAAGAACAGGGACAGAGGAAGAAAATCAAGAGTGTGGTATCCTGAAAATCTGTGGAAAAGTAGGAGCCTGTGACCACCCCCACCTGAGAGGAAAATTCCACAGCCCCCTAACCGCATATATCTCGCTTCTGTAACAACCTTGCTCGACTGTAAAACCTTATCTCAAGGCCTCCTCCTGTAGAAAGTCTTGTCAGCCCCTGCCAACCTGACCCAGACCCTTGTAAATAACAAGAACTCCCCAACCGCTTGTCTCCCCGATAGAATCCCCAGCACTTGATTAACCACAAACACCTGCTTCTGTACATGCTTGCTGGCTGAGCTATTGCCCCCCCCCGACCCTGAACCTAAAAGCCTATATAAGCAAACTTCCCCTGCAACCCCGGGCTGCTCTCTCCTCTGCATAGGATGAGGCAGTCGTCGTGCGGCTAATAAAGCTCTCAGTTGAAACTTTATTCAAAGTCTGAGTCTGATCGATATCGCTGGTCTATAACAAATCAAGAGTTAAAAAGCACGTCAAGAAGGAGGGACTGATCAGCTGAAACTAAGTGAAGAAAGTGTGTTAAAAGGGAGGGGGCCGCGCAAGGAGTGCCGTGCCACACAAGGGTGTCCCCCGCGTGGGGGAGCCCCACGCGCAAGGAGTGCGCCCGTGAGGAAAGCCGCCCAGCGCGAAAAGAAAGAGCAGCCTGCCGAGGAATGGCGCCGCCCACACTTCCCGTGCCGCTGACGACAACAGAAGCGGACAAAGCAACAAGACGCAGCAAATAGACACCAAGAACAGACAACCAGGGGAAGGGGGGGAATTAAATAAATAAATAAATCTTTAAAAAAAAAAAAAAAAAAGGGAGGGGGCCATCTGCTCAGTCAAATACAGCTGAGTCAAATAAAATGAGTAGGGAGAGTTGACCACTGGAATCAGCAATGCCAAATTACTGAAGATCTTGGCAAGTTATAATGGAATAGAGAGGAGAGTCCAAAATCTAATTGTAGTGGGTTCAGGAGTGAATGGGAGCAGAAATTTGGAGACAGGAATATAGACAACTCTTTATAAACATTTGTGCAGGTTGTGTAAAGTGAAACAGAGAAGTGGGGAGAGGAGGGATAACTGAGAATGGTAAAGAAACAGTTTTTTAAGATGTAAGAGGCAGCGGACTTGGCCCAGTGGATAGGGCGTCCATCTACCACATGGGAGTCCAAGGTTCAAACCCAGGTCCTCCTTGACCCGTGTGGAGCTGGCCCATGCGCAGTGCTGATGTGCACAAGGAGTGCCGTGCCATGCAGGGGTGTCCCCGCATAGGGAAGCCCCACACACAAGGAGTGTGCCCCATAAGGAGAGCCGCCCAGCGCGAAAGAATGTGCAACCTGCCCAGGAATGGCACTGCACACACGGAGAGCTGACACAACAAGATACAACAAAAAGAAACACAGATTCCTGTGCTGCTGACAGCAACAAAAGCAGACAAAGAAGACACAGCAAATAGACACAGAACAGACAGCCGGGGTGGGGGGGGGAAGGGAAGAGAAATAAATAAATAAATCTTTAAAAAAAAAAGATGTAAGAAATTAGAACATCTACATAAGCTGAAGGGCAATGATCTTGTAAAGAAGGAAATTTTGATGAAACAAAATTGGTATATTTCGTCGCAATGTATTATTTAATAACATAATTTTCACAGACTTCATGATTTCATTACCAAATATTCCAAAATTTTTCTCTAATGGCTTTTACCTGAAAAAAACACAGTTGTTGCTGCAAGCAGAGCATATTCAATATTGGTAATATTAAGTTCATTCATTCTTCTGTAGAAGTAAAATAATGCAGTAATAAATTCTTCTGTAATACCTAAAAAGATTAATATAAAAATTATTTTCATCAGAACATAGAGCAGAATCAAACATACTGCCATTATCTTTTTTTCCTCAAAGCAGCATAAGGAAATGAAACATTATACCTGATCAGATGTTTACCTTCCAACACAATATTTTAGATTGAGTATAATATTACCATTTAGAGCAGAAGGACTGTCTTCACTGTAAAATGTTTCCATAGAATAAATAACATTTCTATTGCCATTCTGAGTGTGACAATTCAATATATGATGTGAATGACTTGATAATCTCATGGAACCTAATAAAAGGGAAAAAATATAAGTATGACTTTCATTAATCCTTACACAAATATTAAGTTCTGTCAGAATCCAGCACAGTTGTTAGATGGGAAACTTTCCCAACAAATGATAGCTTTATGACTTTTATTACTGAAACATGAAGCTAAGTTTAAAAAAAATAGTTTATATTTTATAGAGAGAGTTTGTATAGAAAACATTGAAAATGTATTTGCATGATGCAGTATAATAAAGAATAACTTTCTTTAAAAAAAAAAAAAGCTGAGAAGTGGTTGTGGCTCAAGCGATTGGCTCCGATCTACCATAAGAGGGACCCCGGGTACAATTCCCAGGGCCTTCTGGTGAAGGCGAGCCGAGCTGTTTCACGCCACAGTGAGCTGGCCCATACTGCAAACTGACACAACAAGATGATGCAACAAAAAAAGCAATTGAATGCCTCTCTCCCACGTCAGGGGTCCTGGGATCAGTTCCCAGTGCCTACTAAAGAGAAAGACGAGAAGACAAGCAGACTCAGAAGAACACACAGAGAATGGACACAGAGAGCAGACAGCGAGTGCAGGCAACAAGGGGGCAGGGAATAAATAAAAATAAATCTTTTTTTAAAAAAAAAGCCAAGCCAATTTGTATTGGAAAACTATAAACAACTGTTATAAAAGTACTTATTCCTACACTAAATGGTAAAATTGTAACAGAAAAAATATCTGAATATTATATAATTTTTTGCAAAATTTAATAGTAATTATTAACATTAATATTGAGTTAGTTGGCCTTTTTACTTTCAGAAGCTGATGAAAAACATTCTTTCTGATTGTAAAGTTGGGCTGCATGAAGGAACATCACTTCAGTTTTTGATCCCTTCTGTAATGCAGTCTGATCCTCATTGGTCAAACTTTCAAATCCTATAAGAAAAGATTGAATAATTGTTTGAAATAGATAATTAAAAGACATTCTTCATGTACAGGATTTAATATTTTATATTATTCTTTTACTTATGATACGACTTTTTAATGTTCCTGTAGGATAATCACATGTAACTTCAAATCTAAATAAAATTATTGATTGAACATGGTAATAATTTAGCATACTTTCCTCAGAACTGGATAATGTTTTTCTGTGGCAGAAGCAAGTTGATAAAGCCTCATATTATTTATTTTTACCATGAGTTGTCTGTACAGATAAATGTGTAAAGTTTGGCAAAGAGTGGCTTGATTTTCTAGTATTGTACAGAGAATTTGTTTGTTTCACACTGTATCTCCAAAGCATGTCATTTCCATAAAATAAAATGAAATTTATTGTTTGCCTTAACTTTGCCTTTGAAGTAATTTGAAAAATATTTTTAAATAATTAGATGTTCACCTACCTAATTGACTAATGCAGAAAAATAAACAAGTTTTCGCATTTAGAAGCAGCATTAGTGTGAAAAACGGTTTTTGTTTTCCTAAAATGCTCTCTTCCTTTAAAACAAGGAACTTTTAAAAAATGAGGTTAAGTCAAATTACTTTAAAATTTTTTTCCAAAGGTAAAGTGATTACCTGGAAGTCCCCTGGTAAAATCCATTAGCCCCTGTACATGAAGCATTGCTGTCTCTGAGAGTTGCAGGAAGCTCAGTTCAGGATTTGCATATTCCTTCAGCTAACCCACAAAAAAGAAATAAGATTAATTTTATTTTCTTTCAAATAACTTGAAATTTTAAAAATTATATTTATGCTCTTATTTTCTAACGTAACTAATTTTAAATTATTTCTTGCAAGTAATGAACACATACAAATTTCTTTGCTTTCTCTAGAGGAATTGTGTATTTTTCATGAGCAGCCACAATATTATTAATGAGCTGATGTTCCTCTTGAGTTAGTTCCATGCTCTCCTGAATCTATAAAAAAATATACATGGAGAGACCATAATACATATTTGTTAAACAGATATCATTAAGGAAACAAGAAATGTTATAAGAAGAAGATTCTTAACCACTTTTCCAGATCTAGTTGTGGATGACACATGCTTGTTGTCTCCTCCTTCTTCCACTTTGATGTTGCAGTAAAAACTATTCCTCTGCTTAATGTTCTTTCGAAGTTTCTTTGATTTACATTGGATTTCTGTGAGCAAACCTGTGATATTACAAAATTCATATAAAATGGTTTTGGAAGGGCAAATAGCATTACAGGAATTGATGAAAATGGTCTAGACATAAATTAAAATTAATTTTGCATCTCCAATCTAGAGATTTAGACTTTTTAATATTAGAGTCATTTCCACATTCTATCTTGGAAACAATGGAGAATATCAATTCGGACACCAATTGGACTGCCTTATCCATGAGCTCTTATCCTTGATTTTTATATCTTAAGGTCAAGAGAGCAGCTTGTGAAAATTAAAATGAGTTAAGCTGAATTTGTATCCCTGCAAACAAGACATGGCAATTGACACCCTGTTTATAAAGTGAACCATTTTTATTTTTGGCTTGTTGCCTTTATTGATTATTTTTAAAACTTTAATTGGCACCTCTATCTGAAGAGCGAAAATTACCATCACTAGTAAAATTAACCCAATATTAATATTTACCTTTTATTATGTCAGCTTTTCATAAGCATTTAAAGCATACCTATTATAAAGAATATTATATCAAGGAGCTGAAGTAGGAAACAAAAAGCCTTTGTCCCTTCTTAAATGATTTCATTGTTTTACTGGGGAATAAGAATACATAAAAAGGATACAAAGCCATTTAAAAAGAAATATATCAAGTAAATATAAAAATAATTTGAACGGAATGCAAAAATGCAAAAATGATCTAAAGTAAAGGAGTCAATCAGATAGGATTAATTGTGGGAAGGCCACCTAAGGAATTATATTTGAAAATTGTAGTTTAGTTATGAAAAAGAAGGGTGCCCTAAAAGGAAAGGGAATGGCAGAGAGGTGAAGATAAACAATCATAAAAGAGAGAAAAGTAAGTTAATGGACTCACACAAAGGCAAGAGGAAATGGTGGTAAAGAACTTCAGCCATGGAGCTGTTTCTAATTAACAAGGGTAAATTGTTTGCTGAAGGGAAATTATAAATTCCTTTAAAGAGAGGAACCATGTCAACTGGGAATTCATAATACATGGGGAAATGACATATTTTTGGTGTTTGTTTGTTTAGGAGGTAGCAGGGATTGAATCTGGGACCTCATACGTATGAAGCAGGCACTCAACCACTGAGCTACACCCACTCTGCTGGGGACATGTTTTTAGTTACACTCAGGGCAAGAAAGAATAAACCTACTGTTTGGTGCAGATAGTGGAATGTTAATAATAACTTGAAGAAAATAAGTCCTCTTCTTTTTTGGACCACAAAATATAAAATCATTGCCTAAATGGGCAGAAAAAAATGTTGAAGAGCTAGTATTCCTAATGAGTTTATATCTCCCCACCGGAAAAACAAAATTATATTCTAAGGACTTAAACCACAGTGTATGATATTTGAAAAATAGTAGATACTAAGAGCAATCTCAATAAAAGTCAGAAAATATAATGAGTTTCCAAAAGATGCAGAAAGATAAATTTTACACAAGCTACATATCTGGAAAATTTGGTTTTGGAAACCAAAAGGAAAAGCAATGATTGGTGAAACCAATATAGATAAATCAGGACAAATAATGTCAGCTTAACTTCACTCCCATCTGACAGGATCCTTAGAATGGCAGATCAAGGAAATACTTTAGATAAAGTATAAAGGGAATTTAGCATGTCATTTAGCAAGGTCTATTAATAGAATGGTAATGTAGGTTGGATTTGAAATTGTTGGTATAAAGAAATAACTAGTTGAGCAACCATACTCAAAAGAAGTTGATTAATGGATGAATGTCAATCTGTAAGGAAATTCTTCATGGTAAGTCACAGGGTTTTATCCTCTAACTAGTTTTTTCTATATATAACCACAATCTGGATTAAATTTGCTCATGTTAGGCAGCATGGAAAAATAGACCAAAAATTATATGACAGAAAATGAATTTTAAAAGATCTTCATAGATTAGAAAAATGTGATAAAACCTAAGGAAAAAATCTAACAAAAGCTCACAGAGGATAAATGTTAGAAGCTATATACGATGCTAGTCTTTGACCTTTCCAAAGCTTCTCAGCAGGAGATACTACTATCTTTAACCTGCAAGGTCAACCCTACAAAGTTTTTGCAGCCAGTCTTGAATATCATGAAGGGGACATTGTTACACATTATATTTCTGATTTCAGTATAGCATAATGGTTAAAATAGTAGACACCAAAACTAGTCAGCATGACTCGGTTTGAATCATGACTCTACCATTTAGTTAGCTGTGTGACTCAAAGATTTGCTTTCCTTATCCATAAAATGGGATAATAATTGCTCTTTCTTCATAAGGTTGTGGTAAGAACTAAATTATGTGTAAAATGCTTGGTTCTATTTCAGCTCTTTTGGTTGGCTTTCTGTTCAGCTTTCCAGGAGTGTAACTGTGTCTTGACCCCTAATCTATTTGACTAGAGACCTAAAAACATGCATAGATCTCACCAGCTCTCTCCTCTGAAGGAGATGTTCTCAACCTTTGGTTAGGATCTTCCTCCATTGATCTCCTGGAACCATGGCATTACAACTCATCTGACTTCAAATATTTTCACTACCTAGGGCATCTTATTATAATTAAACCCCCAAGGGTACACAGGGAATATACTTGTTTATATATCCAAGAAAAATCAAATTGTCTTTGACATACTACTTTTCAAATATTTTAGAGTGAATTGATCGCTTCTTCCCTCATGAGCTAGTCATACAGCTATATTGTTCACCTATCCTGAGTCTTAACCATTTTCAGTTTCCTCTCATCTCCCACCTGCCTATGCCTCTGAGGACTCAATAATGCCTTAAGGCCATGCTCCCCGGAGTTTAGTCTCAATAGCGATATGAGTGGATGAGTACATGTGGAAAGAAGGGGAGGTTGGTCTGTTAGTCAACTATTAATTCAATATGAGTCAACAGTTTCAGGATCCAGAATAGATGTACCAGAACCAGCTGTAATCAAATAGTTGCCAATAACATTGGGCTGAGGATAAAATAAAGACAAGTGGATCAATAATACAGCTACCTTAAAAAGCTAATATCTTCTTAAGCTACATTAAGCTACTACAACCATAGTAACCCTAATAATAGAGGAGTTTGAGTTCCACTCTGCTCTGTACATGTAAGTTATTCATTGAGTATAGTGTTCAGTAATGAACATGACTATTTAAAATAAGAAAAAATAATTCATGAGTAACATGATAGTTACATCCAGATACTTGAAGGACTATCATGTGGCAAGGGAATCAAGATCCACCAGGGAAAGGAAGTAATGTTGTACAGGCCTGTGTGCACAGACTTTTGTGACAAATACAATTATGAAACTGGAAAAAGATGAAAGTATTAAATATACTGGATAATCTTAGGTCAAGTTAAGTGTAAGTGTAGTATGAATGACCATGATGATGGTAATAGGAACGTGAAAGCCAGTCACAGTCGTGTGATTTCAGGGTAAGCATGAGTCAACTCTCAATTCAGTAAGACTTAAATAGACATAAGCCTAGAAATATGCACATTATTCTGTGAAAATCTCTCTCAAATGGTTAGACTCCAAACACTTGAGAGACACGTACAAACTTTCTGAAGATGAGCTGATGATCCCATGGGAACGGCAAAGCTTTAATGACAGTGCAGATTACCTGACAGGGATTCCTGGTGCGCCAGCCCATGGACTGTGAAGGTAGACGTGCCCAGCATATTTAATACGTTTGATTACTCTTTTTCCATTACATCATTCCAGTTACATCGTTATGGGATGAAACCAGGTAATACAAAAAACCAGGGCATAACTCTCCACATGAAAATTCCCTTTATCATGTACTTACCAAATGCAATGGATGTGTCATGATGATGGGAATGAGTGTTGCTGGGGGGGGGGGGGGAGAGGTGGGGTGGGGGGAGTTGAATGGGACCTCATATATATATATATTTTTAATGTAATATTATTACAAAGTCAATAAAAAAAAAGAAAATTCCCTTTATCAAGTGAATGGCATTTGGGTATCCATTCACTTAGATAAGGAGCAATAAATTCAAGAGAAAGAGGGAGGCATCTGAATGTATGTGAATAACATTTAAATAATATTTATTTGTTAAAGTCAAGAAATGTGTAAATCTGCAAACTATGATACTTACGCCAATACCAATTCTACCTTGTATCTCAGAATAAATTTTTTTTCAAGTTTAGGACTAGAATCAATGAATGAATGGGAAGGAGAGCAGATTTCATTTATGAATTACCTCAGGAGAATATAGGTTCCTTTTCTCAGAATTGTCAAGCATGGGTTAAAAGACAACTTTTCAGAATAAAGTAATGTGTTTAGACTGGTAGGACAGTGTGATGTAAGGTCTAAAATTAAGGCCCAGTATTACATGCTCCTTGAATCTAGGGAAAACCAGGAAGGCCTCGAGCAGCCTAACCTCAAGTTCCCTTCCCCATTGTACTACCACAGATAAGGTCCCCTGAGAAACAAACCTCCTAATCATGGGAACCAGGTACAGTGTCTGCTTACCCCTGACAGCAGGCTTCAGTTCCCTGGCAGCCCTGGGAAACACTCCAACAAACCAATTATTCAAGCAAACCACAGGCGCCAAGTGTCACTTCACCCTCTTGTTACTACAAAGCCTGCCACCCACAGCCCCCGATTGTTCACCTTGTACCTGAGTGCAACCCCAGTGAGGCCTTGCATGGCACACAGTGTCCTCCTCCCCCAGGCTGTGAGGATATGTGACTAATAAACTGCTATTGGGGAAGCAGATTTAGCTCAACTGATAAGCATCCACCTACCATATGGGAGGTCCAGGGTTCAAACCCAGGGCCTCCTCACCCATGTGGTGAGCTGGCCCACGCGCAGTGCTGATGTGCACAAGGAGTGCCGTGCCACGCAGGGGTGTCCCCCACGTAGGGGAGCCCCATGGGCAAGGAGTGTACTCTGCAAGGAGAGCCGCCCTGCACAAAAAAAGTGCAACCTGCCCAGGAGTAGCGCCACACACTCGGAGAGCGGATGCAGCAAGATGATGCAGCAAAAAGAGACACAGATTCCTGGTGCTGCTGACAAGAATGCAAGTGGACACAGAAGAACACACAGTGAATGGACACAGAGAGCAGACAATGGGGGTGAGGGGGAGGAAGGGGAGAGAAATTTAAAAAATTAAATCTTTAAATAAATAAATAAATAGACTGCTATTAGTTTCATCTGTCTAGTGTCAGGTACTGAGTGTTTAACCATCCCTATAACCCTAGGGCAGGAATCTCTCCCTCACCATCAGGGTGAAAAGAAGCAAATAAAACAGACAGGATAACTTTAAGGGCTATTCCAACCTGAGAATTTTCAATATTGGGGACCCATTTGGTGAAAATTTTTGACTGAAGAGTTTGGATTTATTGTAACAAGGAGAATACTATGAATGGGACATGGCACTGGAGTTTCTTGAACAAGAATGTCAATTGATAAAAAGCAGTAATTGAGAAAGATTATCATAGCAGTTGAAGGTAGACAAAACTAGAAAGAGAGAAGGGAGAATCGACCGGGAAACTAATATCATAGTGCAAGTGCAAGATAATAAGGGTCTGCATAAGGCTAGGTTAGACATAAATAGAAAATACTAATAATACTCTATAAAGAAAAATTAATTTAAAAATTGCCCTGAGATTTTTGGGAACTGGGAAACAGGAGGAATTGAGGAAATGATACCAAAATCTTACTACTACCATGAGGATTAAATGACATCATGTACATTAAGCAAATAACACAGTGAAATAGAAGACACTCCCCCCCCCCAAAAAAAGAAGACCCTCAAAAAGCTTGGGTATTCTTCTACCTGTTGAATTGGCTTTTGACATCTGTGTGTTGTTAGAAGATACACCGAAGTATCATTTAGGTTAGCAGAAAGGCCTAAGTATCATTTAAGTTTCTAAAGATACAAGAAAGAAGGGGAACTACTATTTTTAAAAATTTGTTCTTTCTAGATGCAATATATAAATTTAGGTTAAGTAACAATTAAAATACAAAGATTTCTGATTTATAAGAAATATAATTGTTACCAAAAGTAGAGTAATATAGTATAGAGCAGTGTTTATGAAAATAATTACTTAGATTAGTAATTGTCCATCTAATTTAGCCATTGCTAGAGAAAGAGCTTAAATCCAAACAAATGTGTAAATGTTCAAAATGACAACTCAAAGAATGCACTAAGTTTTCAGTAAAATAAGAAAAGTTAAAATCCTAATTAAAAATTGAAACTTACATTCTGCCAACATTCCTACTGCCTTACACTTTTTCAATCTGCACTCTCGGCATTTTCTACGCATGTACATGTCCATTTCACAGTGACCACCATTCTTGCAATTATATATGGCATTTTTGGTGATGCTACGTCGAAAAAATCCTAATAACAAAAATATTTTTTCAATTTTACCATTGGGTTGTTTTTTTTTTTTTTTTGGTTAAATACAATTCTAATTAGTATATACCTTCATAGTAAAGTTAAGCAGTCCAATAATCTAAATTATTTCAATAAAATATTTTGCCCTCAACAAGGAGGTTTGGTTTAAAATACATTTATCTGGATAATTGTTTTAGTTCTTTCCTGACTGATATTATTCTATTCTAAGATTGTCCCATTAAACAATAACATCTGTATATTAAATTAGTTCCATCACATTAAGACAACTCTTTGTTTTGCTATGGTTATAATAGATCAAACAACAGCATTTAAAACTATGTTCTACAAAACATCAAGGTTCTGTGAAGCTTCTCTCAAGATCCCCTTAGAAAAAATGTTTTCATGTAAAATATAAATATAAGGAAACTTTTCTTTTTCACACCTCACATTTCTGCCTCAACATATGGAGAAAAGAACATCTTTCCAAACTTACTCTTCTTTCCATCTCCCCCTTTCAGCACTTCCCCAGATAAGAAGCGTTTCTAATTTATTCTGAGTCAGTGAATAAGCCGTGTTTCCTGTGTGTGTGTGTGTCTGCGTCCATGTCAGTGTAGGAGTTCTACACTTTCTCTTTCACTTCCCAAATCCATACATAGCATTCCTTCTTCTCATTTCCTCTTTCACTTCCTATTCCTATGCAGTAATCCCTGCTGTTTCCCTCTTTTTCCTTTCCGTGTAATAAAATTGATAAGCTAAGTCAATGTCCCTCTTGAAGTTCTGCCATATACTCTTTTTCTGTAGATACGCTTGAAAGTAGGAGTTTCATGATTTAGATTCAACGGAGTATTAATAGCTTATCTTAGGATTTCAAGACAATGCCTCATTCTTAAACCTAGTTTCAATGGAAAGATTCTGCATTTCAAGTGTAAGCAAACACTTGCCCAGCTATTCAATTCAGAAAGCTAGTATATCTCCTGTAGCTAGTATATATATACACACACATATATACATACGTGTTTATATATATATATACACACACATAAATACATACGTTTATATATATATACACACACACATACACATACACATACATGTAGGGGTGAGTTGTGGCATTCTGACAGCAAAACTTCACCCCACATGTCTGTCATGTTCACCTAATGCTGTATTGGCCTAATTTCCAGGTTCTGTCCCAACACAGTTATTTGTGAACAAAAACTATGCAGAAGTTTTCAAAACCTCAAAACTTCAGCAAGGAATTTTTTACTCTTTGAAATGCTATTTGTCCATGATGGTCTTCACTTTCAGACCTCCCATTTGTTTTCAAAAAGGCTTGGACAAAATCTTATAAGTCATTTAATTCAAATTCTCTCCTAATGAATGAATTATATTACCTACAATAAAAGATGTAATAGTTAAATTCAGATTCTTTTTTAAAAATCATTTTCTATTCTAACATCAGATTCACCTAGGAACATGGAATACTTCTGCTATATAAATATTGAATCTTATATTTATTTATTTATTTATTTATTTTTAAAGATTTATTTATTTAATTTCCCCCCCTCCCCTGGTTGTCTGTTCTTGGTGTCTATTTGTTGCGTCTTGTTTCTTTGTCTGCTTTTGTTTCTTTTGTCCGCTTCTGTTGTCGTCAGCGGCACAGGAAGTGTGGGCGGCGCCATTCCTGGGCAGGCTGCACTTTCTTTTCACGCTGGGCGGCTTTCCTCACGGGCGCACTCCTTGCGCGTGGGGCTCCCCCACGCGGGGGACACCCTTGCGTGGCACGGCACTCCTTGCGCGCATCAGCACTGTGCCTGGCCAGCTCCACACGGGTCGAGGAGGCCCGGGGTCTGAACCGCGGACCTCCCATATGGTAGACGGACGCCCTAACCACTGGGCCAAAGTCCGTTTCCCTGAATCTTATATTTAAATGTTAAAGTTCTCATCAAGAATGAAAAGAAAATGGAACTTCAACTTTATTACACTAATTTTCACGTCTTTGAGCCCACTGATCACCTTTGAACATATTGATAGTCTCCCTGGTTTTACTTTTCACACTTTAAAAAGTGAGAAGTATTCTGACATGCCTAAAAATTTGTGACTTTTCAGTGAACGCTAAGACGTCAGCTTTGTTTTAGGTTAATTCTTACCTTTGCAACCTTCACAAGTAAGTGCATTATAATGATATCCGGATGCTTTATCACCGCAAACTACACAAAGCTCTTCCTGTCCCTTAATTCGCATGGAAGAATGAGTTAGTCTGGATCTTTTCATTCCAGGGTATCCGTCTTCGGCATCATGGGCAACTATGTAAGTGGACTTATTTAATTCACAGGAACCAAGTCCATGCTGTTCACCACAGTACTGTGGATCCAAGCTATAAGTGTTGAAATGACTTTGTAAAGATTGGGGCTGTAAAGCTGGAGGAAACTGCTCAGTAGAATACTGGCAATAAGGTGATTCTTGAAAATCAGAAGCGTGCAGCTGGTAACTGATTTGTGCTGGTAAAATATCTAGTTTTTAACATAAAAAAAGAACAAATTGTGAAAATTCAAAACTTCATATTTTTGCAAATTTCCATATGCTTTATGCTCAACAAAGAGTCAATTCAACATATCCACTACATCCCAGGGGTTAGATGTCCAGCATGAGGGGAAGACAGTAAGCTGTACTACGATACTTGATAAGCGCCACCATCCCAGAGGTATGCAAGGAATGCTCAGGAACTGGGAGAAAGGGCAGTACTGTCAATGGCTTACGCACCAATCCAGTCTGCCTTCTTAAGCAAAGATGAATATTTCTCAGAGTTTGGAGTGGAAGATGGTTTTTCCCATCTTCTGCATTTCCCTTATTGATACCACTGTCTTCAGTATAGTCAGGGCAGAAAAGAGATGAATTAATAAATTATTCTACCCACTCTAAAAAAGTCAAACTAAAATAAATTTTTTATCTCAGTTACCTGGTTATTTCAAGAAAAAAAATTGTTTGAACTCCTCGTTTAATACACCTTAGCACCCTCTTTAGCCAGTAATAGGCGTGATTTAAATTACTAACTTTTGTATTGTTGTCTAGTTATTCTAACTAGCAATTATCTATGATAAATTCCCCTACTTCACAGGGTTATTATTAGGATGAAATGAAATCAGGCATGCAAAAGTATGTGTAAATTATAAAATGACACATAATATATATCATTATCATCACTATTATTATTATTACTAGAAGAAGAAGCCCCCAAACACCATTTTACTTACTGCTTGTGGGAGAATTACTAAATCTAAATCCAGAAAATAGGCTCCAAAAGGACCCAGCAGTACTTTACTCTATATCTGTAACTATTTGCACTTTTCCTAGTGCTGAGTCACAAGTGGTTAGACTTATTCTTATCCTTAAAATTCTACCACCAAGGTTGCTAAGTTCATAGAAATCATTTGCAATCTTATAGCATCCAGTGCAAGGCTAAGTGTTGAAAAAGAACCCAATGATAGCCTGATAACAGAAGAAAGAGGGTCCTTCTTGAATGAGTGTCAAAAGATTGCCTCTTTTTCATCCCATTAGAGTACTGAATGTTATACCATTGGTTTGGAAACCATAGTTCAAACTGTAAAAGAAAATTAGCATTTAAGGTTAAATTTATATAATAGTCTTAGTCTTTTCATAGAAAATACCCATTGACTTCTTCTGTCTTCTGTTTCTTTCCTTTTTACAGGAGTCTTTTATTAAGATTAAAATATTAAATTATATTGAATAACTCCTGCGAACTACATTTACTAAATTGCATGAGATTAGCTTCAACAAGCCCTTAAAAATAACTTCCAATTTGAATGTTAATTCTATTTTTTAAATTGAATACAATTTTATGCTATTGTGCTTTTTCTTCTTTGCAATTGATTCTAGCTTACAGCATTTATATATGACTTATTTTTTAAAATTAATTACTTTCTCTTGTAGGAAATAATTTAGAGCTTTTGGTACCTTTGTCGATTTCTTTTTTTTTAAAATTTTGATAGTTAACCACAGTTCCCACTAGTAGATTTTTGTTACATACCATAGTACTGCCCAGGTTCAGTAAGACAGTACCCATCAGATGCAGTGGCATAAGTATTTGCCATCCTCTGTTTCAATTCTTACTGCTTCATTCACTCGAGTTAATAAAACCTAATGGAAACAAAATTTTGGAGGCTATTTGAGTGCATGATATGATTCGATAAATGTACAAATGCTGTTTTTTAAAAGTAAAGAGGGAAACGGACTTTGGCCCAGTGGTTAGGGCATCCGTCTACCATATGGGAGGTCCGCGGTTCAAACCCCGGGCCTCCTTGACCCATGTGGAGCTGGCCATGCGCAGTGCTGATGCGCACAAGGAGTGCTGTGCCACGCAAGGGTGTCCCCCGCGTGGGGGAGCCCCACGCACAAGGAGTGCGCCCGTGAGGAAAGCCGCCCAGCGTGAAAAGAAAGTGTAGCCTGCCCAGGAATGGCGCCACCCATACTTCCTGTGCCGCTGACGACAACAGAAGCGGACAAAGAAACAAAAGCAGACAAAGAAACAAGACGCAGCAAATAGACACCAAGAACAGACAACCAGGGGAGGGGGGGAAATTAAATAAATAAATAAATCTTTAAAAAAATAAATAAATAAAATAAAAGTAAAGAATTCAGCAAAATATATGAATGAGACATTACTTATATTTTAAATAATATATCATTGTTCATATCTCTAAATACCAAATTATTTAAATTCTACTAATTTGTTATTGCTCAGCTCTTCCTGAATGACTTGATAAATTTTTGTAACAATGTGGCCTTTGAAAGTATACCTAGCTTTGGAGTTAGGCTTCATATACTACTATCATCACATATTTATGGATAGTTTATTAAGCCTGCCTGAGCCTCAGTTTCCTAATCTATAGATGAGAAATTATAAAACCCTCCTAGCAAAGGCATTGGGAGAGCTTAATTAAATAATGTATGTAAAACCTAACACAGTTCTAGTCTTAATGTATGATTGCCATAAACGTTGTTCTTAATAGTTTCAGGATTTGAGTGGTTGTAATTTGGACAATTACGAAAAGAGGCTGACTTTTTCAATAAAATAGAGGAAATTAAAAAGTAGAAAAATAATGACTTTCATAGCATTTTTAAAATTTTCTAAGACCTTTGTAAATAATTACTTTTTACAGCACTGTGATATGCAAACTGATTTAGGTTCTGTTCAGTCAATGAAAATAACTTAGTGTTTTTAGTTTTAATAGCAAAGCCTAAAAATAATAAGCTACTATGAGTACTATGAGGAAAGTTATCAACATCAAAGACTATCTCGACTATCTCTTATGGACAATACTACCAATTTTTTATTTCCTAGGAAGGGATTCAGAAAATAATGCATATTTGAATAAACTTAAACAAGAAATTACAGTTTAAGAAATTACAAGCTATTAGAAGGAAATAAAGGTTACTGTAGAGACTATCATATTTTACAGCTTTATCCTCTCCATTAGAAGACAGACTATTTTTCACCTTTAAAAAAAAGAAAATGGGTTTTAAATCATGCCAAAAAGATAAGCATGACAAACTTCTGAGATAAATTTCTGAGATTATATTGGAAAATCTTTCACTTTGATTTATTGCTCACATGGTAGATTCATATTAAAGGTTTCTATAGCAATGAAAATGATCCCAATAGAAATGTCTCTGAAATTTGTCTCCTTTACCATCCAATAGGTTCTACGTTCCTTTAAAAGTACTTGAATCTCCCATTCTTTTATAGCATAGCAGCATAGCAGTCATTAAGAATGTGTATTGGATGATAAAGATGGAGCAAAAGTGGTCTCCCAAATAGTGCACCTTTAATAAGACGTTTTCCTTAAAAATGAAAGGACGAATGTAAATAAGATCAGTCAGCACATATTTCTATATTTCCTATGTTACAATAGGTCAATTGTCTCTCCATATAAAAAGATGTCTGAATGCTGTGGGTTTAATTTATGTGCTACCTTTTTAGCAATAACTCTCTTTAGTTCTTACTAAGCTCCCCTCAATTAGATTTTAGAAAATTTTAAGTGAACATGAAAACTTGAAGTTGTCATTCACCTTCCTTTTAAAATAACTGTATTTACCATTAAGCCTCACATAATATTTAATACTTAAACAAGATTGAAAATTTACTAGAGGATTTGGTGTTGTTTAGATATAGACTTTGTTGGGTGAGAGTTCTCTAAAGAAATAATACACAACACACCAGCGGTAGCACACTAAAACAAAATTAATAATATACGAACACACATAAATGCCCTCAATAATGCTATTGTCAGTGTTCATAACATGAATAACACTGTTCTAAAGCCAAGTCCTTCCAATACTAGTGAATAAACGCACTAAAATATTGTCTAAAGCAGACCCGTTTTTATCAGATTGTGGGTAGTTTATACTCCAGGGTATATATGGGACATATACATAAATATGCCTTTGATAAAAGCTAATTTATATATTTTTAAAATATCAACTATTTCTCCTTTATATGTTCATAGTAACACATGCATTATTTTCTCACACAAAATTCTTCAAAGCTTTCTTCAGACTATTTACAAACATGTAATAGAAATGTTATAATACATGTACATAGAAAAATAGACCTTTCAAAAGTAAATTGCTAATAAAATTAATTTTAAAACATTAGGGGGAGCTGGTGTAGCTCAGTGGTTGAAAACTGGCTTCCCACATTGAGAGCCTGGGTTCAATCCCCAGTCCCAGTACTTCAAAAATACAAATAAATAAACTAGTAATAACATAGAGGCATGCAATTAAAAAAACTTTTTATTCTGTTAAAGAGAAAAATTATAATAGGCCTGGAATATTCTGTGTTGTTATCTTTCCTAGTAAATACTTACTTAGAACAAAAGTGACTAAGTTAAGAGAGGAGTTTTTATCAAGAACATCAATTTGGTATGGACAAAGCCTATGTTTTTTTCTTCAACAAATATAACTTATAAAAACAATTTTTCACAGATTATAATGACTATTCTACTGAAAAGATATTCAAATCCATAATGAATTTGCATTTTCTCTGCCTTAATCATAAATTGCTCTTAGTAAAATTTCATATATTTAGATCTTTAATGGGAAAAAAATATTGATTCCTGAGAATTATATCTATGTTAAAGAATTTTGCATTTTTTACATTTCTACCCTTGCAATATGTCACTTGCATTAATATTAATGCATTACATGAAAAAGATTTAACTGAAGATTTCTTTACAAGAAAAACATTTTATTTTTCATAGTTGCCTCTGCTAAAAATATGATACTGATATATAATATATACTTTTAAAGCTCTTTTTTTTTTTCATGTTAGGGCTTCTTTTAGCCAAAATTCTCTACTCAGAATTCCTTTTTTTTTTTCTTTTAAAAAATCACTTATTTCAAAAGAAAATATAAATAAAGACCCTCCCAATCCTTTGCAAAAATCAATCCCAGCAACGAAAATAATATTATTAATAATAAATCCTGTTAGAAATCATAGAAAATACTAAGGCTTTGAGTGTTACATTCTTCAAGTTTTCAAGTTTGCTATTTGGATTCTTTGTTTTTAAATTGGTATATATATATGTATATCGTTTCTTTTTAAAAATATAACAGTAAACATCATTTTGAAGTGTCTTACATTGTCATATCAAATGTCAGGTAAACTCCAACTACAGTCCAAAATTGTACTGACATTCTTTAGAAGAGAACCAAATTACTGTGCAGTCTGCTTCACCTAAATAAATTTGTTTCAAAAGAAAAATGCTTTTATTACTATAATAGTAATGATTGGTTTATTCACTTTGCAAAAACTAAGTTAATGTTAGTGGAAATTAAAGGTCTAAAAAAAAATCTTTTTGTTAACATAGTTTAAAGCAAATTGCCAGCAAAATCAACATTTCTTTTTGCTTTACCTTAACAATTTTGTTTTAGAGAAGACAAAATACTCACAATTAGATGATATTACTATAGATTTTCCTTTTCCTCACAAAATGACTACAGAGAGATTTAACAATTAGTTTGACTTTCCAACTGAAGCAAAGTGGGTCTTTTCCCTATTTATCAAGAGCCAAGGAGAGCGGGGCACTCTGCATACGCTCTGGCCGGAGACACTCTGCAGAGCAATGTTTCAGCTCTAACAAACAAAATTCCCACACAATCCTCTCTCAGGTCAAAATAAGGGCAGTTACAAGCTGACAGAAATCAAATAATAACCAGATCATCAGGGATGGAGGCCTTTGGGACCTTCACGTCACATTCTCCCAGAGTCCTTTATTGTTTACTTAAAAAGTACTTGTTTTCTAAATTGAATTTGACATTCTTCTGTTTGTTACGAAATAGTGAGAGACTACAAACTAGCAAGTAATATATACAGAAGAAAAAACAGCCCTCATTAATTCCACTAATATAGCAGCTGTAACAATTCAACCTGAAGTTTATCTTTGCATTACCTACAAAAAAAGAATTTGCTAAGCAAATGATGAGGCAGGTTAGTATAAGGAATAAAGGAAGGCGGCTGGGACCCGCAGAGAACATTGCCATGAGACCCACCAGGAAACCCCCTTCAACTAAGAAAGCCGGAAAGACGCCACCGAGACCCTGGCCACAAGGTCCCATTTGGAGCTCTTCCAGCGGTCAAGGGGAAGCCCCGGATACCTCCAAACAACAGGCCTCTCCATTGGTCCTCGGAGAGCTGACAGGTGGGGCAACCAATCAGAACAGCAAACAGCTGGGGCCCGCCCCAACGTCAGGAAGGGGGCGGAAAGTTCTTAAAAGGCCTAACCTGGGGCCCCACGTCTGTCTCACCCTGCAGCATGCCCATAACCATGTCTGGAGTTATGTACTGCTTTTCTTTTCTTGTTTCATAAACCCTTTACTCCCTTGCCCACCCTACGGCATGTCCTTAAATTCTTTTATGCAACATAGCCAAGAACCTAGAAGCCCAGAACTCAGCCATGAGAAATGTGAATAGTAGCCCAGAGATTGGTAGGTACAATGTTATATGTATATGAGTCATCAAGTCCAACCCTCTCATTTTTTTATCTAAGAAAAACCTGCAACACAAATAGATATTGCTTGTTCACATCTCGTAACTAGTTGTTAGCAAAGAAGAGACTCAGTGGAAATTCAAGCAGTTGAATAAGATGTGTAAATAAATTCATTACGATTTTTTTAAGTGTCACTTACATAATGTCTGTTGGATACCAGTACATAGTCTCATCCCTTTAAGGCAAACTTGTGGAGGCAGGTTATAAACCAGTTCCACCACTAACCTCTGATTCTTCCAGTTATACCTCCTCTGACCTGATGACTCACCTGCTTATCTGACTCTAGGCTTTGGTCTCATTCCTCGCCGGCTGCACTTTCACATTTACAACACACAGCTTCAGTATACATCTTTACCTTTCCTGGTATCTGCTTTTAGTCTATATCCGTTTCTGCTATATTATATATATTATATATATTATATATATATATATTATATATATTATATATAGTAGAATTATATAGAGCAGATATATATAGCAACTGCTATATTGATGCAGAATTCTTCAAGGATCATGCTCTACTACAGGGCAGAACTTATGATAAAATCTGCAGGTCATGTCACATGGAATTTTGTTTACCTTTTATAATAATAGGCCCTGTGTCTATGAAACTTTATCAGTGAACCAAAGAATAATAACCATAGCATTACAATTCATTTGTATTAATTCTAAAATATTCCAGAAATTTGGGCTCCAAGTTATGTCTTCAAAGAAATGACACTCTACTATCAACTTTACATTGAAAAATAGCAAAAACAAACATATAGCACTTGACATTTTTTCAAGAGGACTTAACTTCTAAAATATTTCTCAGAAAAATTTGCTTCTTCAGCCTTTCAACTATTGATATACAAATAAAAAGATTAATTCATAAATTAATTTTATTGTTTAGGTAATTCCCAATTTTAACTTCTATTTATAAGCAGAATTATTACTTTCTGCATTCAAATTATATATCCTCAAATACTTCAATGATTCAAAATTTTGACTAATCCTCTGGATCACCTTTACCTTCATCTCATCCACCTGCAGCAATTTATAGGGGAGTCTATATTTTTCCTAGGAATAAACAGAAAAGGTGTATAATCTAATTATATTTTTGTGTTGTTTTGTTTTTTTAATAGAGACTTTATTGAGATAATTGTATAGTCACATACAGTTGTAAGACATAATACAGAGAGATCCATTGTACTCTTTACTCAGTTTCCCCCAAGAGTGGCATTTTGCAAAACCACGGGATAAGGTCACAACCAGGATATTGACATTGATGCAATCCACCAGCCTTATTCAGACTCCCTCATTTATGTGTGTGTATTAAATTCTAAACAACTTTATCGCCTTTAGGTTCACGTATCCAATACCACATTCAAGATATTGAATAGTTCCAGCACCAGAGGGGTCCTTCATGTTACTTTCCTCCCTTGTTTGGTACTCAACCTACAGCATCCATTAATCTCACCTCCATTTCTAAAATTTTATCATTTTTTAACTTTTATATAAATGGAATCACATAGTGTGTAACTTTTTGTGATTGGCTTTTTACTCCCAGTACAATTCCCCAGAGATTCGTCCAAATTTTTATGTACATCACTAAAAAACAAAAAACAAAACAGAAAATGGTAAGTGTTGGAGAGTACGTAGAGACATAGGACACTTATTCAGTGCTGGTGGGAATGTAGAAGGGCACAGCACCTGTGGAGGACTGTTTGGTGTTTCCTAAGGAAGTTAGATCTAGGTCTGCCATGTGACCTGGTGATACTGCTCTAGGCATACACCCAGAAGGTCTGAGAGCAGATACACGAACAAACATGTGCACACCCATGTTTATAGCAGCAGCATTCACAATTGCCAAAAGATGGAAACAACCCAGGTGCCCAAAAACTGACCAATGGATAAAACAAACTGTAGACTATTATTCAGCCATAAGAAGAAATGAAGTTGTGAAGCATATGACAACATGGATGAGCCTGGAGGACATTATGCTGAGAGAAGCAAACCAGACACAAAAGGACAAAGATTGTATGATTTTGCTATTATGGACTAAATATAATGAGCAAACTCGTGGAGTTAATAGCTAGAATATAACTCACCAGAGAATATAAGGTGGTTAGAGAATGGAAAGCTGAGGGTTAATCTATGCAGAGTTGGTAATTTTAAAAAAAGTTTTTTGTAAATATTTGGAAATGAATAGACATGCTGAAAGCAGAACACAGGATTTGTAATTATAACAGTAGTGCTAATATATGTGTATGATAGTGGTTTGTTTTTTGGTGTTTTTTTTTTGCAGTAATGAAAATGCTCTAATATTTATTGACGTGATGAAGGCACAACTCTGATTATACCAAATGTCCTTGATTATACACTTTAGATAAATGGTTGGGTTTATGAACAAAAGAATTATATGGAAGGTTGGGGGAAATATATATCAAATATAAGATATGAACTATAATTAGTAGTAATGATTTGACAATGCTCTTTCATAATTTGTAACAAATGTTTCACAACAATTCAAGTTATTGGAAGTGGGGTGATATATGGGAGCCCTGTATGATGTTATGCATGTTTGTTTTGTAAGTTCACAACTTTTACTATACACTTGTTCATGTATGAATGACACACTTCACCAAAAGTTTTAAATGAACAAAACCGGTTGGAATATTTGTATGGATCTATTTCTGGGTTCTCTATTCTGTTCTATTGTTCCGTGTGCTCTTATGTCCACCAATAACACACTGTCTTGATTACTGTGGCTACATTCTGCAGTAAGCCCTAATATTGGGTAGAGTGATTCCTCCCACTTTATCCCTGTTAAGTTTGTTTTACTTATTGTAGGATCTGTGCCTTTTCACATACATCTTGGAAGAAGCTTGTCTATTTCTGCATTTAAAAATTTGCTAGGATTTTGATAAGAATTAAACTAAGCCTATAGATTAGTTTGAGGAGAATTGACATCTTTACTACACTGAGTCTTCCAATCTAAGAACATAGTATGGCTCTTTCTTTCTTTAGGTCTTCTTTTATTTCTTTCATTATCATTATGTAATTTTCAGTTCAGAAATCCTGTTCATGTTTTATTAAGTGTATACCTAAATATCTCATTTACCTTAGAGTTCTTATAAATGGTACTGCATTAATTTTGGTTACTGCAACTTCATTGTTCATATAAAGAAATGTGGTTGGTTTTTTGCATTGATCTTGTATCTTGTGAATTTACTGAACTCATGTATCAGTTCTAGAGTTTTTTTATTACTTGGGATTTTCTATGTAAACAACCATGTCGTCTGCAAATAGAGGTAATTTTATTTCTTTCTTTTAGATCTAACTGCCTTTTTTTAATTGGGCTGTTTGTATTTTTATTGTTGAGTTATATGATCTCTCTTTTTTTTAGGATGTACAAGAGATTGGACCCTGGACCTCCTACATGGGAAGCAGGCACTCAATCACTGAGTTACATCTGCTCCCCTCTAATTGCCTTTATTTCTTCTTCTTGCCTTGTTACAATGTTCCAGTATTGTGTTAAATAAGAGTGGACTTCCTTGCTCTGTTTCCAGTCTTAGGGGGAAAGCATTGTCTTTCACCATCAAGTGTGGTTGTTAGCCCTATGTTTTTTATGGATGTTCTTTATCAAGTTGAGGTAATTCCCTTCCATTGCTAACTTGCTGAGTGAATTTTATTTTTAAAGAACTCTGGATGCTAGATGGCAACAGACTGGAAGGGAGCAAGAAAAGAAGCGAGGTGACCAGTTCGGTGACAATAATGATATTACAGAGATGATGGTGACTAGGATGATGGCAGTGACTTGGATTAGGATGAAGGTAAGTGGACAGATTCAAGATATATTTTTTGTAGAATCTACAGGATTTTCTAGTGTATTGGATGGTAAGTGTTATAAATTGCATTTTGCTGCAAATAATTAAAAAATAAAACCTCTACTGAAGTGGTTTAAATAGAGAGTTTTTCCCACCTGTAACAGGAAGTCTGAAGGTCAGCAGTCCAGGCCTGGTGCAATAGTTCTACAGTGTCATCAATCTCTAATGTTCCTTCTATTCTTTAGGGTCTGTCATTCTTAGCAGTGGCTTTCAAATCTATGGTCACAAGATGACTGATGTACATCCAGGTACCATAGCAGATTTCCAGTAAGGGTGATAAAGGGAGAGTTGCAAACATTTTCAAGATTTTTAAAGACTTATTTTATGTATTTATTTATTTCTCCCTACCCCCTCATTGTTTGCACTTGCTGTGTCTGTCTTCCTGAGGTACTGGGAACCAAATCCAGAACCTCCAATGTGGGAGGGAGGAGCCCAATCACTTGAGCCACCTCCATTCCCTGCTTTTGTTGTGTCTCTCATTGTCTTTCTTCTTGTGTTTCTTGTTGTGTCATCCTGTTGCATCAGCTTGCCTTGCCTGCCCATTGCATCAGCTCACTGCCCTATTTGTCTTCCCAGGAACGTCCACTCCCTGCTTTGTTGTAGTTCTCATTATGTTTTTTCTTCTTGTGTCTCTTGTTGCATCATCTTGTTGCTTCATTTTGTTGCTTCAGCTTATTGCATGTGCCTGCCATGCCAGCTTGCTGTCTTCTTTAGCAGGCACTGGAATCGAACCAGGGAATTTCCCTGTGGTAGG
This sequence comes from Dasypus novemcinctus, assembly GCF_030445035.2. NCBI lineage: Eukaryota > Metazoa > Chordata > Mammalia > Cingulata > Dasypodidae > Dasypus > Dasypus novemcinctus. The sequence continues at coordinate 8,471,790 of NC_080681.1, forward strand.
CGGGAGCTCAATCATTTGAGCCACATCTGCTTCCCACTAGTAAGATTTTATTCAAGAAGTTAAATACTTCCAGAAACATTCATCTATATCTCCTGATCAAAACTATGGCATGGTCACTCAGCTGAAAGGAAAGCCAGAAAATGATGATTTCATTTTCTAGTCCCTATAATAGAGAAAAGCAAGGGAGAAGTCTACTGCAGTGGGTGTTTTGTTTTGTTTTTTTAAAGGATTAAAAACTATTTTAATTATACACATATATGGTCATAATTTTGCCTTAAAAAGAAGGTTGGGAAAAGTACATAAGGCCGCTTGTAAATGTACATCATAAGTTACTATTATAATGTCTTATGTCCAGAGGAAAAAAATGTTATCATACAGATTTGTTCTTACTTGGGAGTAGGCTTTCAAAAACACAGTATTCTTCCGTACAAAGAAAAAAGTCACATCACATTTAATAAGATGGAGAAAGCATTGGCCTACACGGTGACCAAATGTCTCAGTCCAATACTTTCTATTATGCATAATACCCTGACTTCAATTGAAAGCAATCCAAAATCCTAGCTTGTCCATATTAACAGAGTCAACAACTATGTTATAAAACAAAATGTTTCTCACAATAATAAAAAGAAAGTTGGTTCATACCTCTGAAACCATATAAAGATTAAAAAAAAATTTTTAAATCACTCTCAATTTGGAGAAATAAATTTACATTATACAACACTATATGCCAGGTCAAAGAGGGCAGAGACATAAACATATACTAAAATGCAAATGTCGGGAAACGGACTTGGCCCAGTGGTTAGGATGTCTGTCTACCACATGGGAGGTCCGCGTTTCAAACCCCGGGCCTCCTTGAGCCGTGTGGAGCTGGCCCATGCGCAGTGCTGATGCGCGCAAGGAGTACCCTGACCCGCAGGGGTGTCCCCCCCACGCGCAAGGAGTGCGCCCCGTAAGGAGAGCCCCCAGCGCGAAAGAAAGTGCAGCCTGCCCAGGAAAGGCGACGCCCACACTTCCCGTGCTGCTGACGACAGAAGCGGACAGAAACAAGATGCAGCAAATAGACACAGAGAACAGACAAACTGGGGTAGGGGATTTAAATAAATAAATAAATCTTGGAAAAAAAAAAAGCAAATGTTTTCCAAAGAGATAAAACAAATTCCATTCACAGCATGAAGGTTTACAAGTGTACACCTGTACAACCAAGGGAAGTGTCACTACTAAATTCTAAATTAGCAGGGCTTTTACAATAAAACATTGAAGCAAGATTTGCTTTTGAAATGTAAACTTACTGCGGTCACCCCTCGGGCTGAAATGTGGTTTGCTGGCCTGGCAGGGGAGCGGCCGCGGTAGGCCTAATTCCACTGCCCCCATAATAGGGTGGCTGGTCGGACTCACCGCCACCCCTGAAGGAAGCTCGGCATGGGCGCAGAGTGCCCTCGGGTCTCCCCTTCTCGGCAGCCATGCTTCCGCGGCCGCCCCTCCTCCCAGATGGCGCCACCCGATGCCTTGTGGGGCGGCACCCTTCTTCTTCCTTCTCCCTGCGCAGGCGCAGGGCAGAAAATTCCAGTCTGCCCTTTTCCCCTCCCCCGACAGCAGCAACAGCCAGGCGTGGGCGGGAAACTCAAGTCTGCCCTCCACCCCAGCAACAGCAGCCACCAATCCCTAAACCCTGCCCCTTCCCCCAGCAACAGCGACAGCCAATCCCTAACCACCACCCCTCCCCCGTCCAGTACCGCCCACTGACCTTTCGCCGGCAACCAATCAGAACAGGGCGTGGCTTCGACCAATCAGCCTTCCCCAGCCCCTCCCTATAAAACTGTTGCCTCTCCCTCAGTAAAGTGGACTTGCGTGTTTACCTTGTCTCCGCGGTAGTTCTTCTGCCGTGCGCCCTCCAGTCCTGAGAGCCCCCGACAAGGGCCTGGCCTCCCTTGTCCCCAGTTCGTCGCCTGCTTCTCCGGGCGACCCCTTCGTCGCCGGCTTCGCCGGGCGACCCCGTCAGCCGAACCGCGCAACCCCTGTGAGACCGACCCCTCATCTGCTGCCGGACCGACCCCTTGTCCCAAGCGGGACTGACCCCTCGTCCAGAGCTGGACCGACCCCTCGTCCGCAGCCAGACCCCACCTCTACCGACCGAGCAAGCCGCCGCAAACTTACACCTATTACTACACACAAAATGCATATATTTATAGGAAGCAAAAAAAGTTATATGAATATGTAATCATGCTTAAATGTTGAGCTATCAAATTCACTTTTCAGTGGCCCCTTTTCACCACTATCTGGTTCCTACTTTCTGCATCTACTCTGAAGAAAGCAAAATAAAGCTCAACACTTTCTCAATCTGTCCTTGTAATACTATAAAGCAAAACAAAATACAAATTTTCATTCTTTCTCATTGCGAACCAAACTGAAAAGTTAATATGGGACTTAACTTTTCATTTAGTGCACTTAACTGGATGGAAGTATCACCATGATTTTGTTTTTTCTATCTCTTACAACTACATATGTAAGTATATACAATATATTTTTGTACATTGCCAGAGACATTTTAGGGCAGTATTTGTATTAAAACCACATCCACTATAAATAGTGTAAGTTATCTTCTCAAATCATTTCATTCTTGTCTTCCTTGCTGAGTTTTTCTTTGCATGATAGTTGTGAATTACCAAAATACAACTTAACTTTCTCTTTTAAAATATTAATGATATTTACACTGCAGTGGGTGTTAAGTGAGCCAATGCATAACATCTGCCACATATGGCATAATGGAGAAGAACTTGTGGACAACTTGCAAGTTTCTGATTTATGGATATTTTGTTTTTATATTAAAGTTTATTAAGATGGATAAGAGCAAACATGAAAGAGGTTTTTAATGGAATATCAATAGTTCGATTTGGACATGTTGAGATTAAAATGTTTAGAGAAGGGAAGCGGCTGTGGCTCATCAGCTGGGCTCCTGTCTACCATATGGGAGGCCCTGGGTTCGCGTCCCAAGGCCTCCTTGTGAAGGCAGGCTCGATGCATGCCGCAGAGAGCCGCCAGCCCGCAAGCGCTGCGGGGAGCCAGCTCAGCAAGGTGACGCAACAAAAAGGGAGATAAGCAAAAACACAGAGAAGAGCATGCAGTGAATGGACACGGAGCAGACAGCAAGCAAGCCACAAGGGGGGAGGGAAATAAAATAAATAAATATAGACACAGAAAAACGCACTGCGAATGGATACAGAGGGCAGACAGCATGCAAAAAAAAAAGCCAGAAGCGGGGAGGGGGATTAAAAAAAAATGTTTAGAGAAGCAGCTAGAATGTTAAGTAGAGAATTAAATATATGAGGCTGGAATTTGGAGAAGAGGTGAAGACTGGGGGTAAAAATTTGGAAGTTATCAGGATGTTGGTGGTATATAAAGTCCTGGAAATATATAAGATCATCTAGGAAGAAAGAAGTATCAGAGTATAGCCTTGAGGAACTCCAACACTTAATTAAATGTTGATTTGAGAAGAAAGAACCCATAAAATAGATTGAGTAGTCAAAAAGGTAAAAGAACAAGCCAGGAGGACATGAGTTTCATGGAGAAGGTGCTTAACAATATGGAATGCTACTGAGAAGCTAAATAAGATGAAGAAAGAAAAAAATTTCCATTGGATTTAGCAACATGTAAGTTATTGGTTGAATCAATTAGATCTGCTTTCAGAGGTAAGAAATAAAAAATCCAATTAAATGCAAACGGGGTTCTGCTTTCCACACCCTACTCCCAAAACAAAAAGTCTAGTTGTCAGCACCTGCAGGAAATGGTCATCAGCTGAAGGCCAGGTCCTCTCTGTGGCCTCCTTGGCCTGCCTCTCATGTTGTACAGTGGTGCCGTTGCTCTGGACTCACAGCCATGCACAAGGCAGGAAAAAGGGCAAAGACGTGCTGCCAGCAACGTTGTCTCTTTCTCAGAAATGAAAAACTTTCCAAGAAGTCCCCAGTTCCACACTTCTTTTACATCTCGTTAGTCCTACAGCCACCCTGAACTGCCAGGGAAGCTCTTGGAAGGTGAGAATTTAATTTTTCTAGCCACTACAGTGAAAGTGGACAAGGGTGAGAGGTGATGGGAATGGATGGATTAGGCAACCAATGTACCTGCCACAACGACCTGGACAAGAGCAGATTTAATGATAGGTGGGGGAGTGAAATCAGATTACAGGGAATTGAATGAAAGGGAGAAAAAGTAAAGAAGCACAATGGATAGAAATGTTTTCTATCCATTTGGCTAGAAGTTTGGCTGTAAACAAGAGCAGAAAAGTGGGACAGTATCTAGACATGGTTGTTGGGAGGCAGATGTGGCTCAGGCGACTAGACTCCCGCCTACCACATGGGAGGTTGCTGGTTCGGATCCTGGTGCCTCCTAAAGAAGACAGTGAGCTGGTGCGATGGGCATGTGTGGCAAGCTGACACAAGAGAAACAAGAAGAAAAAACATAATGCGAGCACAACAAAAGCAGGGAGCAGAGGTTCCCGAAAGAAGACCGTGAGCTGACGTGATAGGCAGATGCAGCTAGCTGGCACAAGATGATGCAGTAAGAGACATGGGGAGGAAAAACAAAATGAGACACAAAAGCAGAGAGCACAGGTGGCTCAGGCGATTGGGGCCCTCCATCTCACATTGGAGACCCTGGGTTCAGTTCCTGGTGCCTCCTAGAGAGACAGGGAAGACAGACACAGCAAGTGAAAAGCAACAAGGGGGTGGGGAGAAATAAGAAAAGTAAATTAAAAAAAAAAATAGAGGGGAATGGATGTGGCTCAACCAACTGGGTCCCGTCTACCATATAGGAGGTCCAGGATTTGATGCTCAGGGCCTCCTGGTGAAAGCAAGCTGTCCCACACGGGAATGCTGCCCCATGCAGGAGTGCTGGCTGACACGAAGATCTGGCACAGCAAGATGATGCAACAAGAGACACAAGAGGAGAGAAAATAAGAAGACGTAGCAGAACAGGGAGCTGAGGTGGCATAAAAGAGTAATCACCTCTCTCCCACTCTGGAAGGTCCCAGGCTTGCTTCCTGGAGCCACCTAATGAGAGACCACAAGCAAACAAAGAAGAACACAAAATGGACACAGAGAGCAGACAATGGGGGGAATAGGGGGTGGGGTGGGGAGGAATAAATAATAAATATTTTTTAAAAAATAGATATGGTTGTGGTGTCCAGGGAGGTTTTCTGGTTTCCATTGTTTTTTTGTTTTTTAATATAAGAAATATGAAGCTATGTTTATAAGGTGATAATAATGATCCTAATGAAGATAGCAAGAGGTTACTGATGCAGGGAGCAACTGAATAACAAAGAAGACTCTGAAGAGCTCATGCCTGTGAATTCCAACCTACCTGTGATGGTCCCTTCCTGACTGCCTACCTTATGGACTTTGAACTTGCTTAGCCAGTCACCACAATCGCATAAGTCAATTCCTTCGAATAAATCCCTTTAAAAATACACATCCATGTGCAAATACACACACACACACAAACTGGTTCTGGTTGAACTTTCAAGGATTTCATCCTTGAAAAGGCAATAGAGTTATATACTGGTTTCTATGAAAGTAGAGAGGAAGGATGCAAACTGGGGGGGCAGGTGAGTGAAGGCACCTGGAATGAGATTTTACTTATTCTGAATCTTAAAGAATTATTAAAATTTAGTAAGACAGGAATGGAGTGGAAGCAGTGCCGTGCTGGTAAACCAGCTCTGTGGGAAAAAAAGCAAACCAACCAACCTGATTTGTAGCATTTTCTAATTTCCCTGCATATACAATCCCACCATGGCCAAAGTCAAGCTACCAACTGAACATAGAATTGAAGAGAGGTGCACACAATCAGCTTTCACAAGTTAGTATGAGTCAGTTCCAGCACACCACTAAACGGAAGTGTGTTCCCGGAGGGGGAACCATGCTCAGTGGATAAGTAAACATCAAACCTCTCGCTTCTATGACACACTCTATCATAAAAAAAGTTCCTTGGACCATTTTCCTCATCTAGTTGTCATTGCAATAAAAGAATAAAGCTTAAAAAAAAAGTTTCTGGCAATAATGAACATCATAATGGTTAATTAAAAAAAGAAACTGCTAAAGATTGCCAATTTCTACCTTGGAATTCATATTAAGCAACCAAAAGGAATGTCTCTTAAAGTTGTATTGATTTTCACTTTAGGTTTAGACTGAAAGAATTCCATTTTGCTGTTCAGAGATGTTCTATTGAATTTTAAAACTAAAATAGATGCAGCTTTCAATTCTAAACACAACAGAAATATAGTTAAGATAGAGGTTGTTGGTTTTTTATCTCAAGTGATTTTAAACATACTTGAGGTTTTTAACAGTAAAAGGAAATCATATTTAGTACAGCTGGATCGTTTCTACATAATTGGCTTTTCATTCTTGATCTGGTTTTGAACTCTACTCCACTTTAGTAATCAACCATTATCAGCCTCATTAATGAAACAGAAACCACCTCTTCTAATCATTTATAAAACGCTTGTCAAACAAAATTTAAACAAAGAACAGGATCTGGAAAAAGGAACAGTTGTTTAAAAGCTACTGCCACTGATTACAAGAGTATTTCAGTTATTTTGTTGTTTTCCATTTATTAGAGAAAGAATCCTAGAAACCTACAACATTTTCCTTGGCATTGTTGTTCTAGAGTCCGTTCGAATTTTTTGATGCAAGGGTAACTATTTTAAGCAGCACTCTTTATCCACTATATTAAAAGCTGAGTTTTCAACTACTTATTTCTTTCCATAATTTATAAAAACCAGATTCCTATTTAATCAAATTACCTGGAGGGATTGTTTTTCATTCTGTGTCATCTTTAGTTGACTGAGTGAGAAAGAACACAGGAGATAGTTTAAGAAACATTTTTTATGAGATGGCACAGGCAAAATTGTCAGTTTGTATACACAAAAACAAAACCAGATTTAAATATTGAATTTTAAAAGATTGTTCTATTGGGATTTAATGACAATGCCGCAAAAGTTTTAAGTAATTTATAGGAAATATCTGCTCTACTGTTGTAATCCTTTCTCCCCCATAGTTTCATATTTTTTAGAGTTGAGAATATAATTGATTTAGAGAGATAAGGCAAAAAAGTAGAATGTTAATTCATACTACAAGGGATAATGAGATGTACGCATCTGTATACATTAATGATGCTAATGACCGACCACCAATTGAATATTTCTCTGAGCTGCTTTTCTAGTTCACAATTATACTTTGCTGGTTAAGGGTTCAGTCTTATGGAGGAGGAAAAGGTTCATGGAATGATCCAATCCATGATCATATTTTCATTAACATTCCATTAGATTCTCTGTCTGATATTTTTCATTACTGTTTTCCCAGTGGCTCTCACAGGGCCTGGCTCATAAAAGGTGCTCAATAAGTATTGAATGAGCAAACAAATGAATGAATGAAGAATGAATAACTAGGATGCTAACCAGCTGAGTTAAGTATCCAGAGATTAAAAGTACAGCTGTAATACAGTAGTGTCTCTAGCATCCAAAGAAGTCAGAATACTCAATTAGGGAGTTTCTCTTACACCTTCTGTTTTGAATTCAAGATTTACATATTCTCAATTTGTAGAAAGAAAACTGAGCATTAATAATTGACACTTTTTTGTGCATCCATTAATGCTCTATCTCACTAGGCTGCAGTTGTTTTCATTCATATTTATCTAACCAATTGATCATGTATACCTTATAAGCAGAGATCATTTTCATTTACAGTTCCCTGGTGCTTAACACAGTAACTCGCACATGAAAGATACTCAAAATGCTTGTTAAATTAATAAAACGTTTGAAAAAATACATTAAAATCATATTGGAGTTCAAAGTTGAGCCAAAAGTTTATATACTTTTTCTAAAATATTTTCCTCTTTGTTTTTATGTTGTTTCTGCATATTAACAGAGAACTGTTTTAGTTTCCTGGCTACTAAAACAAATACCATGTTATGGGTTGGTTTAAACAATGAGAATGTACTGGCTCACAGTTTCGAGACTAGGAAAAGTCCAAAATCAAGGTGTCATCAAGGTGATGCTTTCTCCCAGAAAGCAATCATTGGTCCCTGGCTTTTCTTCACATGGCAATGCACATGGCGGCCTCTTCTGCCTTCTTCATTCCATTGACTTCTAGTCTCTGGCTGCTCCCTGTGTCTTTCTTCTCTGGGGCCTTCTCTAAAAGGTCTCCAGGGATAGGATTACGACCCATCCTGGTTCAGTTGGACCACACCTTAACCTCATCAAAAAGTTCTATTTACAAGGGTTCACACCCACGGGAATGGATTCAGTTTAAGAATATGTTTTTCTGGATCTGTGATGGTTTGAAGCTGTATGTACGCCAGAAAAGTACGTTCTTAGGGAAGCAGCTGTGGCTCAATCAGTTGGGCTCCCGTCTACCATATGGGAGGCCCTGGGTTCACATCCCAGGGCCTCCTTGTGAAGGCAGGCTCGCCTGCACGCTGCAGAGAGCCGCCGGCCCGGGCACGATGGAGTACCGCCCAGCCCGCAAGCACCGCGGAGAGCCCAGTCAGCAAGGCGACGCAAAAAAAGGGAGAAAAGAAACAGTGCATTAGAGTACACAGCAAATAGACACAGAGAGCAGACAGCACACAAAAAAGCTGCAAGGGGCGGGGGGAAGGATATAAAAAAATAGTCTGTTCTTAAAGTTAGTTCATACCTGTGGGTATGGACACATTGTGAATAGGATCTTTTGGTGAGTAGGATCTTAAGATGTGATGCATCTCTTTCAGGGTGGGTCATAATCCTCTTACTGGAGTCTTTTATAAGAGAATGAAATTCAGACAAAGGAAAAGAAAGCCATGAAAGCAAGAAGATGGAAGCAATGAAACCCAGAAGAGAAAGGAGAAACCAGCAGAGGCCCGCCATGTGCCTTGCCATGTGACAAGTCCAGGATCACCAGCAGCCTGTCTTCAGGAAGAAGGCATCATCTTGATGATGCCTTAATTTGGACATTTGAACTGTAAGCTTGTAAGCTAATACACTCCCACTATTAAAAGCCAACCCATTTCTTGTATATTGCTTTCAGAAGCCTAGCAAACCAGAACAGGGTTATATAACTCCAAACCACCAGAAGTAGACTTTGCAGAATACAGAAATCTATACAAAATGGTGGGGACAATTCTATCTATTTGTGACAGTTTCATAATATTTATAAATTCCAAAAAGAGATATTGATTTTCTTTGGAAACTGGGTGTTCCTCTGGGCATGATACCCTTTGATTGTATTAAATTCAAAGGTTTTATGTTTACTTGATCATGTTAAGATTAGGGTTTTGATTTGACCATATCATTAGGGCTTACAGGGTTAAGTCCCCACCCCCTTGATGGGCTATAGTCAATCAAGGAGACAAAAGTAGATACACAGAGGAATAGAGAAAGTTCCATAGACAAGGAAGAGGAGAGAACTTGATGCCGAGGCCCTGGAGAGAGTTGAGCCATTAGCCTAATAGTTTATAGCTGACCTTGTGGAAGAGACCAGAGCAGCTAAGCCAAGAAACAAATGAGCCCTGGAAGAATGACAAGCCCCATGCCAGCCTACAGCTGATATTGGGAGGAGCTGGGCCCATGGAGCCTTAAGAGGAAAGAGGAAGGCTGAATCCTCACGGACACTGCCCACTATCTTGCTTCAACACTGGCAATGGACTTTGGGTAAAGAAGTACCTCCAATGCTACCTTGCATTGGACTTTTTAGGGACTTATAACTGCAAGTTTTTACTCCAAATAAATACCCTTTATAAAAGCCAACAGATTTCTGATACGTTGCATCAGCAACCCTTTGGCTGACTAATACACTATCTTATAATAAATTTTCTAAATCATATAAATTAGCACTTGTTTGTGAAGAAACAGTCCCAAAAGTATTTGTGGCTTCTAATTAGTATTATTTAATGTTCATTTTTATGAAGTTTCTTCAGTCAACTTTTACAGAATATTGTATGATATTATAGCATGTTATAGTGCAGCTTTTCTATTTGTTGCAAGGTGTTTTTAAAAATCTTATCAATACAATCACCAGTGAAGAAATTAAATTCATGACAATCTGAATTTCAAGTGCAGGAAAATTTTCCAAAGTGTTCAAGCTACAATTTTACTATCTAGGAATTTGGAAAATAATATTGCCTCACATTTTCCATAGTACCAGTCAAAAACATCTGGGAAAAAGATGACTTTTTCTCCAAAGTGTCTGAGCACCTGTGAAGGGTCCTTATTCTGAAGAAAACAAAAGACAAAACAAAAAAAAACCCACCAGTTTAAATGGCCAGTGAATCTTCTTTTTACAAATTGAAGAAATGAACATTATCAAGGAGTACTAGGGACTCACCATTTTATAGCCCTGACACTCTACCTTAATTTTCATCATTGATTTTAGACTGTCAGATATCTTGTGTAAATGCACTTTAAAATGTAGAATTAAATACCTTGATTTTTTCATTATTTTCTCCCCTCTTTAAGCAATCATATGTTTGGCACAATATTATAGAAATGCACATCATTTATGTAAACTGTTCTTTGGCATCGTCAGTCTGTTTTGTGTAATTGGATCCTGACCGATCAGCTCAGGCCTTAATTGCAAGAATAAAGAATTATTCACATTTTTAATTCAGTGTTTATGACTGTTTGGCACTTCTCTTTATATTAAGGCCAGAATCTGAATGCGTGTTTTTTAAATTATCTGTGGAGGAGGTTGGTTACTCTTCCTATTTAACTAATTAAGCTATTCTTTGTTAGGCAGCTCTTCTGGATCCTGCCAGAACGAATTTGTATCGTTTTGACAAGATGCAGAAGTAGTGCTAATAGTTATTAAAAGCATTGAAGCATTAACCTTTAGCAACCTCATTTTTCACTTGATACACACATTTAAATATTCAGTCAAACTGAAGTAAAGCACTAAAAATTAGAATGGACAGTTTGTCCATTCTCTTCAGCCAAAAAGAATAAATGTGGGAAGCAGATGTGGCTCAAGCAATTGGGCTTCCATCTACCATATAGGAGGCCCAGGGTTCGATATCCAGGGCCCTCCTGGTGAAGGCAAGCTGGCCCGTGGCGAGCTGGCCCATGTGGCGAGCTGGCCCACTTGGAGTGCTGCCTCAGGCAGGAGTGTTGCCCCTATGCAAAAGTGCCAGCCCACACAGAGTGCCAGCCCATGCAGAGAGCTGGTGCAGCAAAATGATGCAACAAAAAGAGATACAGCAGACCAAGGATCTGAGGTGGCACAAGAGAATGATCACCTCTCTCCCACTCCGGAAGGTCCCAGGATTGGTTCCCAGAGCTGCCTAATGAGAATACAGGCAGACACAGAAGAGCACTCAGTGAATGGACACAGAGAGGTGACAACTGCGGGAGGGGGGTAAATAAATGTGATAAAAAGTTAAGACATTGGAAGAAATAGTCTAAGTAGCTGTTTTAATGTTATTTAACGTAATTCTAATCACTTATGCCTGGTGAAACCAAAGTGTCAGAGAGGGAATTGTTTTAGAAACATTCACTACAATTATTGTTTAATCTTCAAAATTTCAAGATTATAGAATTGGTATGTCAGAAATTGATTTCTTATACATTACATGTGAACTCTAGATTAAAGAATTTTCAGATCAGAACATTTTAGGTAACATTCTGCCTAATGACAGATTTAATTCAGTTCAATTGACAACCATTCACAGGGCACCTCAACAGTTTATTCTCAGCAAATATTAATGACTACTCTCAAATGTCCAGCTACTAGAATATAGCCTTTAGAATATAGGCTCTTCTCCTCTTGACATAAAGGTGCAATGGACACAACCAATCCAGTGTCCACATAGAAGAGGTGGCATTGGATTGGGAAAAGTGGACATAATGGACAAAGGGTATGGGGAAAGGCAGGAAGAGATGAGAGGTGGAGGCGTCTTTGGGACATGGAGCTGCCCTGGATGGTGCTTCAGAGGTAATCACCGGACATTGTAAATCCTCACAGGGCCTACATGATGGAATAGAGGAGAGTATGGGCCATGATGTGAACCAATGTATATGAGGTGCAGAGGTGCCCAAAGATGTACTTACCAAATCCAATGGATGTGTCATGATGATGGGAACGAGTGTTGTTGGGGGGGGGGTAGAGGGGGGGGTGGGGGGGTGGGGTTGAATGGGACCTCACATATATATTTTTAATGTAATATTATTACAAAGTCAATAAAAAATTAAAAAATTAAAAAAAAAAATGATGAGTTAGGGGGTGGGGAGTGGGTTATATGGGAACCTCATGTTTTTTATATTTTTATGTTTTTCAGTGTAACATTCTTTGTGATCTGTTAACTTCAATAAAATAGAAAAAAAAGAGAAAAAAAAAAAAAAAAAAAAGAATATAGGCTCTTTATTGTCTACTAGAGGAATGCAGAGTCCAAATGTGTAAGGCAAAGGTGAGTGAGTATACACAGTGACCATATTTTTATTTGACAGGTGCGGTATTTAAAAGTGTTTTAATTTGAATACCTCTGGGAGATACTGGTGGGGGTAGCATGCACTCTTCAATTTTCCTTCATCACAGACCCCACCACTTCCTATTGATAACACTTAGGTCAATTAATTCATTTATGATACCCATATGGTGCCTCTTGATCTTTGAGTTTACAACTCCTCGAAGGGAATAATAGAGAAAGGTGGTTGTTAAGAGACAGTTCTCCAAAGGTTTCTCCCATTTCTGCATGTCTTCTACAGACTCCTTTTCCAAGATATTTGACTAGCAAACCACCTTGGAAGATGAATAGTATTTCCCTGCAGACCAAAAGGGAAGCATGCTTACTGTGCATAATGAAAGATTCAGGTTATAAAAGATCTGGACTCATGGTTCTTCTGTCACAACCCACTGCATATAAAGGTGTTCTCTGGCCCACTTTACATCACTCTGTGGGAAGTGAGGCTTAATAAAACCAGTGCAAAAGGGACTCTGGCTATTGCTATTGCTGTGAATAATAAACTCCTTTCTCTCTTAACCAGGAGCTTCAAGTATGAGTCCCTCTAATGTTTTCAGGTGGTTCTTGCTCCAGCCTCAGGTAGTTTCCTCACACTCTCTTGTACATGCCCTGATCAGTTCTCAGCTGCAGACTCTAAGGCAGAGTTCTTAACAACGGGCCTGTGAACTTGAATTTAAATTCAAAAACACATTATTCTTGTGGGGACAGGTTGGTATGGGTGTGATTTATTTATTAAATAATACAGTGTAGTGTGGACTGAGTAAGGGGTCTGTATCATTCACCTGAATGGCAAAGGGGTCCATAGAACAGAAAAGGAAGGTTAAGGACCCCTGCTCTAGGGGGACCCTTTGCAGACCCAGGACCAGTAATATGGAGAGGAAAGTGAGGCATCCAGGATGCAAAATGTAAGGAGGCACTCATTCTCAGAGCCAAGCAAGTGCCTGAGATAGCATGCCTACTTAAAGTTTGACCCGTTACATGGTCCTCGCCCTGTCCAGATGTCCAGGGCTCTCTCTCTCTGCAGCTTTTTCCTCTCCAGTACTCTGCCTTGTGCACTCCGGGGTGACTCCTAGCTCCTTCTCCTCAATTCAGGGAAACCACTGAGCTCTGTCTGAGTAGCCCCTTTCTGTACTGAGGCCTGGAGTCTTTGTGTAGTAAGTTGGACAATCATAGGGCTCACCTTGTTTCTTTCCCCTCTCTCAATATCACGCTGCTGTGCTGCCTGTTATCCAATGTCATCCAATGTCATCCACATATTTTGTGCAATCTTTCAGTCTGTTCAGACAAGGCAGGAGGATAAAGATGGCCCCCTGTTACTCCATCTGGGCTGAAGCAGAAGTCTTATGTTCTGTTATGATGGGTTTTGTTGCCCATTTTGTGGCACAAAGGATGCCTACTGGATGTTGGCACTTAGGCTAGCCAAACATCAGGCTCTAGCAATCTTGGACAGGCAAGATGCCTTTGAGAGGCAGAATTTCTACATGGCACTTTGGGCAGGTACATCCCCAGGATTCCAGGTGTATGTAAAATAAGCTGGTAAATGTGGTAATTGATGACAAATAACATGGCAGGATTTGTGCTTCCAATTCAATGGTGAGTTTTTCTACTTCTACCCAACCATAAAGCTATCTTCCTTCTGTGTCTTTTCTCAATAAATTGACAAGTTCTACAGCTCAATTTTCTGTGTCATTTGATTCTACAATTACCTTTAACAAACTGGCATAGACTATTTATGGGCCAGGCACTATACTTGGTCCTTCATATACACAGCTTCTTTAATTTTTACAACCATCATATTTCACAGGTACCAATATCATCCTCATTTTACAGATAATGGAACTGAGGCTCAGAATAGTTAAGTGACTCTCCCAAAGTCACATAGCTGATAGGTGCATATCAACCCAAAATCCAGGTATATTCAACTCCAAAGTCATGCAGTGTTCAAGACCAGGTAGCTTAGCACAGGAGGCAAAGTGGACCATCCTCCCCAAATATTGACCGCAGATACTGATCTAGGGCTTCTTAACCAAAGGAAGAAAAGAGACCTGAAATTAAAAGTCATAATCCCCATTTCCTAGTAGCAACCTATTGGAACTTCTTGGCTTGTCCTTAACATGCCTCATCTCAGGCAAGACCACCAAAGAAATGACAGACCTAAACCATCTGGCCTGCCAATGCAGCACTGTGATATAAATGGAAGGTGAAAGCTTAGGGCTTATCTCCTGGGGCCTGCAACTATCCATCAAGGTGAAGATCATGGAAACAGGCAAGGAGTAGTAGAGGCAGAAGCCTGTGGGTTACATAACTTTGCAAACCCCAAAGGGCTAAGGAATTAGACCTCTAATTTTCAGTTGGATCAATAAAATCAAGTATGCAAAAAGCACTAAGGACTGCTGAGGAAGTTCGAGGGATTCAAGCCTAAAATGAATCACTATTATATGAAAATAAAAGAGTTTGAGAAGAGACTTGATTCTCCAAGATACGTAACAAGTATTTCTTTAATAACTAACGCATAAGAAGATAAAATATCTTCAGGATTTAATCTCGCTCTTTTAGAGAGATTAGACTGAATTCTGAAGGGGATAATAAAATAAATAATCTATATGTTATCTATAGCCCAAATATTCATTTATTTCCCTTTCACCTGGATAATTCAGAATAAGTGTTTAACAAGATTTGGATGATTGAAATTTCACTGTTTCTATTGATGACATCATAATTTATTCCTTGAGTCCATTTAAAATAGCTAATAAGCTATTTTAAATCTATTTCCATCTGTCAGTTCTGTCATTTAAATTTCAAAGAATATACTAAACAACAATAATGTTGAATGGAAGTAGTAAGACTTAAAAGTATTTAATAAAATTTTCTAAACTAATTAAGATACTTCATTTTCTGAAAGTAAAGTTTAACTGAACTTTTTTTTTAAGTAAATACCAAGAGAATCTCCTGGCAGGTAATCAAATAGGAAATAAATTCAAATAATTTCTGTTATTTTTATTTGACTGGGTGATATTTACTGTGAAAAGGAAGAAACAAAAATATTACAGATAAGATGGCATAACATATTTTTATCATTCAGGCTTTAAGGAATATTGGAATAGACATTTGAATCTCTTTGGGGCAAAGATATATTCTCTGTTTTAAATTTGTGAAACAGATTTAGTAATTGTACAGTAGAAATGACGTTACTGTTATTACATTTAAAGAATATTTTAGAAAGTTTTAAAATACAATCAATAACTTTTGCTACTATATATCAGACAGAATGCTGTGACAATTAAATGAACTACTACCTAAAAATGTTTATCACATGACTAAAATATAAAAAGTGTTCAATAAATGCCCACTACAGTTGTGACTATTATTGTTTGAAGATGTTTTTGTACTTTGGTTGACTATATTAGGTTTAAGTCTTGTTACTACTTTTATTCTATTTAACAAAGATATTGTGTTAAATCAAATTCACTAAAGAACCCCTAAGGCATTTTTAAAGGGATGAAAAGATGTCTGATGATATCTGAAAATGTTCACTTATTTAAAAATTATATTTTATAATCCTAAACTTTTATTTAAAACATATACAACCTTGTAAATGGATGAGCAAAAAACCTTGGGGTCATTCCAGTAGAAGCAGTCAACTACATAATCACTCCTATCCCATTTGAGAAAAACAGAGTTAAAGTTATAAACTTGTTAGTACTTTCTACCTACACACAGACCACTCAAATGTATAAGAAGAAATGACAAAATAAAGCAAGCATGACTACTTATCTCAACTTTCCAATTTATTAAAAATATAAACCAAAGTCCTCTTGAGGATTATGAATTCTTTTGTGTATGGAATTAAAACTCTAGTGTATTCCTAGCTTTTGCTCCCATTTCCTCTTCTAAGACCCCTGTCTTCCTGAAAAATCTCATGCTCAAATTTATGGATGCCCTAAAGAATGCGTCACATGTGATAACAAACAAAACCAGTCAAAGATTATCTGGAATTCATGTTATTTTGCCTCTTCTACTCCACTGAAAGGAATTATCTGGTACCTTCTACCAGAGGTTACTGTTTCTGTCAAGCATCACTGCCACCTCAGTAGGGCATCTCCCTATCCACCAGGCACCATCTCCCTTGGTACACTGTCACTTTTTCAGCTGGGTACCATTTCTGATTCCAAAGATCTCACTCTCTCATCTCAGTTACTACCATCTGCCTCTAAAAAGAGGAGCTGCAGAAAATTATAAAATCAAAAATATAATTTCTAATTTCATTCATGTCTCTAAAACTTCTCATTAATTCTTAATCATCCTTCAACTCTATTTCTATGGTAGATTACAAAAATGGCCACACATTCTTTCCTTCCCATAAAGAAACAGAATCTATTTCTCCACTCCTTGAATGTGGGTTGGCCACATGATTTGCTTTGGCCCATGAGACATTTGTCGCATTGCAGCATTGAGCAGGGACTGGAAGAGCACTTGCACACACGAGCTTGGAATGTTATTGGCATCCTGCAGCTGTCAAACAAGCCCAGACCAGGTTGCTAGAGGATGAGAGACACATGACTCACTCACCCGCACCACCCGTAGTATATAGCTAGCCACAGGAAGACATGCAAGTGAATCATCCGGATGAGCTAGCCCCTGCCAACCAGCTGAGCACACACCAGAAGCAGCCAAGCCTAATGCAGACCAGAAGGACCATGCAGCAGACCCGTGGACTAAATAAATGTTTTTTTTCGTTTATACATTTTAAAAATTAAAGTTAATAGATGACACAGAACGTTACATTAAAAAACATAAGAGGTTCCCATATAACCCACTCCTCAACCCCCACCCCCCCACCCCCATCATTTTTGTAAATTGTATTTTTTTGAAGATACATACATCACACACACACAAAAAAAAGGTTAGTTTTAAGCTCCCACATTTTGGGATACTATATTATAAAGCAAGAGATAAATGCTAGACCCTCTGATTCACTTCAGTAATAACTTTATCCCAAACCTTTTCAGCATTCAATCACCCTCTCCCACTACCACTCTCCGCAGCTGACTTCACCTCCTTTCACAATAAGAAAAACAGACATACTTATTAACTACCCACACAACCATACACTGCACTGTAGGGTAGCAATTTAAGGGCATTGATTCTTTTTTTTTTTTAAGTTTCTTTTCTTTTTTTTTTTTTTTAAAGATTTATTTATTTATTCATTTAATTCCCCCCCTCCCCCAGTTGTCTGTTCTTGGTGTCTATTTGCTGCATCTTGTCTCTATGTCCGCCTCTGTTGTCGTCAGCGGCACGGGAAGTGTGTGCGGTGCCATTCCTGGGCAGGCTGCACTCTCTTTTCACGCTGGGCGGCTCTCCTCATGGGTGCACTCCTTGCACGTGGGGCTTCCCTACGCGGGGGACACCCCTGCATTGGCAGGGCACTCCTTGCGCGCATCAGCACTGCGCATGGGCCAGCTCCACACGGGTCAAGGAGGCCTGGGGTTTGAACCGCAGACCTCCCATGTGGTAGACGGACGCCCTAACCACTGGGCCAAGTCCGTTTCCCAAGGGCATTGATTCTGAAGCCAGAACCACTACTCTTATCTTGGCTCTTACAATCTTTGAAACCTAGAGAAAACGTCTCTATGTCTCTATGTCTCATGTTCCTTGTCTGTAAATGGAGGGATAATGATAATACCTACCTAGTAGGGTTGTAGTCATGATTATGAATAAAGCATTTAGAACAGAGCAATTGGACATAATAAAATGTATAAATATAAGCTACTATTATTTTTATTTTGCCCTGGCCAGTGATCCAGAGCTTGATTTTTAAGCTTCATTGAGATATAATTCATATACTACAAAATTCATTGATTTAAAATGAATAGTTCAAAAAGATTTTTTAAAATAATGTGACTAGTTTACTGATTTTTAGTTTATTTTCAGAGTTGTGTAACCATCATCACAACATAATTTTAGAACAATTTCATCATCCCAAAACAAAGCTTGATTTTGAGACCTGAAGTACTAAAGTGGATTTGAACCAAGTCTTTGGAAAGACCAAGTCATGGCAGTCTACAGGTAATATGCCAGCCGGAATTAAAGGTGTAGCATCTGGAAATGCTTCTCTCTACCCACATTCATGCCTATCCTGCCAGGGCTGGCAAAGCCAGAGATTTCCCCCAGATCTGTGCCCATTGAAAGGTCCTAACGGTTCATGTTATGCCTTAGTCAATGTTCTTTTGTTTACAAGCATAATCTTCAACTATCCCCCAAGTTCTCCAGAATTTAAAATATTGCCATTCTCTTTAATTTCCAGCTAACATAGTCTAAGCCCCCATCTTATGTGACCTCAGAGAATCTATCCACTCCCCAAGTAATATTTCTAAGATTCCCTGGAAAATGCTTACATGTTCCATAAAAACATCCTCATTGCTTCTGGCCACATTTTACTCCAGACAACTGCTCTGTTTGTCACAAGATCTCTTCCTACTGTCTCAAAATCATTTCTCCATTCTTCCAGATGTGTTTACTGCCCACTTCGCCCCAAGTGTAGACATAGGGGCCTCCCCAAAATCCCAAAGTACAGTTTACAGGAAGCTTGTGTTTACAAATTTTACTGCTGACTTTAAGATAGAAGGGAGTACAAGGTCCCTGGTTCGATCTCCAGTAACTCCTAAAAACAAAAACAGGCAAAAAAAGAACACCAATTTTCATTGGGGAGTAGTTGTAGCTAAGTCATTGAGCACCTGCTTCCCATGTACAAGATCCTGGGTTCAATTCCCAGTACCTCCTAAAAAATAAAAAAGGTAATACAACATGGAGAAAGATGATTATTGAAAATATAAATTGTAGCTGTCATTGCCCTAGAATCTACTCACTCTACTTCCCCATAGGATTCCAGTATTTTAGAATGACAGTTTCCCTCCCAAAGTCAGGAGTCCCTTCATTGTTGTCTTTTCCTCCCCAAGTTATGAGCTCTCACTCTCTCCCTGCAGATACAACCAGAGCAGTGGCTGGTTCCCTCTACTGAGGGGCCACATTTCCTCTTTTAATATGACTGGCAGTGGGAATACTCATTCATTCAGGCAAGATCTCCTATTTCCTTCAATGTGATATATGATGTCAACCTTGGCTCCATGATACTTGATAGCATAATTCCCTAAAATCTGATTTAGTCAGACTTAACGAGGACCTAGGCATAGCTACTCCAGATCCAATCCAATTATTTTTTAAAGACTTGCTCCCAGGGTGAAGGAAACAGAAGCTCAGACATACATGTCCTCTTGGGTCGGTTTTCTCAATCTATTTTGAGCAAATATTTCTGCCAAAGAAACATACAACTCCCATAGAAAATAATGATTATTTTCTGCTTCAGAGCAGCCTAAATCTAGATTTGTGAAGGAAAAAATAACTGTGGAGAGCTACTGTAAAAGATGCAATGACTTGTAAAAGATGCACATAATTCACACCACTAAACCGAGCATTTATCATCTCAAATTGAATCATATTCATATATTTTATTTTATTGGGTCAGACCTTCCAAAATGAGTATTATTAATCATCACTCAAAATCTACAAGACTAAAGGAGACCATTAAAATATCTGTAAAACAGTTCCAAGCTTCCATCACACAATACAGATATTGCCTATTGTTCTTAAAATGGCAGTCTTTAGAGGTAATTTATCCATATATACATTTTTTAACAAGTCATTTTAGTGATACATATTAACGCATAAATCCATCCAATCTCTGTATGCTTCCCCAGCTGTACATAGCTGCTATTATGTTTCCTTACCTCTAGTTTATTTGTATTTATATTTAATAAAAAGTCTTATATAAGTAATATCGCCCATATTTGTATTTTACATGAGGTTTCCCTATGTTATAAAGCCCCATCTTACATTTTTGGTTTTCCTTCTAAAAAGCCTTTGCCTTTCAAAACTGTTATATCCAAATAATAACTCACTAGTCACAAACACCATGATGTGCTTTCACCATTTCCATTAATTTCCAAAGATTTACAAACATTTTTTAAAATTCTGCAGATTAACCATCAGCTTTCCATTCTCTACCTTAATTCTATATTCTAATGACCTATATTCTAATTATTTATTAAGGGTAATGTTTCAAAAAGAAAGAGCAATCATAAACATTTATGCACCTAACCAGGGTGCCTCAAAGTATGTGAGGCAAACACTGGAAAAACTAAGTGGAGGAATAGATGCCTCTACAGTTATAGTGGGGGACTTTAATACACCATTATCTCCAGGAGACAGAACATCTCAATAGAGAATCAATAAAGAGACAAAGACTTTAAAATAACGTATTAGAGGACCTGGACCTAATAGACACATATAGAACACTACACCCGAATACAGCAGGATATACATTCTTCTCAAGTGCACATGGATCATTCTCCAAGATAGACCACATGCTAGGCCACAAAGAAAGTCTCAGTGAATTCAGAAAGATTGAAATCATACAAAATAATTTCTCTGACCACAGTGGAATAAAGGTGGAAATCGGCAAGGGCCAGAGAACCAGACTAGGCACAAAGATATGGAAATTAAACAACATACTCTTAGACAAACAGTGGGTCAAGGAGGAAATCTCAAAAGAAACCAGTAACTATCTTGAAACTAATGAAAATGACAACACAACATATCAAAACTTACGAGGGGGTGGGAGTGGATGTCACTCAACTGATAGAGTGTCTGCCTATCACTTAGGAGGTCCAGGGTTCAAACCCAGAGCCTCCTCACCTGTGTGGTAACCTGGCCCACACGTAGTGCTGATGCGCACAAGGAGTGTCATTCCACACAGGGTTGTCCCCCGCATAGGGGAGCCCCACGTGCAAGGAGTGCACCCCTCAAGGAGAGCCACCCCATGTGACAAAAGCGCAGCCTGCCCAGGAGTGGTGCCACACATAAAGAGAGCTGACGCAGCAAGATAACGCAACAAAAAGAGACATAGATTCCCGATGTCACTGACAAGAATGCAAGCAGACAAAAAAGAACATACAGTGAATGGACACAGAGAGCAGACAACAGAATGGGGGGGAAAGGGGAGAGAAATAAATAAATAAATCCTTTTTTAAAAAACTTATGGGATGCAGCAAAAGCTGTACTGAGAGGGAAATCCATAACCATAAATACATATATCAAAAAAAGAAGAGCTAAAATTGAAGACCTAACTGCACACTTAGAGGAATTAGTAAAAACAACAACAAAAACTAACCCCAAAGGAAGAAGGAAGGAAGGAAGAAAGAAGGTCAGAGCAGAACTAAATGAAATAGAAAATAAGAAAACACTAGAAAAAATAAACAAAACAAAGAGCTGGTTCTTTGAGAAGATCATCAATAAAATTGACAAACCATTAGCTAGACTAACAAAGAAAAAAGAGAGAAGAAGCAATTACATAAAATAAGAAATGAGAAAGGGGATGTCACCACTGACCCCACAGAAAAAAAAGAATACCACAAGAGGATAATTTGAAAAACTGTATGCCAACAAAAAGGACAATTTAGAAGAAATGGACTAATTTGTAAAAACACATAAGCAGCCTACATTGACAAAAAGGAAATTGATTATCTCAACAAACCAAAAGATAGAATCTGTCATTAAACCTCCCAAGAAAAGCCCAGGGCCAAACAGCTTCACAGGTGAATTCTACCAAACATTCCAGAAAGAACTAACATCAATCTTGCTTAAACTTTTTCAAAAATTCAAAATACAAGGAACATCGCCTAACTCATTCTATGGTGCCAACATTACCCTAATACCAAAGCCAAACAAAGACACCACGAGAAAGGAAAATTACAGACCAATCTCTCTAATGAAACTAGATGCTAAAATCCTCAACAAAATACTTGCTAATCGTATTCAACAACACATCAAATGAAATATATAACATGACCAAGTGTGTGTCATCCCTGGTATGCAAGGATGGTTCAACATAAGGAAGTCAATCAATGTAATATACCACATAAACAGATCAAAAGAAAAAATCACATGATCACATCTATAGATGCAGAAAAAGCATTTAAAAAAAAAACAGCACCCTTTTCTGATAAAAACATCTCAAAAGATAGGAATAGAAGAAGACTTAGTGAACATGATCAAAGGTATATTTGAAAAACCCACAGCTAGCATCATTTACAATGGTGAAATCCTAAAATCCTTCCCTCTAAGATCAGGAACAAGACAAGGATGCCCACTATCACCCCTCCTATTTAACACTGTGTTAGAAGTACTTGCTCGAGCACTGAGGCAAGAAACAGATATCAAAGGCATCCAAATTGGAAAGGAAGAAGTGGAAATTTCACTATTTGCAGATGATATGATTGTATACATAGAAAGCCCTGAGAAACCTACAACAAAGCTTCTAGAACTTATAATGAGTTCAGTAAAGTTGCAGGTTATAAGATCAATGCACAAAAATCAGTAGCATTTCTGTACACCAATAGTGAGTAATCTGAGGAGGAAATCAAGGAAAAAATACCATTTGCAATAGTAAATAAAAAAATCAAATACCTAGGAATAAATTTGACTAAAGATGTAAAAGACTTATAAACAGAAACTACACAACATTGTTAAAGAAAATCAAAGAAGACTTAAATAAATGGAACAATATTCCCTGTTCATGGATAGGAAGACTAAATATCATTAAGATTGGGTGGCGGACTTGGTCCAGTGGTTAGGGCATCCGCCTACCTCATGGGAGGTCCACAGTTCAAACCCCAGGCCTCCTTGAATGGACACAGCAAGCAGGGAGGGGGGAAGAAATAAATAAATAAAACTTCAAAAAAAATTAACAATTTGAAATAAATAAATAAATAAAACTTTAAAAAAATAACAATTTGAAAGCCTGCAAAGAGAAGTAACGGCTCTTATGAGAGTGAAAGACAAGTTTGATGGGATTAAAAATATATTACAGGCACGAAGCAGATGTGGCACAAGCAATTGGACTCCCATCTACCATATAGGAGGTCCAGAGTTCATTGACCAGGTCCTTCTGGTGAAGGCAAGCTGGCCCATGTGGTGAGCTGGCCCATATGGAGTGCTGGCTGTGCAGGAATGTTGCCCCGTGCAGGAGTGCTGGCCCATGTGGAGAGCTGGCGCAGCAAGATGACACAACAAAAAGAGACACAGAGGAGAGATAATAAGAAACACAGCAGACCAGGGAGCTGAGGTGGCACAAGAGAATTGTAGCCTCTCTCCCACTCCAGCAGGTCCCAAGATCAGTTCCCGAGCTGCCTAATGAGAATACAGCAGACACAGAGGAACACACAATGAATGGACACAAAGAGTGGACAATGGAGGGAGATGGGATGTAGCAGTTTGATATGGTTATGAATTCCAAAAATAGATATTGGATTATGTTTGTAATCTGATCTGTACCTGGGCCTGATTGAGTTATGATTAGGGCTTTAATTGGGCCACATCATTAGGGCATTGAGTCCCCACCCCCTGGTGGGTGGGGATTCACAGATAAAAGGCATGGCAAAGGACAGAGTTGCGGGTTTCTCATATTGGAGTTTGATGCTGAAGTCTTAAGCTGGAGCCCTGGGGAAAGAGACAGAGCCATTCACCTGATAGTCTACAGCTGACCTTGTGGAGAGAGGCAAAGCCTGGAGAGCCTCATAGTCTATAGCTGACCTTGTGGAGAAAACAGAAGAGCTGAGCTCAGAGGAACCCAGAAAGCCTGAACCCTTGCAGATGACGGCAGCCATCTTGCTCCAACATGTGGAAATAGAATTTGGTGAGGGAAATAACTTATGCTTTATGGCCTGGTAACTGTAAGCTCCTACCCCATATAAATACCTTTTATAAAAACCAACCCATTTCTGGTATTTTGCATCAGCACCCCTTTGGCTGATTAATACAGAGGAGAAATAAATTTTTTTTAATCTTTAAAAAAATACATTAGAGGCACATAAGAGCAGATTTGAATTGCTCAAACACAGAATTAGTGATTTCAAAGACAGAACACCTAAACTGGAAAAGACAGGACATCAGAAAGAGAAGAGAATGGAAAAAATGGAATAGGGTCTCAGGGAATTGATTGACAATACAAAATGCACAAACATTCGCATTATTGGTATTGTCATATTGGATGGAGTTAGACAACTGAGGGAGTGCTGAGTTCCCATCCTGGGGAACTCTGTTGCATTTCCCAATGGAACAGCAACAATCCCCCAAGTGCAAGGGCAAAGACCAATGAAGAAGGATGGTCCTATGATAGGCCCTTGATACTGATGACTATGCTTATGAACCTGTGTGCTTGAAATTTCAACTAGGCCAAGAGCTGCAAGGTGCCTAAAAGTTACCTACTGAGAGGCTCCATCTTGCTCAAATGTGGCCACTCTATAAGCCAAACTCAGCATGTAAATGCATTTCCTTCCCCTCAAGCAGGGATATGACTCCCAGGGATGAGCCTCCCTGGCACTGAGGGATTACCACCATCACCAACTGATGATGCAACTAGAAAAAGATCTTGAATGAAAGGGGGAAATGGTAAAGATAAATGAGTTTCTATGGCTAAGAGGCTTCAAAATGAGTCAGGAAGTCATCCGAGGGGTCGCACTTATGTACATCTCAGCAGGATCCCAGAGACAGCCAAAGTAGATACAACCCCGGTACTGGTGCTTCTGAGGTCTATGGAGACACACAGGTTCTCTGGTCATGACTGATGGCTGTGGAGTTCATTGCCTTGCCAGTGGGCCCTACTTTGGAATTTGTACTCCTGATTGTGATGGAGTTGGACTCAGATGTGACCACTCTACACATGTCTCTTCTGTCACTTTTTCTGAACCTGTGATTGGCACTGGGGTTTGTGTATACTCAGGAGACTTGAATCTCTGGACTGCCCATGTGCCAGCTGGGCCCTGAGCCTCAGTAGAGTTGCAACACCTACTCTCTTGTTCGTTGGACTTACCGAGGTCAGTTGACAGGGAGGTGAGAATGGTCAACCACCACACCAGGGAACTGTGAGTTTCTATACCTGCAAGCAGGAGAATTACATCCATAAGCCATGTGGAATCTAAGCCCCCTCTTGATTTAGAGGTGGTGTGGACATCACCATTCCCAGGTCCACAGGATGGAGGAATATAATATGGATTGGAGTGGACTTGCTGGTATTCTACTATAGAACAGTTGTGACTCTAGTAATGGAAGAAATTGTATCATTGATGTGGAAACAGTGGCCACAGGAGTTGCTGAGGGCAGGGAGAAGGAGAAGGAGGAGTGATATGGGATATTTTGGAACTTGGAGTTATCCTGAATGATATTGCAGGGACAGATGCAGGACATTGTATAACCTGCCATAGCCCAAAGGATGGACTGGGGGAGTTTGTGAACTACAATGTAAACTAGGGTCCATGCGGTGTAGCAGAACTCCAGGGTGTATTCACCAAATGCAATGAATGTGCCTTACTGATGAAAGGGGATGTTGATGTGGGAGGAGTGGGAAGGTGGGGTGGGGTGGGGAGTGGGTGCCTCTTATGTTTTTTAATATAACGTTTTGTGTGATCTATTTATCTTTTTTTAAAAAAAAAAGACAATAAGAAATGAAAAATTTCTTAAAACCACAAACATTCACATAGAAAAGGGGCATAAAGAATATTTGAGGAAATAATGACCGAAAATGTTGCAACACTTATGAAGGACATAAATATCAATATCCAAGAAGGACAACACAACCTCAAACAGAATAAATCCAAATAGACCTACTCTGAGACACCTACCATTCAGAATGACAAGTATCAGAGATAAAGAGAGGATTCTGAAAGCAGCAAGAGAAAAGCAAAGTGTCAAATAATGAGGGAAACTTGATACAATTAAGTGCTGGCCTCTCATCATAAACCATGAAGGAGAGAAGAAAATGGTATGATGTATTTAAGGTACTGAAAGAGAAAAATTGCCAGCCAAGAATTCTGTATCCAGCAAAGCTGTTCTTCAAAAATGAGGGTGAGCTCATAGTCTTCACAGAAAACAAAAACAAGTAGAATATGTTGTTATCAAAAGACCAGATTTTCAAGAGAAATTAAAGGAGGTGCTGCAGTCTGAAAGTTAAAAACAAGGATAACTGATTTGGAGAAGAGTTTAGAAATGAAGATTATTAGGAAGGGTTAACTAAAAGATAAGAAGACAGACAATAGAACAATATGACAACAGAGAGCCCAAGGACAAAATGAGTGAAGCAATTCCAAGTTTTCAAGTAGCCCTTCACATCTATCCAATGAACCTTAAAATATGGAAAGACCTTTCTTGGGCAAGAACACTCCAGGAGCAGCAGAAAGTGGCACAGAGGATTAAAGAGTGAATCATCAGCAGAAGTAACAGATTCCTCACCAAAGTCAATTTCTGGATATAACTTTGAAAGTGATGAGATTGTTGCTTTTTGTGAAGCTACTGCTGAGAAACAGAAGACAGTTTCAACAAATAAAACAATGGTTATTATGTCTGCTTCTGGGACGGTAGAGACTAACTGAGAAGGAAGATGGTGCTCCAACACCAGAAAGCTCTGTTTTTATCAAAGCTCGATGAAGGAAAATGCATAGTGTGAATGATTTGAATCTGTCTTTTTTGATGATGATTTAAAGTTTGAGACATAGGGATATTTATTGTGGAGAAACAGAGCAAAACTCCTGTTTGTAAGATAAATTTTACAGATGAAGCATATAAATCTAAATGGTAGCATTATTGTATAGTGTTTGGACCATGCTTTGACAAGTTATGGTTTATTCTTAAGATTAGAATTCTGAGCAAAATATTTTTGATGTATAAATTTAATTTAATCCAAATATATGGATTGATACATTTTAAAGACAAAACTTGAAAAGCAAATTCTCAAATAGTAAATAACTTGGTCAGTGTTATCAAAATGTTGACTCACAAACTTGTTTTTTTGGTTTTGTTTTTTTTTTTTTCTTGACTTTTGTTTTATGATAAAGGAAATAAGTGGTTACTTTCTCTCGTAGAAATGTACTGCTGTTACTGTTCATTCTGTATTTCCTGCTTCTGTAGAGTAAGTTTGTCACAAGACTTAAATGTTTTTAATATTCATTTTGATTCAAAATTGTGGTTTTGTTATATGTGGAATTTTTGAGAGTTCAGCCAAAAATGCATGCAAATGTGAACATTCTGACGTTTCTCTTAATTCTGATTTGTGCTTGAGTTTTTGGCTTTAAAGAAGTTATAACAATGATAGTTGCCTCCTTCAGTATTTGTTAGATGTTTGAAGTATTGATAAATGTCACACCGATGGTGTTATTTTTTAGATTATTACTGTACATAAGTTAGTCCTTAACACAAGTGAGTCATTTTTTTTCATGAGTAGCTTTTACAAATACATCATAATTGTATTGCTACATTAAAAAAAAATAGGGGATGACGTGAGAGAGGGAGGAGGTACATGGGAATTCCTCATACTTTTGATGTAACTTTTCTCTAATCTAAAACCTCTTTAAAAATAAAGCTTGTTATATTAAAAACAAAACAAAAACTGAATGAGGCAAATTATAGTCTTTAATGTCCATATTAAATGAACATTCATAAGTTTGCTGAAGAAATCTGAGTTTAATTATGAGCTGCTAAGCAGACCCTTGCCAGGGGTGTTATATAATATACAACATATTCATCTTAATACATTTCTAAAATCTTAAATTTTCTGAGTCTCAGAATACATCAAGCCCCAAGGTTTGCATAAGGAATTATGGGCTTGTACAATCAAAACCCATCTTGGGGAAATGGGTCAATACCAGAAAAGTTTGAGCTTGGCAGATAATACTAAAGTTCTCTAATGTATAGGGATTGTTTGGAAGAAATAAAGAATCTACCTCTTAGGGTAATTTGAGGATTAAATAAGTTAATATAAAGTCCTTAGAACAGTTCCTGGCACAGAGTAGCATTCAATAAACTTTAGCTATTACTATTATACTTGTTAAAGGGGAGGAGAGTTTGGTTCTTCTGGATCTTACCCTTTCATGTTATAAAGGTGGTTATGGTGCCATAAATAACATTCCTTCTGCTATAAACTTTTGTGTCCTGTCTCAGGTTGTCCAGAGAAAGTTGGGGAAGAACAGGACCTAAGCCTCCTGCACAAAGAAGAGAATGATAATAGATAGAAAAATGCATAGGATATCACAAAAAGAAGTAGAACTCAAGAGAGCTGATTACTTCTGTGGTCTTGAATGGACCTACAAAATCTTCCAGGTTTTGATAGTTCATAGGTTATATAAGTGTAGCAAAAAGGGAATTAGGGAAGTCAACATAGATTGTTCTCATGAGGGCCACTGCCTGCTGGTTATACTTAGCACCTTTCCTTTGCATAGCATAAGTGTCCTGTAGTTATTTGGGTTGTAGTTAAAAGGCTGGGAAATTATGGGGGGTGGGGTGCAATAATGGACATGAAATTGTGGGTTTTAGTAAAGGAATATATCAAAGCATTGTTTGCAAATTCTGCAATGGTGAGGTAGATAGGCCAGATGTACATTCTATAGGACGTGTGGTAGTGGAGATTTTCTTCCAGAATCTGGTTGAAATAATATATGAAGCAAATTGGTCTTTACATAATTGGCAAAGGACATATGGATTAAAGAAGGACTTTAAACATGATGACCAGAGTCACGAACATTCTGAGAGCCAAAGGTAAGTTGGTGAGATATTTCTGGGGATACCTCTTTGAAACACTATGGAGCTGACTATATTAAACAGCTACCTAGAATATGGGCTATGGGGGCAAAACCCCCTATTATTTATGTCAAATTGGGCTGAACAGGGCAGAGTTTTCCAGGCAGATGCTTTATTAAGGAGATATGGCCTGGGCTGCTTTTTTCAAGCTTACAGACAAATTTATATTCATTAGCTCTGGCTACATTCATGACCTGAAAATGAAAACTTGGATCAAACTGTCCCCTTTATCTGGTGCAGGCTAAGCAATCTTTGTTTTTCTGAGTTGTTCCAAGCCAAGTGGTGAGACCTCATCATCTCAGGATGCCAGACTCTTAAAGTAGTCTTAAATAGGCTTGACTGCCTTATCATTCCCAACCTGACATTTGCTTCAACCATTATTAACTTCTTGTGAAAATAGGAGGGTGACTTATAGAGTAGCTAACATTCCTGAGTGATAAATACTGAGACCTTTATGAATCCCAAATCTAAAAACATGACTATAGTTTTATCCACAAAACCACACATACAACAATAAAATTGTGCCTGTGTAGATTCTAGGTTGTTGCTTAAGCCAAGTCACAGCTAAGCAAAGGACCTATACATTAGCCTTGTAAAAGATGAATCAGAGATTCATGTCTTGGTAAAATGACAGATTGTCATATATCATAAACCATCACAATCATCTGAGAATACTCAAAGATCATGAATGCTGCATCTTCAAATTCCACAAATCTCCTGTAATGTGGCTCTCCATAGTATGGAAGGAGAACTGCCACAATGGTGGGTGCAGGTTTCCATAATATAGGAACATGTCAAATCAGCCTGGATCAAGGCAAAGGTGACAAGGATTTTGGGTTCTTTAAACTCAGTGCCCACACATTTAGGTGGACCCATGTTACAAAGTGAACCATTTGCAGCCTTATCTGGTTGTATTGAAGATTCAGGGGAACTTGGAGCCAGCTTGGCATTTCACTTTGCCTCAACTCAAGTTGTACTCTACACCACACTGGAATTCATCATCTGCTTAGCTCAATATTTCTGTTGACAAATAACTCCATAGTTCTATGTCGTATGCTACACTTAAAAATACTATCTCTGATTTGAGTTTCCTAATCAATCAGCTGGAATCTTTTTCCTTGCACTTTACAGCCCCAGGAATGGAGGAAGAGAATACCTGGGAAGTGTCCAGGGCAGGGAGGAAGTAGAAATGGAGAGCTTGCCCTTTCCCTCAGAGTGGATTGTGGGAAAAGGGAATTGATTGTGGGAAGACAAACACATGAAGATCCCAGCCCCCTTCTCTGACTTAAAGCCCCATATTAATCGGAAGTAGAATTGTGTTTTGTCCCTCTTCTCATCTGAGACTCAGGGAGGTGTCAATGTAAATTATTCCACACCCCTTGATAATTTCTTCTAGCAAAATTTGAACTCCTCAGTGCTGCTTTCTCTTATAATGCTAATGAAATTTCAAATTCTAGTCTCTCAATGCAAGTCTCATTAATTAAAAAATAGTCAAGGTTTAAAGTTTTATGTGCCCCCAGAAAAACATGTTCTTAAATCTAATCCATTCCTATGGGTGTGAACCCATTGTAAGTAGGAACTTTTCATGAGGTTACTTCAGTTAAGGTGTGGCCCAGCCCAATCTGGATGGGTCATAATCCTACTACTGGGGTCCTTTATAAGCAGAATGAAACTCAGATGAAGAGAGAGAACCATAGGGAGCAGCGAGAAACTGAAATTCAATAGAATCTAGAAGAGAATGGAGGGGCCAAGAGAGGCTAATGTGTGCCTTGCCATGTGACAAGATAAGGATCACCAGCAGTCAGCCCCAGAATACCAGTCTTTGGGAAGAAAACATCACCAGGATGATGCCTTGATCTGGAATGTCCCCCAGCCTCAAACAGTGAGTGACTAAAATCCCATTGTTTAACCTAACCCATTTCATGATATTTGCTTGAGCAGTCCAGGACACTAAAACACCTGTAAAAAAGGAAATAAGAAATAAAAAGATAACCCTTATCTTGCAGCTGCAGAAGCAGCAATACAAATTTGCATCGCAAAAGTGGTTCAGAGAATCTAATGATAAATTGTCAGATTAGGGACAGAAATAAGAGTATAGGTTATATTGTTCCATTCAAAATGAAGAATTCCATGAATATTCATTTCTGTTATCAAATTGTTCTGTTTCTATGTTTAAAAAATATATATATCCATGAAATTTTGCTGTACAAAGGAATCTTAAGATACCCAAACTTTTAAACTGTTGCTATATCCTATGAAAGTAGCTGCTTTAGTCTGCTGATGAAAGCAATATACCCAAAATGGGCTGGCTTTTAAAACGGGGTTTTATTACTTTACCAGCTTACCATTCTGAGGGCATGAAAATGTCCAAATCAAGGCATTATCAGGTGATGTTTTTTCCCCAAAGACCAACTGCCAGTGATCCCGGACTCCTCTGTCACATGGCAAGGCACATGGTAGCATCTGCTGGTCTCTCCCTTCTCTTTTGGATTATCCTTGCTTTCAGCTTCTGGCTTCTATGGCCTTTTTTCTCTTTTTCTCTCCATATTCATCCTATTTATAAAGGCCAACAGTAAGAGGATTAAGATCCACCCTTGGCCACACCCTAACTGAAGTAACCGAAAGGTCCCACGTACAATTGGTTTATACCCACAGGAATGGATTAATATTAAGAACATGATTTCCTAGGGTCTATCCAGCCTCAGACTGTCACAGTAGATTTAACCCTGGGATTCTCAAGCTGGGGTGCTTTTTTTTTTTGCCTCTTTCGGGAATATCTGGACACACTTTTCATTGTCACAACTGGAGGAAAAGGAGCTACAGGCAAGTAGCTGATGGAAGCTAGGGAGCTATTAAACATCCTACAATGCACAGGACAGCCCCCAAAAACATGAAATTATCTGGTTTAAACTCTCAATAGTGCAGAGGTTGAGAAACCCTGCTTTAACTCTAAAAGTCTTCTTTAGCTCTGATTGTTTATTTGATAATGTTATATTTGCCTTAGTAATACTTTTATAGTTGCCATTCATAAAAAGTATTGTAGTATTTCTTATTCAAATCAAAAAGGACCATTGGTTCTTCCCTCTCCTACCACATGCATACAGGAAAAAAATAAAACACATGACTCAGCTAGATTTTTTTTAAAACATAGTTTGCTAATTTGTGTCTCATTTTAATTAAAAGAGGAGGCCTCCTTGCCAGCTCCTCACACACACACACACACATACACACAAACACACAAAACACTGCTACTGTGAAGGCAGCTTTATAAGAGGAAAAACAGTGATTACAACATGGAAGAAACAATGAGGACAGAAGCTGAGAATCAGGAGGGAACAAAGTAGCCCTATAGCCAAGGATTCCAAGGAATGCTGCCCAGGCCAGCCCTGTGAACATGCCAGATCTGTACCTATCAAAAAAGGATTACCAGGTCCTGACTGAGCCTAGAGAGGAAAGACAGGCTGTGCTGAGCAATGGAACCAGGCCAACCACACATCTGTGGGGTGTCAGCCCAGTCAGAAGACTAGCCCAAGGACAGGGATGGGGGCTGCAATCTTAGCCCCAGCAGCAAACACCCACACTCTATCATGCTCAAAGCAGGGAAAAGGGGAAGAAATCTCAAAGCCTGAATCATACGAAAGAATCTAATTTACCAAAAGAGACTATTAAATTATTTGACCACACTGAGTTTTTTAGATTCACCAAAAGCTAGGGTTTTCTCTATAGCACCTGGTGGGATGAGAATGGGGGCCCAAAGGAAAATACAGATTAGTTATAGAAAATAAATGAGCTAGAATGCCTTGACACGTCTATGTACTAAAAGTAAATTTGCACACACACAAAAACACATGAAAAATTTTCAGCATCATTAGCAATTAGTGAGGCAAATCGAAAATGCGATGAGATATCATTTCACACCTATTAGAATGGCCACTATTAAAAGCAGAGGAGACAATCAGCAAGATGACAGTGGAGTAAGGAGCTCCAAGAGACAGCTCCTGCTGCAGGGCAGTTAGTAAACACCCAGAGATATCTGGAACTAGCTGAAGTACCGCTTGGGGGCTCCAAGAAACCAGAAGGGCATCCTGCAGCATACTTGAATGGAATGGAAGGAGGAAACTGCCCAGTCGCAGAGAAGATTCATAAGTAGAGCGCTCCATGCCACGGAGGTCAGTGCTCATCTTCCACTGGAGGCACAAGCCACCTCAGGAAGTGTTCCATGGCTGGAACTGAAAGCTCCACTTCGCAAAAATGAGGGAGGAAAAGACAGTTGGGCACCAACTTCAGCTACTAAAGAGTAAATTCAGCAGGTTAAAGTATAATCCTGAGAACAGCTAAAGTTTGAGCCTGTCCAAATCAGAAAGAGGCTGGGAGCCACAATCTTAACTCTGCTCCTGGCACGAGGGGAAGCAGGGTGGACTGAAAATCAGTGTTGCTTGGGACTAGTTTCTTTCTATCCAGATGAGATTCCAGCTATAGCCTAGGCTCCAGTGCCACCTCCAGCAGGGAGAAAGCTGTGGGGACCTGTGCGGTCACCCCTCGGGCTGAAGTGTGGTTTGCTGGCCTGGCGGGGGAGCGGCCGCGGTAGGCCTAATTCCGCTGCCCCCATAATAGGGTGGTTGGTCGGGCCCACCGCCACCCCTGAAGGAAGCTCGGCATGGGCGCAGAGTGCCCTCGGGTCTCCCCTTCTCGGCAGCCATGCTTCCGCGGCCGCCCCTCTTCCCGGATGGCGCCACACGATGCCTTGTGGGGCGGCACCCTTCTTCTTCTTTCTCCCTGCGCAGGCACAGGGCGGAAAAATCCAGTCTGCCCTTTTCCCTCCCCCTGACAGCAGCAACAGCCAGGCGTGGGCAGAAAAATCCAGTCTGCCCTTTTCCCTCCCCCCGACAGCAGCAACAGCCAGGCGTGGGTGGGAAACTCAAGTCTGCCCTCTACCCCAGCAACGGCAGCCACCAATCACTAAACCCTGCCACTTCCCCCAGCAACAGCAACAGCCAATCCCTAATCACCACCCCTCCCCCGTCCAGTACCGCCCACTGACCTTTCTCCAGCAACCAATCAGAACAGGGCATGGCTTCGACCAATCAGCCTTCCCCAGCCCCTATAAAACTGTTGCCTCTCCCTCAATAAAGTTGGACTTGTGTGTTTACCTTGTCTCCGCGTAGTTCTTCTACCATGCGCCCTCCAGTCCTGAGAGCCCCCGACAAGGGCCTGGCCTCCCTTGTCCCCAGTTCGTCGCCGGCTTCGCCGGGCAACCCCGTCAGCCGAACCGCGCAACCCCTGTGAGACCGACCCCTCGTCTGCTGCCGGACCGACCGCTCGTCCCGAGTGGGACCGACCCCTCGTCCCAAGTGGGACCGACCCCTCGTCCTAAGCTGGACCAACCCCTCGTCCGCAGCCAGACCCCACCTCTACTGACCGAGCAAACCATCGCAGACCTGTGCCAGCCTCTCTGGGAAATTACCAGTCAAACAATGGAGGCCAGTGATTATCCTACTCTGGTGGCACAAACCACTCCAGGAGCTATTCTATGGCTGAAATTGGAAGCTCCATTTCCCAAAAACGGGAGGAGATGGTTGGCTGCCAATTTCAGCCACTGATTTGTAGGCTCAGCTGGATAAGATATAACCCTGGAAACAGCTGGGAAGTGAATCTGACCAAGTCAGAAAGAGGCCAGTGGGTGTCACTTTGGCTCCTCCCACTCAGCTTGAGGCGAAGCCAGGCTGACTGAAAATCAGAGCGATGGTAGGAACCAGTTTCTTTCATCCAGATTGGCCTGCAGCCCTAGACTAGGCTTCAGCCCTGCCTCTGGCAGGGAGAAGGCTGGTGGGCCCTGCACTAACCTATCAAGTTAACTGCAGGTAACTTTGGCTGGCACAGACTAAATAATCAGAAATCTATGGGGGCAACTGCAGTCATCTTGGACCCACACTGCATAGATTGTTGCCCACACCTGCAGCTCCATCCCTACCCCAGGCAAGGGTGAAAGGGGCGTGAAGTTTCATCAGTCTCTCTGGGCAACTACAGTCTAGGCCTGCATGACTTGGATTATTCCACACAGCTGTAACTACTGTCCCTACCCTTGGTAAAGGAGAAAGTTGGGAGAAGCTTCATTGGTCCTTGGGACAATGAGGACAGCTTGAGCCTCCACAGCTTATAGCACCAATTATAACCTTGGCTCCTACTGCACAAGTAGCAAGGGAGAAAGGGCAGGAAGCCCTAATTAAAGAGAAAAACTGCACCCAGAATAAATACCCTAGTAAGCCAGATGCCAAGACACCAACAAAAAATTACAATCCACACCAAAAAACAGGAAGCTATGACCCAGTAAAATGAAAAGATAAGCCTCCAGATGACATACAGGAGTTGAGACAGCTAATCATAGATGTTCAACCAAATCTCCTTAAGAAATTCAGTGAGATGGCGAAAGAGATTAAGGATATTAAGAAGACACTGGATGAACACAAAGAAGAATTTGAAAGCATACATAGAAAAATAGCAGATCTTATGGGAATGAAAGGTGCAATAAATGAAATTTAAAAACATTGGAATCATATAATAGCAGATTTGGGGAGGCAGAAGAAAGGATTGGTGAGCTTAAAGAAATGGCCTCTGAAAGTGAACATATAAAAGAACAGATGAAGAGAAGAATGGAAAAAATTGAACAAGGTCTCAGGAAACTAAATGATAGCAAAGGGCATGCAAACATATGTGTCATGGGTGTCCCACAAGGAGAAGGGAAGGGAAAAAGGGCAGAGGAAATATTTGAAGAAATAATGGTGGAAAATTTCCTCGCCTTATTGAAGGACATAGATATCCATGTCCAAGAAACACAACATACCCCCATTCGAAAAAATCTGAATAGATAAACACCAAGACACATACTCATCAGAATGTCAAATGCAAAAGACAGAGAGAGAATTCTGAGAAAAGCAAGAGAAAAGCAATGCATAACATAAAAGGGATACCCAGTAAGATTAAGTGCTGATTTCTCACCAGAAACCATGGAGGCAAGAAGACAGTGGTCTGATATATTTAAGATACGACAAGAGAAAAACTTCCAGCCAAGAATCTTATATCCAGCAAGACTGTCTTTCAAAAATGAGGGTGAGATTAGAATATTCACAGATAAACGGAAACTGAATCTCTAAGCAAGAGACCAGATTTTCAGGAAACACTAAAGGGAATGATATAGCCTGAAAGGAAAAGACAGGAGAGAGAGGCCTGGAAGAGAATCTAGAAATGAAGATTGTATCAATAAAAGTAACTAAAAGTATCAAAAGAGTGGTTAAAATAAAATATGACAGATAAAACTCAAAGAGTGAGGAAGAAACTTAACCAATGATGTAGCACTTGTATTCAGAAAATGGCAACTCGATGTTAAAAGAAATCAAAAAGGCCTAAATAACTGGAAGAACATTCCATGCTCATGGATTGGAAGACTAAATATCATTAAGATGTCAATTATACTCAAATTGATATACAGATTCAATGCTATCCCAATAAAAACTCCACCAGCATTTAAAAAAAATGAAAACATGATCATCAAATTTATTTGGAAGGGTAAGGGGTCCTGAATAGCCTGAAAAAACATAAAAAGGTAAAGCGAACCCTCATCTCCAGACTTTAAATCATATTACCTAGCTATAGTGGTAAAAACAGCATGGTACTGACATAAAGACAGACACATAGACCAATGGAACCAAATTTATGGTCCAGAAATAGATCCTCACATGTATAGTCAAGTGATTTTTGACTAGCCTGTCAAACCCACACAGCTCAGTCAGAACAGTACATTCAACAAAAGGTACTGAAAATATTGGATATCCATAGCTGAAAGAAGGAAAGAGGACCCCTACCTCATACCTTATCCAAAAATTAACTCAAAATGGATCAAAACCCTAAAAATAAAAAGCAAGAACCATAAAACTTCTAGAAGAAATTGTAGGAAAATATCTTCAACACCTATTAGGTGGTGGATTCTTAAAAGTGATAAGAGAAGGACTGAGATGGACTACTGATGTTTAATGTATGTAGAAGTTTTAAGTAGCTTTACTGTAAAAGTGTGGAAATGTATAGAGTGGATGGTAACACAGAGTGAGTGACAGTTAGTTTATAAATGGGTATGTGGCTGAAAATGGTAGTCGAGGTATGTAAATCCCAATCGACAGAATGCTAGAGAATAATCTAGGACTGAATAGCAGAGTAAACCCAGAGGTGGATGAGAATTGTGGTTGATGCTACAGATGCAAGAGTGTCTTTGTGAGCTAGAGCAAATGTACATCACTACTGCAGGGTGTTGGGAATGTGGAGAAGCATGGGAAAAATACAGCTGGAAAGGCCTATGGAATGTGGTTAGCAGTAATATATAATATTCTTGCATCTATGCGAAAGATGTACTGTGTTGATAATGAGGGAGTATGGAAGATGTGAACCAAATGTATACTATGGACATGGTAACAATCAGAAGATATTATCTTATCTGTAGCAAATGTTCCACCACAGTGTGGTGTGTTGATGGATGGGTGTTGTTTGGGAATTCTGCACATGTGCATGGTTGTTTTATAAGTTTATAACTTCTGTCATAAAAAATATATTCAAAAAATAATAATAGGGTGGATTGGGGGAAAACACACCAAAAGTAAGATAAGGAATATGATTAGTAGTAAGATTTTGACAATATTCTTTCATGAATTGTAGCAAACGTCTCACAACAATGCAAGGTGTTGGTGGAGGATTGATGTGTGGGACCCCTGTATGGTGTTATGCATGTTTGCTTTGTACTTTGACAACTTTTACTATATAGTTAATTGTTTATTATGTTCATATATAAATGATACAAAGATAATAATAGTAGGGTTGGTTGGGGGAAAATACTTTGGTTAGTAGTAATATTTTGACAATGCTCTTTAATCATTAGTTAAAAAGGTTTAACAGCCATACAAGTTATTGGTGGTAGGGTGAGTTATGAGAGTCCTGTATGATGTTATAGATGCATGTTTTGTAAATTTACAACTATTATTATATACCCATTGTTTATGTATGTTTAGGTATGAGTGATATACTTCAGTAAATTAATTTTTTTATAAAAAAGAAACTGGCAAATAGTTTTCCCAAGTAGCTCTATCATTTTACACTTTCACCAATCATACAGGAGAGCTCTGGTTCCTCCACATTTTTCCCAAAAAAATATTTGGACTGTCAGTTTTTTAATTTTATCCAATCTGATGGGTGTGATCTGATAGCTTATGATTTTAATTTGCATTTTGTTGTAACTAATGATGTTGAGAAATTTTTTATGAGATTTTTGGCTACTTGTCACCTTCCTTTTTGAACTATTCATTGAAGAATATTTTCCCTTTTTTAGTGGGTTTTTTAATTTGGTTTTTAGCTGTAGGAGCTCTTTATAAATTCTAAATACATACAAATTCTGTATAGTGGGAATAAAATTCTATATATTTTATACATATTTTTCTAACTCTGTAGCTTGTCTATTTTCTTAGCAGTGACTTTTGGTGAGCAGAAGTTTTTAACACTGATGAAATATCACTTAACATTCTTTTATCTATAGCTATTGTTTTCTTTGTTCAAAGAAATCTTTGCCTATCCTAAGGTTACAATGATATTCTCCTTTGTTTTCTTCTAATAGATTTATAGCTTTAGATTTATATTTAGATCAGTGATTTATCTCAAATTTTATTTGTTTGTTTCTGGGTTGAATTAGGAATATAGGTTCATTTTTTTAATATAGAAACCCAGTTGTGTTAGCTTCTTTTGTAGAAAAAAACTTTGTTTACTCATTGAATCGCTTTTGGGACTTTGTCAAATATTAATAGATTGTAGGCGTGTTAGTCTGTTTCTGGACTCTTTATTTTGTACCAATGATCTATTTGTCTAGCCTTATGCTAACAAATTATCTGGACTACTGTAATATTATAAGTTTTAAAATTAAAGTGGTGCAAGTCTTCAAAAAATAAAAGAGAGCAGAGTGAATGTGGCTCAAGCAGTTAAGTGCCCACCTCACATATGGGAGGTCCGGGTTCTGTTTTCCGTGACTCCTAAAGGAAAAAACAAACAGACAATGAGCATAAAACCATCAAAAACAGCGAGCAAACAGACAAGAGAGACATCTTAGGGGCAGGGGAAAAGACAGAGAACTAAAAGTGCTGGAGAGGATGTGGAGAGATAGGAACACTTACTTACGGTTCATGGGAATGTACAGCCACTGTGCAGGACTGTTTGGTCCTTCCTAAGGAATGCAGACTTGCCATGTGACCCAGCAATACCACTGTCAGGTATATACCCAGCAGAACTGAGAGCAGTGATATGAACAGGCGTCTGCACCAATGTTCACAGTGGCATTGCTCACAGTTGTCAAAGGATGGAAACAACCCAGGTGTCCATCAACTGATGAATGGATAAACAAACTGTGGTGTTTAAACACAGGGAATATTATGCAGCTGTAAGAAGAAATGGATCATGAAGCATATGATAACGTGGATGAACCTGGAGTTCATTTTGTTGAGTGAAGCAAGCCAGGCACAAAAGGACAAATACTATATGATTGTGCTTCAATTAACTAAATACATTGTGTAACCTCATGGAGTTAATAACTTGAATATGGATCATCAGAAAATAGAATGAGTTTAGAGAATGGAAAGCTGAGGGTTAATTTGTGCAGAATTGATTTTTTAAAAGATGTGTATTAATCTTTGGAAATGAATAGTAAAGGTGAAAGCCCAACGTAATGTCTGTAACTGGCAGTACTATTATGTGGGTATGACAGTGGTTTAAAGGGAAAATCTAAGGTCATGTACATTACTAAAAAGAAAGGTAAAAAATGTAACACCAAACTATACAGCAGAGTGAAACCACAAGTGAAATGTAAATTTGGTAAAACTGTATATATATAAAACTTTCTCTTTGAAATCAAACAAATGTATGCTAAAACTATAAGATGTTAATATCAGACCCAAAAAAAGTCCACATTATCCTAAGTGAAAGAAACCAGGGAAGTGGACTTGGCCCAGCAGTTAGGGCGTCCGTCTACCACATGGGAGGTCTATGGTTCAAACCCCGGGCCTCCTTGACCCGTGTGGAGCTGGCCCATGCGCAGTGCTGATGCGCACAAGGAGTGCCCTGCCACGCAGGGGTGTCCCCGCGTAGGGGAGCCCCACGCGCAAGGAGTGCGCCCCGTAAGGCGAGCCACCCAGCACGAAAGAAAGTGCAGCCTGCCCAGGAATGGCACTGCACACACGGAGAGCTGACACAACAGGATGACGCAACAAAAAGAAACACAGATTCCCATACTGTTAACAACAACAGAAGTGGACAAAAAGAACACGCAGCAAATAGACACAGAGAACAGACAACTGGGATGGCAGGGAAGGGGAGAGAAATAAATAAAATAAATCTTAAAAAAAAAAAAAAGAAACCAGACACAAAGTACTATATATTGTATGGTCCTATTTATATAAAATGCAAATACAAATCAATTTATAAAGATGAAGTTAGATTAATGATTATGTAGAACTGGAGAAGGACTGCTAAGGGGTGTGGAGTTTCTCTTTTTGGAGTAACAAAATTGTTCTAAAATTTTTGGGGGGTGATGAAGGCACAACACTGTGATTATACTAAAAGCCATTGACTATACGATTTGGAGAGATCGCATAATATGAATATATCTCAATAAAACTGCTTAATAAATAAATAATTGGGCAAGAATAGCCAGAAATAGCAGCTGTGTACAGCATGTAACACATAGAGAAATTGAGGGGTGAAGAATTTTCTTGTTTTTTTAATTATTATTATTGAAATAATGAAAATTCTCTAATAATGATTGAGGTGATAATTGTACAACTATGTGATTATACCAAATACCATTGATTGTACTGTTTGGATGAATTGTATGCTTTATTAATAAGTATCAATGAAATTGATTTGTTTTTAAAAATCAATTTGCACACGTTTTACATACTTACCAAAATTTAGCAGCATATTCATGAAAAACTGGGGACATACCAGATGAGTACCACCAAACTGAATGAAGAAATGTTTAAAAAATACACAAAAATAAAAGTACAGCTACCCACCCTTTGTTCCGGCACTGATGCTCTCATTGTTAGCAAGTAGGACTTGGGGCTGCACTGAACCATTCCTCTCGTGGTTCCCAGGAAGCAGCTTCAAGGTCCTGCATCTTGCTAACAGGAGGTATTTTGGGTTTCATAAGTAGGGCTACCCATCTTGCTGTCTCCCCCAACAGAAAGAATACCAAAAATGCCTGTTATTTGGATTCTTTCCTACTAATTTGAATGAGATTATATTCTTTGCTTAAGAAATCCATCATAGATTTTTTTTCCCACTTCCATGCATGTGGGAGAAGAGGGCACAACCTTTTCTTATTTCATTAAAACAAAAACAAGAAACTTTCTTTTTTTTTTTTAAAGATTTATTTATTTATTTAATCCCCCCCCTCCCCTGGTTGTCTGTTCTCTGTGTCTATTTGCTGCGTCTTGTTTCTTTGTCCGCTTCTGTTGTCGTCAGAGGCACGGGAAGTGTGGGCAGCGCCATTCCTGGGCAGGCTGCACTTTCTTTCGCGCTGGGCGGCTCTCCTTATGGGTGCACTCCTTGCGCGTGGGGCTCCCCTATGCGGGGGACACCCCTGTGTGGCAAGGCACTCCTTGCGCGCATCAGCACTGCGCATGGGCCAGCTCACACGGGTCAAGGAGGACCCAGGTTTGAACCGCGGACCTCCCATGTGGTAGACGGACGCCCTAACCACTGGGCCAAGTCCATTTCCCAAAACAAAAAACTTTCTACATGTGTATTTATACATTTCAGAAAACAGAGCAGTCAATTTAAATACTATAAATATTATTACAAGGGCATTAAATTATTAAGACAACCAATCATAATTACAGACTTTTTAGAGGTTAAAGATCAGTTCGATAGGCCACAGCAACAATTTCTGAAGTCAGGGTGTCTTATGAGACTCTTTATTAGAAATAACATTTGCAAGGAATGTCTTATGACACAAATTAGTATCTGCTTTTCTGACACCACAGGGGAAGAGTAAACATTTCTCCTTATCTTGCTGAAATTTCTTTCACAAAAATTATGAAGACTGTGGTTTTCAATGCCAAGTC
The DNA here is from genome assembly GCF_030445035.2 of Dasypus novemcinctus. Lineage (NCBI taxonomy): Eukaryota > Metazoa > Chordata > Mammalia > Cingulata > Dasypodidae > Dasypus > Dasypus novemcinctus. Next base: position 8,514,089 of record NC_080681.1, read on the forward strand.
TCTGAAAGTCATTATTTAGCAGCAATGGGAAAAACAGGTCTGAGAAATTCAAAACTTACCATATAGGGAAGGGAGAAAATCAGATGATATATGCAACATGACACATATAAAGCTTTGCATCTATGCTGCCTGACTGTAGATTGAGTGTCCATAAAGATCTGCATTTTCTAATTATTGCAAAATTTTGCATGCGGTACCAAAGGGGCACACCAACAGGGTGGCAAATGATATGGATATGTGGACAATGACTGCAGGGAGCTCTAGGGATGCCACTGGCAGGGTAAGGTCTGCCCGTGTCCTTAATTGGCTCACAGGAACCACTACCTACTCCCAGAACAGTGTATTACCAGGCCTCTCAGGTTCAGGTATGGTAATAAGACTGCTATCCTATCTGTGTGGTCTGGCCATAGCAATGGGCATGGTCCTGGCAGAGAGTCTCACAGTAAAATGTCCAAGTCTCTCCCTTACCAGAGTTCATGTAGTAACGGCAGGAACATGGCCCGGTGGGCTGGAGTTGGCACTTGGGTCCTGTTGGGATCAGTTGGGATGTATATACCCTGAGAAAGGCAGAAGTAGAACAGCTAATAGAGGAAGACTAAGAGCTGAGAATAAAGCCGGTGAGACCCAATATTGCTATCTGACCCAAAGGGCAAGAGTAAGATAATAAAGAGGAAATGGAGCCAAAAGAAAACAAAGACCACATGGAAATCAGATCATAAGGGAAATAAGGCAGAAAAAGCAAAGAGGTCCTGGGTGCTTGTGTCATTTCCACAAACACAAGTACAGGGGCTTATCCTATTGGTTTATTGGTAGAGGGATGTGGATGAGTTAAGATGGCTCATGGATTAGAACTCCTTTCAACTTCATGCTTCCACATCTAGAAGTTAACCATATTTGTGCCTATTCTTCTTCCCTCTAATTAAAGAGAATGAAATGTCCCTTATTCTCTCCAAGTCCAGCTGTTTCACCTGGCTTCTTGATCTGACACCCCATAATTTCATTCAACATTCAGCAAGGATCTAGCTACGTTCCATCTCTTCCTGACCCTTGCTCCTTCCAATTGTTCCCCTACCCTCGTGTACCTCTTTCTTTAATGGTTCCTTCTCCTATAAAGCCTATAAACATGCTCAAGACTTTCTCAGAAAAACAAAAACAGTGGGGAGCCATTGTGGCTCAAACAGTTGAGTGCCTGCTTCTCACATGGGAAGGTCCCAGGTTCCGTTTCTGGGGCCTTCTTAAAAAAAATAAAAAAAAAAACAAAAGCAAGCAACAAGCAAACAAATGGAAAATATAGCTCAGGGGAGTCAATATGGCTCAGTGGTTAAGTGCTGTCTTCCCACATACAAGATCCTGGGGTCAATCCTCAACCCCAGTACCTCAAAAAAATAAAAAAATAAATAAAAATAAAAATAAAAATCCTCCCTTATTGCTGTATCCTCTTTTAACCACTACTCAACTCAGAGGATTAGTCAAGGGTTAGAATTTTGCAAGTGGCATTTGACCTAAGAGAGAACCAAAGGAATTGGGAATGCCAGAGAAATGATGGTTCAGATTACCAATCATAAGTGTCCAGTTTGTCAAAGAAGGAAATTAGACCATGAGAAAAGGGTCTGATAGGTAGTGTGATGGTTAATTTCATGTGTCAACTTGGCTAGGTTATACTGTCTAGTTGTTTGGCCAAGGAAGCACTGGCCTTATTTTTACTGTAAGGATATTTTGTACATCAGGTGTTCTTAACCAGGGATCCACGGAATTCTGTGGAAATCTGTGGAAAGATTTCAGGAGGTCAGTGAGCTTAAATTGAAAAAAAAAAAAAATCAACTTATTATCTTTATTTTCTCTGACATCTAACCAAAATCTAGCATTTCCTTCACTTATGAATGTGTGCAATAAATAAATTACAGTAGTATTCATTTCACCTGACTGGCAAAGGTGAAACAAAAAAGACTGAGAATCCCTGTTGCAAATGGATTTAAATTATTGGTCAGCTGATTGCATCTATGAAGGATTACATCTACAAGCAACAAAGGAGATTCCCTTCAGTAATGAGAATGTTCTTCATTCAGTCAGTCAGAGGCCTTAAAGTAAGAACTGAGGATTTCAGAAGTCAGAAAGAAGAACCTCTAGCTCTACTTCAGCTAGCCTGCTTCTGGAATTCAACTTCACATTCACCAAGCTTCCCATTTGTGGCCTGCCATAAAGAATTCAGACTTGCCAATCCCCATGGTCAGGTGAGCCAACTCCTCAATTTTCTTAATATTATATATACATACCTTCTCAGGTCTATTTCTCTGGAGAACTCTGACTAATACAGGTAGGAAGAATATGGATAGATCCAGAAGTTGCAGAGCTAAACGAGGTAAAAAAGATGGTCATGGGAGATAGAGTTGCAAGAACTGGACGGACAGAAACAGGTTACAGACAAAGAGTTAAACATTAAAGTTTAAAATTTTTGATACAGGACAATTCTTAATAAATGACCCAGGATGTAGCCATATTTAGCCAAAATAAATTAAATATCTCTACAGTCGAGGAGGCCAATGAAGGACAGACCATTGGATGAATGAGTCATCCACACAGACATGGATGTCACTCAAGATGAGAACAAAATACAGGGTAATTAAAAAGACTGGGGGAAGGGGATGTGGCTCAAGCTATTGGGCACCCGCCTACTACATGGGAGGTACCGGTTGGGTTCCTGGTGCCTCCTAAAGACGACGAGCAAGACAGCGAGCTGACACAATGAAATGATGCAAAAAGGCCACGAGAGACACAGCAAACAGGGAGCAGATGTGGCTCAGGCGATTGGGCACCACCCTCCCACATGGGAGGTCCTGGGTTTGGTTCCTAGTGTCTCCTAAAAAAGAAGACAAGCAGACAGCAGGTGCAAACAATGGGGTTGGGAGGAGAAAAAATAAATAAATGAACTTAAAAAAAAATAAAGACTGTAGTTCCTAAAATCTTCTAGGAATAAAGGAGAGTACCCAAGACAGAAGGTCACTAACTGAAAACAATGAGGAGGGGTAGAAGATTCTTCAGCTGGGGGATATAAACGTCAAATAAAGAGATTTAATATAAGAATGGGAGAATAATTGCTTAACACTACCACTGAGGAGTTGAAATGACCAGTCTAATTCTCAGCCCTAAAGTGGGGTGGGACATAGAATAATTACCCTGCACTGAGAAGGTAGCAGGCGTTGTGGTGGTGTCCTTGAAGGAGAGCTATTAGGCGAGATGACCTAAGGTCGAGAAAAGACCGATGGAAGACGGTCCCTGTATCTGGGTGGGAAAAGATGACGGCTTCAACTATCCGTAGCAATGAGAATGCAAAGAAGCAAAAACCTGTATGTCCTAAAGATATAAAGGAGATGGACAGCTTTGGTAACTAATTAAATGTCAGGTATAAATAAGAAGATTAAAGGATGACTTACAGAATTGTTTTGGGGAAATAGGTTTATGTGCGCTCTTTACTGAAATAATCTCCCTAAAGGCAGACTTTGTGTCTTATTCTTTGCCCTGTTCCCAGAGACTAAACAGTATCTGGAACAGAGAAGGCTCTCCAAAAATAGTTATTGAATTAATGAATGAGAAAGAACAAAGCTTCACATACAAGCTTGACAAGGAAAACTTTACAAAAGTCACTGTAGTTCTGATTAAATTAACTTTCAATTTATTAATTGAATTAAAACAGAAAAGGAAAAAGCAAGAGAAAACCGGACGCGCCCAGCCACAATTCAGCCGGGCCACTAGGCTGTGAAAACAAGAAAGCCACGGGCGCTGCCAGGACAAGTCTCCGGCTCCGCGCAAGGCGAGGCCGCTGCCCTTCTCGAGGGGTCAATGTGCCGACAAGTCTGCAACTGCGCACGCGCAAAGACCGCGGCGGCCAAGGCGCCTTTTAAACGTGCCCGGAAGTGACGTCTGTCACGCAACACGGGTTCAGGAAGATCCGAGCGAATCGCGTAGGGGAGCAGTGCGGGGTGCTGTGGTCGTGCGGCCGCTATGAGCTGCACCATCGAGAAGATCCTGACAGACGCCAAGACACTGCTGGAGAGACTGCGGGAGCACGATGCGGCCGCCGAATCGCTGGTGGACCAGTCCGCGGCGCTGCACCGGCGGGTGGCGGCGATGCGGGAGGCCGGGGCAGCGCTTCCGGACCAGGTCAGGCAAAGGATGGGGGTCGCGCCCTCGGGTTCTGCACATTTCGGGGGTGGCGGGCCAGGAAAAGTGAGAGCTCAGCCTGGAAGCTATTCCTCCTCTCAGAAGGCGGGGGAAAGACTTCGGCGGAGTCGGGGCTGAGAACGCTGTCCTCGTCCTCCGACTCCTACCTCTTCAGTTGCATCTGCCCTGTTTTCGGCGCACTTAGTCTGTCTGTCTCTGTCCAGTGTCAAGAGGATGCATCCGATATGAAGGACGTGTCCAAATACAAACCTCACATTCTGCTGTCCCAAGAGAACACACAGATTAGAGACTTGCAGCAGGAAAACAGAGGTTAGTCAGGCATTTTTGTGGAGTTATGACTTTTTTCATATCCAGCAACAGTTCAAAATTTTTGCAGAACTGCCTAACCTGTGCACAAAACTGCACATCCTATATATTTTTCCAGGTCAGTACTTTTAATAGCAGCGTTATCCCGTGCAGGCCCAGTAACAATAAAGTTTGTTAGATTACACTTTTCAAAGTCATCTGATTTTTTTATGTATAGGCGGCGCAGCAAAGAAGTGCCTAATAGAGTTGAATTCTTGCATGATCTATTTAGGCACCTGAGCTGGTGGCTTGCATGACAAAAGAGTTCATATCCCCAAGGGCTTAAAATTTAAGATTTAAATATTAATTTAAATATTCATTAATATTAAAATGTTTTATATTCTTGGGCAAGGTGGAAGAAAGTTATGTTATATATTCTTAACCTTAATGAGTACATTATTAATGATAGTAGTATTAATAGTTTGTATATCAGTTTGCAGAAGGTTTTCACACGTATCATCACAATGTGTTCTTGATCTTCAATTTTGAGGTTGGCAAGCCAGGTATTTATTATTACAAGATTGCACATAAGAAATAGGCTCAGGGATGTTAAATGGTTTGCCTGAGATTATTAAGCTACTAAATCACTAAACTGAACTCAAACCCATGTTTTCTGATTTTACATCATGTGTTGTTTCTACTAGACTATGCTGGCTGTCTAGGAATTATTTTTCACACAGACCTTAGTTGTTCAGTTTTGTGGACTTAAACAGTGATTTAAAATTTTGGATTCACAATATCTTATGGACTGTCATAAAATTCCAACTATTAAGAGTTTGTTCTTGGGAGATATCTCTCAGACATCACTGCCAAGTTATTTTATTGTTTGATAGAGCTGTGGGTTTCCTTGGAAGAACACCAAGATGCCTTAGAACTCATCATGAGCAAGTACCGGAAACAGATGTTACAGTTAATGGTTGCTAAGAAAGCAGTGGATGCTGAACCAGTCCTGAAAGCTCACCAGTCCCACTCTGCAGTAAGAAACTTTGATGAATTCATTCTAAATGAACTAAATTGAAATCTGGACATTGGTTTAGATTTGTGCTTGTTTTCCATTTGTGTTTATCACATCCACTGTTTATTTTGCTATGGCCTTGAAAAGATAAATAGAAGGAAGGGGATGGGAGGCAGCTTAGGTCCTTTTATTTGAGTTCAACAAAGGTTCCTCTACCTTAAGATCTCCTTTACCTGGAAGATGTTAATGAATACTTAGCTCTTCCAGTAAACACAATGCCATTTAGCACTGATGATGCTCAGTGAAAACTTGGTTGAATATTACTTAAACATTTCATGAAACTATAAGCTCCTTGCTTGTAAGGAACATGAATTCATCTTTTATCTCTAGAATGATACCTGACACATAGCAGGCAGTCAAAAACCTTCATTAAACTGAACAAGGTTTTACTAGAGAGTAGTATTGTGTAAATGTATATAGTTTCTATACTTAGAATACTTACCATTTAACTGGAGAGATTCAGGAATTGTTCTTATATTTATAGATTGTTTTATAATTGCCATGGTATATCCACATGTATTAGAGTAATCTTGCACTAATAGATTGAAACCTCACTATTTGTACAAAATTAAGTTTCATCTTAGATTCTACAGGAATTGTTCTTATATTTATAGATTGTTTTATAATTGCCATGGTATATCCGCATGTACTAGATTAATCTTGCATTAATAAATTGAAGCCTCACTATTTGTACAAAATTAAGTTTCATCTTAGATTCTACTGAAAGCATTATACTGACAACAAAACCTTAGGGAATGGAGATAGCTAATTTAAATATATGAATGTCTTTCATCTGTAAGAGGAAAATAAATTTTCTCTGGTCTGGAGGAAAAACCTGGGACCAATTCATTGAGCCTTGAATAAGACAGAGTTTAGCTAATATAGAAAAACTTTCTAAGAGAGATGTTCAAAGATGGAACATGGCACTCTGGAATGTGGTAAGCTTCCTATCAAGAAAAGTGTTCAAATTTAGGTTAAAAAGCCACTTAGGGCACTTGTTCAGCATCCAATGGGTGGTTAGCCTAGATTTGATCTTTTGAAAACAAGAATTGTTTGTGAATATAACAAGGCTACTTTATTATGGCTTTATCCCTGAGGACTCTGATTATAGTGAAATTCCAGTATAACCCCTGTAGCACAAACTAAATGAACTTTAAAAAATCATAATGTATACTTGTCCATCACAAACTTCATATTTGTACAAGATTAGTTTTCACATTTTTTCCCTTAATATCTTCACAGGAAATTGAGAGTCAGATTGACAGAATCTGTGAAATGGGAGAAGTGATGAGGAGAGCTGTTCAGGTAGATGATGACCAGTTTTGTAAAATTCAGGAAAAACTAGCTCAATTAGAGGTAAGATGGTTGCTCTTTTATGTTCACAATATTTCAGGGAGTTTTCATAGAGTCTGGAAGGTATGTCCTTACTCTCTGGTCAGGGCAATATATTGATCTTTTTTCTGTGTGCTCATGATTTACAGTTAAAATCCTTCCATCACCTTTTCAAGAAAGGAAATCTTTAAGTAGCAAACAATGAAAATACCAACTACCAATTGGCCAGAAATGCAGTTATCATATTGGAAAGATGGAGAGAAGGAAAGGGACAGGTTACACATGCACTAAAATCCCGTATCTGCCATAATAGGAAATCAATAGATAATGTCTAAAATTGATGATTAGGAGATAGCAGTACAGGCATATTATTTAGAATTATGGAAGTAAATACCAAAAGAAATAAGTAAAAGTATTAAAAGTGGTTGTCTTTGGGGAGCAAAGCCAAAGGACTGCTATTTGCTTTATAAGCCTTATCATTCTCCTTAATATTTTAAAAGCTATTTACCTGTAATGTTTTGATTAAAATAGAAATACATTACAAGAAAGCCCTGGTATAACACTCTTAATTTGAGAGAACGTAAAAGCATTAAGAAAAAATTTTTCAGCAGATGATTTAAATGCTGCTTATTACAAGGTACTATTATGGGCCCTTCAAGAAATACTGAAGAGAAAAGAACTCAGAGTCTAGTGGAGAGAATTACTTAGATAAATACGAAATGGTATATAAGTACCAGGAGAGAGATATAATGTAACTGAGGAAAGTGCTTCACTTGGTAGATGATATATTGAATCATGGGCTCTGACCACTTGGTGAAGCCTGAAAATGCAATGGTATACCAGATTTCCTGCAGAGAAAATAAGGATGAAGAATACGAATTCCTTATCTGGAAAGCAAAGGGAATGACAAGATCCCAGATAGGAATAATTAATTAAATGGTAGAACAGCCTTGCCTGTGCTATGCCTGATTGACTTCAGTTATGGAAACAGTCCTGTGAAAACAAGGGACAAATTTCCCTTCGTATTGTAAGTGAGAAAGCTTTGGATTCAGACCCCAGCAACACCATATTCGAGTTACGTGCATATGGTCAAGTTTTCTTTTGAATTCTGTGAGCCATAGTGCCCTCCTTTTAAACAGAATGTGAATGTAGACAGTGATACCTACCTTGCAAGTTGCTGTAAGCTAACATAAGTAAGGCATCCACACAGTGCCTGTCTACGTGCTCAGTGAGTAGTTTCTTCTCCCCCTTTACTTCCATTCTCCAAAACTTTAGGACATCTAGGAGAGAAGACAGAGCAGAGTGAAGCGATCATTAGGAATTTAAATGACAGAGGAAACCATAGCAAATCTTTGCAACCATGAAGAGTATGACAAGCAGTGAATTCCTCAAATAGAAAGGGACCTTGTTTTATTCCTCTTTGAAGACCTTACACTTGACATTTAGAAATTACTCAGTAAATACTTATTATATGAATAAGTAGTACTTTAGGAAATCTAAAAATACCTGAAATTAACATATATGTTTTTCCCCCCAGCTTGAAAATAAGGAACTTCGAGAATTATTATCCATCAGCAGTGAGTCTCTTCAGGTCAGGAAGGAAGATTCAATGGACACTGCATCCCAAGCTGTCAAATAACTCAACTTCTGAATGATGGCTAGAGATTGTCTTATCAAGGAAGATCTCGCCTCAGACATGATTTAGTATTGATTAAAGGTACCAGATGGCAGTTTAGAATTGCTGTCAGTATCAGCTGTCCACAACAATTTTCCATTGTGTTACTGAGAATAATACTGAATCTCACTATCCCTTTCTCCAAGAGAGTTCTTCATTTCTGAGACCTCAACTTATACAAGCTGTGTTCTCAGTTCATTTTTTTTCACATCTCTGAAACTTAAAGCATTTCATTAGAAGCCAGCTGTTTTATTTTATATAGAATTGTAAAATGAAATTCTAAAGCATTTTTAAAGGAAATGTGACTTTCTAAATCTATTTCGCATAAGTCTAGATTTTTTTTTCCCATTTGACAAAAGTAATACAATCCCACATAATTGGATCAGCAGATTCTCTGATTTGTAAGATCATTCACCTTCTCTGAAGTTTGAAGTCTCTCTGGTGCTAAGAGTTGGCCCTTTGTAGTCTGGTCTATAATCACTCTTAATTTGAGAGAACCTACTGCTAGTCCCAGAAAACATACTTTAAAATAAGTCAAGTCTTTTTTTAGTGGTGGTATTGTTGACATAGTGTTCAAAGAAGGCTGAGATAGTTGTCCTAATATGTATGTATGTGCACACATGCGTGCTTAGCTCAAATGTCAAAAGTAGCATTCTATTAAAATAATAAGTCGTCAATTTTTCTGTCTTGTCCAACTAGGAAATCTTCAACTTAGGTAGTTCACCCTGTGCAAAGAGCACATAATAGATTTATTCACATTAGTTCTTAGCTTATATATAACTTTCATTTTATCGTTAAGTACCACTTAATTAGACCTCTTTCATTACTAGCACTAGTAGTTGGCTTTATTAATCTATTTTTAAAGGAAATAAAGTTTTTTCACCTAATGAGAATTACTTTAGTCAAAATGCTGTGCAATAACAACAAAGCACTGTTGAGATTGAAATGCTGGGTGGTCAACTAGGCTCACTCATCAACTCATTCCCATGTCCCAGTTTACTTGCATTTCAGATTCACAAATTACTTCATGTTGTACTATCTATTTAGGTTTTACCACAAATAGTTGAAATTATGAATGCAATAAACTTGTCAGTATTTTCCAGTAACATTAAGCACCAAATGCATGGGAGAGATACACTATTAGAGCTTTTTGTTAGTGCTTTAAGTGATGTGAAATTTCTTTTGTACAGCCATAAAGAATTAACCCACCTGAAAAAATGAAATCTCTCCAAGATATCCTAACAGCCTTTGATTCTAGTAAACCAATGGGCTTTTCCTAGAGTAGTGGGCCATAATGAATAGGTATATGTCATCTGGTCTCACAAGTTTTTATTCTATATCCTGTATAGAATTGAACTGAAAAGCACTTCCATCCCAAAGTAGGCAGTTTTTATTTCATTTCCCAAGAACAAGGAAACGTTTAGTCCATCCATTTGTCTTGAATTAAGCCCTATTACATCTCAGGTCTCAAGGTAAATCTGTATGTTAACTCTTCCCCCTGGGAAATCAAAAGCTTAAGAATGTAACAGTAATATTTTAGGGCTTGGCTCCCTGCGTTATATAAATTCTGGGTGGTGTTAATGATATGTAGATAACATATAGTTAGAAAATTTAATGGGAGGGGTGAATACTTTTGACTTTGATTTGAGTGGACCATTACATTTGCTTTTGTTGTGGATGAAGTAACTTGACTGATCTGCAAATTCTTAGTACAAAATTATCTTTTATAATAGAAACTTATTTGGAGATGTACTAATTTTACTCAGTAATGAGTCTAATTATTAGTAAGTACAGAGTTATTTCCCATAAATATAGCACCCTTATCAAGTAGTCACAATGAGAGTTTTCATAAATTTGTAATTAGTACAATGTATTCAGTAGGATAACGATACAAATTGTTGGTAAAATGGTTTTAGAGGTTTTCTCAATTCATGATTACAAATCATAAATTATAAAATAAAAACTAGGTTTGAAAGTATTTTGTAAAATGTTTAAATATGACTATATATACGTTTATTGCTTTGACTTATACTACATTATGTATAATTTGATTTCATTGTCTCTCAAAAATGTGGTTCACTGACCTACTGAAATGGAAATTTGGTGGTGGGGTCCAGGAATTTGTATTTTAATAAGCATCCCAGAGTAACTCCTAAGGAAACTAGTATGAAAATATCTAGCCTACTGTGTGCCAGGAGTTACGAATAGAAAAATGAAAAAAGGCATTCATACTGTTTTCAAAGAAAAGTTGGTAGGAGAGACAAACAAGTATGCATGTAATTACAGTGTAGTGTGATAAACCAATAGGATTTAGAGAAGGGGCTATTTGAACTTGAAAATCCAAATAAATGGGTAGGAGAACGAGGAAAGCTTGGTGTCACAAAAAACAAAGGGTGGATAGTGTTGCCAAGCTGACATTTAAGTGTTTTACTATGTGTTAGGTACTCTCCATTTCAACCATATACCTCAGATACTCAGGCACAAGGACGTTGTTATTTGTCCAAATTGGAAACGAGATTCAAACCCAGGCAAATTATTAACCACTAAATTACACTGCCTTCAAATATCAAATATTGCAGAGTTCAAATGATTGTTAATTAACAAAATCTATTTTTATTCATAGTGCAAAAGAAATGCCATAGCCCATATTATCATGCATGCAGTGAATGGGGTCTTAACTAATATGATATAATTGTTACCTCTTTTCTAGAGTGAGGTAGCTGAGAGTATGTGTGCATGCAACCGAAAGGAACACTGCCTAATCAGTAGTCCTTACTATATACAGGAAAGGGTGCTGTTCTGTTTTTCAGATCTGCTTTCTTAGCATGCTGGCTTTTATTCCTTGTGTCATTTTGCGGTCACAAGAAAGTTGCTGCTATGCTGGATGTCATGTCCATGTCTAAGGCAGAAAAAAATTGGAAATGGCCCATGCCAGCTATATATATTCCCTTTTACCAGGAAAAGCAAAGCTTACCCAGAAATTCTAATTAGTTTTCCCCTTGTCTGACAAGTCATGTGACCACTTCTAACGGCAAAAGAGGCTGGCCTCAAATAAAACCAGTATTCTATTAGCAAAGAGGAAGAAATATGACAAAGCAATTAACAGTGTCTGGCACAAGTTCTTTTACATTGAATACTTGCATTGTCTTGAATGAAAACAAGTGTTTTTGGCTGAAAGTATAATAAGGTAATGTAACCAAGAGAATGAACTGTGGCAGACATCTCTCTCTCTCTGTTTTTTAGCTGCCCAGTACCCAAGTTCTCATTCTCTGTTTAGTTTGTTTAGAGAATCCCTTACCTTATGAGGCATAGCCTTCCTCCATCCTAAAGAATATGAAAAGGTCCCAGCACCTATTTTCCTGACCTTTGTAGCTAGGAAAGATGCAGCTGCCTTAAACTTTAAAGTTAGTGATACAAAGAAGCAGGGAATCATATAGAGTCCTTGGAGTGGTGGTGGCAATAGCACAGGCTGGTACATTCAGCTCCATAGAGGAGTAGCAGAAGTGGTTCAAGGGAAAACATCTACTATCCAGTGTCAGCAAGGTCAGTGGTTTAAGCTGCATTGTCTGCCTAACAGTGGAGACAGTGGGGCCTTTACTTAAGCAATTCTCTGACATTATTAGAGGCTGTACAGCCTCTCTAATTTGGGTTTTTTGGCCATCCCAGAGATCCTGAGAGTACATAATAAGTCTTTTAATAAAAGAATTTTTTTGTTAAAATTACCCCCAAAATTAAAAATAAGCATAATTTTAAAAACCATATGAATATAATTTTGTCAACACTTTATACATAATTTTGCACTTATATTTTTTAATGTAACATTTGACCCATAAAAGGATAAATGTGTCAGCCAAATCACGTATTACTCATTGCTTAACAATAAGAACAATAACAGTATTTCGCATTTCTCTTAAGTTCCTCTATCCCTCCCCACCCTTCCGATCCCTCTTTTTAATACTTTTGTCATATATATAAAAAGCCTAAACTACGTATGTATCCCTAAAATGACAATTACTTTTGCCACTTTTTGAATTTCATAAAAATGTATACTGTATGTAGTCTGTGAGGATTTAGTTTTTTCATTCAACATTGTTTTGAAAATTTATCCACTTTGTTGTATGTGATTGTCATTCATTCATTTTCATCAATAAATAATATTCCATTATGTGATGACACAATATAATGTTAGGGGATACATATATAATAAAGATACATTTTTTTAAAACCTCGTAGTTATTTGACTTTCCTAAATTTTAATTTGCCATCTACTCAGACACATTTCACTGTAATTTATTATGTTGGAACAATTTCACCCAACATTTGCCTCCACCCTCCTAGAAGTATGTACAGAGTTGATGGAAATAAGTTTCTGTATGTTATTTTCTATTATTCACTGTTATTTCCTATTTTAACATCTCTAAAATTGGGATATGTTTTACTCTGATAGGAGCTGTGATGTGGTTGGTTCTAAGCATGAGTAGAATGGGTTTGCTTTTCTGGTGGCATGAATGAACAAAGGCAATCCCTTGATAATTTCAGTCAACAAATTGTATAAAGAACATCTGAGACAGGAATATGAGTTTTGGCTGTTTTCTTTGAACATAAAAACCTTGTTTTCTATTATATTTACCACATCCACTGTGATAAGTTCTTGTAAGATCAGAACACCAGCATAAAAACTTAAAGTATGGCTGCATTAGTTTTCTATTGCCATATAACAACACAAATTTAGTAGCTTAAAACAATACACATTTATCACACAGTTCTGTTGGTCAGAAATCCAGGCAGGGCTCAACTGAGTTCTCCTCTTGGGGTCTCACAAGGGATGAAATTTGAGGCTTCAGGTACTCTTCCAAGCTCACCTGGTAGTTGGCAGAATTCATTCCTTTGTAGCTGTTGAACTCATGTAGACTGTCTTCAAGCCCAGCAAGAGAGCATCTCTGGGAAGCAGACTTGGCCCAATGGATAGGGCGTCTGCCTACCACATAGGAGGTGCACAGTTCAAACCCCGGGCCTCCCTGACCCGTGTGGAGCTGGCCCATGTGCAGTGCTGATGGGTGCAAGGAGTGCCGTGCCACGCTGGGGTGTCCCCCGCGGAGGGGAGCCCCACACGCAAGGAGTGCGCCCCGTAAGGAGAGCTGCCCAGTGTGAAAGAAAGTGCAGCCTGCCCAGGAATGGCGGCGCACACACGGAGAGCTGACACAACAAGATGATGCAACAAAAAGAAACACAGATTCCTGGTGCCGCTAATAAGGATAGAAGCCATCACAGAAGAACACACAGCAAATGGATACAGAGAGCAGACAACGGGGGGAATTAGGTCAGGCCCAACCAGAAAAACCTCCCCTTTGATGGACTGATTAAAGGACTTAATTACATCGGCAAAAGTCCTTTTTGCTATATAAGGTAGTATAATTACAGGAGTGAAATCCCCTCATATCTACAGGTCCTGCCCACACTCAAGGGGAGGGGATTATACAAGGTATAATCCAGTGTTGGTAAAATCCTGAGGGCTATCTTAGAATTCTGCTTACTACAATGGCTTTTAGTAGCTTGGAAGAAAATCCTACAGACTTAATGTAGAAATGCTGCATCACCACTGTTCTTGGTGATCCTAGGGTATTTCTGTGTAGAAAAACCTGGACATCTATGAGCCAAAGTGAAATTCAGCAATATACAGGATAGTCACACAGTTTCAAGGTTTCTGCCCCCAAATATTTAGTAATTACAAAGGGAAAACAAATTTTACCATGGAGAATTTTGGCAGACACCACTTTACCCAACTGATCGAGATTAACTAATAATACATTTCAACATATGCCCCCAATGTGATGTAATGAGAAGCTCACATCACCTCTGGTATGCTTCCAAATAGTGAATCACCTCAATCTAATCAAGAGGAAACTTCAGAGAAACCAAATTGAGGGATATTCACAAAATAACTGACCAATATTGTTCCAAGTGTCAAGGTCGTGAATGACAAAGACCAAGGAACTGTCACCAAATGGAGAAAACTGAGAGATAATATGTAAATATAGTGTTGGATCCTGGATTTGATCCTGGAAGAGAAAAAGGACAGGAAAAACTGATGAAATGTCATGTTTTATAGTTAATAATACTGCATCAAGGTTAATCTCCTGGTTTTGAAAATTGTTCTATGGTTATGTAAGATATTAACACTTAGTTTGGAAGCTTGGTGATAAATTTATGGGAACTTTATTATTTTTGTGACTCTTCTGTCTAAAATTATCTAAAAAAAAAAAAGTATTCCTCCAGTTACTAATGAGGCTGAGAATATTTTCATGTTTATTTGCCTAAGCAGTTTTTTCTTTTTTTCTTTTTAATACAGGCGTTTGAGTCTTCCATTTTCCTTTTACTTGGCTTTTTCTTAGTTTTATGTATAAGTTCATTATATATTCATGGTATTAATACATTTTAGTTTCATATATTGAAAATATATATTCTCCGGGTTTGTTAATTTTTTACATCTTTTTTTTTTTTAAGATTTTTTAAAAAATTTCTCTCCCCTTCCCCCACCTCCAGTTGTCTACTCTCTGTGTCTATTCACTGATTCACTGTGTTCTTCTGTGACAACTTCTATCCTTATCAGCTACACTGGGAATCTGTGTTTCTTTTTGTTGCGTTGTCTTGTGTCAGCTCTCCGTGTGCGCAGCACCATTCTTGGGCAGACTGCATTTTCTTTCGCACTGGGTGGCTCTCTTTATGGGGCACAGTGCTTGTGCGTGGGGCTCCCCTACATGGGGGACACCCCTGCATGGCACGGCACTCCTTGCGCACATCAGCACTGCGCATGGCGCCAGCTCCACACGGGTCAAGAAGGCCCGGGGTTTGAACCACAGACCTCCCATGTGGTAGGCAGAAGCCCTCTCCATTGGGACAAGTCCGCTTCCCTTTTTACATATTTAAATGCTGCCTTTTGATGGACAGAATTTTTTAAAAAGCAAATTTATTACTGAAAAAAGAGATTCAGAAGAGTTGGGTTTTGTGAAGAAGCTTTAGGAATACCTTAACCAAATTATCTTGCTTATTTTTAAATTTTATGTACATAGAGTGACACATGAAAAATGTCTACATGTTTAAAAAAGCTTTTAAATAAGTGTAAAATAAAAATTATAAGTGATAAAAGTATTATAGTGAAAATGGCAATATATTTTCATTTTTGGTGGTATATAAAAAATGTCTCCTACAATCCATGCTGAAATTCAATAAAATAAGTTTAATTCATTCAATTAATATTTATTAAGAACTTATGATGTATGTCAATCACTGCCCTAGGTTTAGGGATTACGATGATGAACCAAACAGAATTTAAGATTACACTATAGTTCAGGGTAATAGGCAATAAACAAATTAGTAAATACGATAATTTGGGTAGTGAAACATCATATGAATAAAATAAAACAAACTATTATCATGGAGAGCTTGATAGTAATAGTGGCTACTTTTACTTTAGGAAAGACCTTTGTGAAGAGGTAGGATTTGACTTGAAACCTAAATAATGACAAAGTACCAGATATATGATGATTTGGAGAAAGAGCATTGCAGGGCAAAGGGAAGAGTAAGTCAAGGGTTCTGATGTAGGAACAATCTTGCAATGTTAGAGGAACTAAAATGACAGTGAAATTGAATTGTTGTGAACTACGTATTAGAGAATCATGTTAAGGCTAGATTATTTAGGTAAGGCCTTATAGACTGAGTTAAAAGAGTTTTTAAAATTCAGTTTGGATTTTATTGCAAGTGTAATAAGTATTCATCAGTATCTAATTAAAGTTTAAAATGTTCTTTTCCTCCGCCTTTTCCTTGGGCTGATTCCAAGAGCTACTTTTGTTGCAGCAGCTTAGCATGTTCACATAATCCTTTAAAAATTTTTAAATTTATTTTTAATTATGGTAAAATTTACACATAAAAATCATTTTCACCATTTTTAAGTGGAAAATTCAGTGACATTCAGTACATTAACAATATAGCATAACTTTCACTACTATATATTTTGAGGTTATTTCATCTTCCAAATAGAATCTCATACCAATTAAGCAGTAACAACATATTCCCTTCTCCCCTGACCCCTGGTAACCACTATTCTGCTTTCTGTCTCTACGAATTTGCTTATTCTACATATTTGTATAAAAGAAATCATACAATATTTTTCCTTTTGTGTTATAGTTATACTGTTGTGGAACACTCACCACCTTCCATTACTAAAACTTTCCCATCTCCCCAAACAGAAACCCTATACCCTTACACATTAACTCCCCATTCCCCCTGCCCACTGCCCAGCAAATTGTACTCTAATTTGTCCTTTTAATAGGGGAGTTAAATACATCGACATTTAAGGTAATAACTGATAAGGAAAAGATTTACTTCTGCCATTTAGCTATTTGGTGTCTATATTCCTTGTATGTTTTGTTCTTCAATTACCTTGTGACTGCCATTTTTTTATTTAGTTGATTTTTTGTACTGTACCATTTTGATTCCCTCTTCTTTCCTTTTCTCTGATTGTTATTTTCCTAGAAATTAACTTTTTAATTACAATTAACATCTTAAACTAATAACCTAGTTTGACTAGTATCAACCTAGTTTTAGTACTATACAAACTCTCTAACCCTTTATCCCATCCCTTTGCCTTTATATTGCTATTTGTCATAATATCTTTATACATTGGATGTCCATTAAATAAATATTAAATATGTTTAGACAATTGCCTGTTAAGTCATGTCGGGCGGGGGGAAGGAATGGAGTTACAAACGAAAAGTACAATGATACAGGATTTAATATTTACCTATGTAGTTACCTTTACCAATGTTCTTTATTTCTTCTTACAGCTTTGAGTTACTGTTTAGTGTCCTTTTATTTCAGACTGAAGGACTCCCTTTAGCATTTCTTGTGGGGCAGGTGTTCTGTTAATGAACTCTTTCAGCTCTTGTTTATCTTTAAATGTCTTATTTTCTCCATTTTTTAAGAATAATTTTGCCAGATATAGAATTCTTGTTTGACAGTTGTTTTTTATTAAGGACTTTAAATATGCCATCCCACTGTCTTCTGGTCTCCATAGTTTTTGATGAGAAATCCACGTTAATCTGATCCCTTGTATATGACAAGTTGCTTCTCTCTTGCTGCTTTCAAAATCCTCTTTGTCTTTGGATTTTGACAATTTTGCTATGTGTTTTGGTCTTGATCCCTTAGAATTTATCCTCCTTAGAATTTGTTGAGCTGCTTGGATATATACATTCATGTTTCTCATCAGATTTGGGAAGTTTTTGGTATTCCTTCATTTTTTCTTCCCCTCTTTTCTTTCTCTTTTCCTTCTGTGGTTTCAATGATGCCTCTGTTAGTATGCTTGATGGAGTCTCACAGGTCTCTCAGGCTCTGTCCATTTTTCTTGAATATTTCTTCTTTCTGCTCCTCATACTGAATAATTTCAATTTTCTTCAAGTTTGCGAATACTTTCTTCTGCTTGTTCAAATCTGATGATGAAACTGTTTAATTTTTTATTTTCAGTGACTTTACTTTGGATCTCCAAAATTTCTGTTTGGTTCTTTTTAAAACTTGTCATTTTGGTCGCTTTCCTGATTTCCTTTATTTCTTTGAGTATGGGTTTCTTTAGCTCATTGAACATATTTAAGACAGTTAATTTAAAGTTTTTGACTAATAGTTCCAATGCATGAGTTTCCTCAGGAGTGGTTTCTGGCCAATTCTTTTTTTCCTGTGAAAAGGCCATAATTTCCTGTTTCTTTGTGTGTTTTGTAATTTTTTTTTTTTTTTTTTTTTTGTCAAGAACTGGACATACTGAGTAGATCTTGTTATAACTCTAGAAGTTTAGCTCTGCTGCTCCTGGTTTCTCTGTTTGTTTTTATTAGGTTTGTTGTTGTGATTTTTGTGACTTTTCTAAACTATTTTTGCTCATAAATGGGGAAGGGAAGGAGGAAAAAAAACAGTACTGCTTTTTAAAGGCTCTTCCGCTGTTTCTGCATTAGGAGAAGGGGTATTAGAACAATGATTGCCCTCAGAGGCAGCCTACCAATGAAATGAAGTACCTAATGAAAAGGTATGCTCAGCAATCAGACCATTTAATGGGATTTTGAAATAATAGGTTCTTATAGCCCACCAAGGCACCAGGAGCCTAGACTGCAGTCCCCAGTGCTATTATGTGGTGGAAGGGAGGGAGATGGTGTATAGAGGGTGAAATTCACTAATATGTACTGTAATTTACCAGCCTCTTCCTCTAGCTCTTCCCTGGATGTTGCCATAGTGTTCCATTAGACTCCAGAGAGTCAAAATAGTTCAGACAGTTCCTTCCAGTTCAATCATTGTTTTAGTGGAGAGACTGATTCCTGGAGCTTCTTACTCTGTCATTTCCCCATAATCCTCTCTACATAATTCTTCCATTAAGGGCAGAGTCAACATTTTAAAGGGAAGCATCACACAAAGCCTTCATATTATTTCTTTTTCGATTTTAATATTTTATATTAATGTTATTCTTTTTATATTATTCTCATTTATATAATGCATTTTATGTGTTTAGGGACATGCTAATGAATAAAAGTTTTGGATTATAGGGTTCTAGGACCAAAACTTGCTTATCTATATT
Organism: Dasypus novemcinctus; assembly: GCF_030445035.2. Classification (NCBI taxonomy): domain Eukaryota; kingdom Metazoa; phylum Chordata; class Mammalia; order Cingulata; family Dasypodidae; genus Dasypus; species Dasypus novemcinctus. Next base: position 8,533,244 of record NC_080681.1, read on the forward strand.
CCTATAGAAATAATAATTCTTTATGAAAGTTTTGCAGGTGCTCTTAACTTTCTTTGTCTATGGACCCCTTTGCCAGTCACGTGAAAACCACAAACCTTTTACTAAGTGCACATTATACTACACCATCACATCCCCACAAAAAAAATGCTTTTATGAATTTTCAATTCAAGCTCACGGACCCCCTGAAATCTTTTCGTGGACCCCTTGGGGTTCCGTGGACCCCTGGTTAAGAATCCCTGCTCTAGAGTGTTTTCCTTTTCTGAAACCTTGAACTGAACCCGCCTTATTATCTACTATTACCATAATTTTATCAAAGAAAGTCCCCTTTACTGACCCTAATTAGGAAGAACATAATGCCAGTATAAAGACTGTCCTTAAACTCTCGAATAAATTTAGCCTTATTAAAAAATAGTTGTACATTAAATTAATTTTTCTCATTTGATAGAAAACTGACAAAAATCTTACCCACCATGAGTCAAGAAAACCTTATAAATGTAAAAAGGATGCTTATTTTTTATTCTCAAATGGACTTGAGGGATTTTAGTAATTGTAGAGGAAAAAAAAAAACCTCATTCTCTATTTGTTTCTCTGTGAAGAAACATAAATAGGAATAAAGAAAAATAATTTATACAATTGTTTTTTTGCTGATGGTTGTTCCTTAGTAGACTAAACGTCTCCTCAAAATCCATGACTAACCTGTCAAGGTTAGACTACAGATGGTTTCCCATGGGCCTTTTCAAGTTTCTGCTTTAATTAAATTTAAGGCTTAAAAAAATAAATAAATAAACGCATAACTACCTTTTTCAGTGTTTTTATTTGACTTCAAAATTAATCTGAAAAAATTTTTCTGCCTTAAAATTGTAGTGACCTAGAAATGAAACCTACTGCTCTATTTATGGGTTGTGTTTGGAGAATGAATAAATCATTTTAATTAGTGATTTAAAGAAAATTACTCCACATTTTACTTTTTAAAATGCATTAGGAGATAAAATGTATGCTTCTAGTTTACACGTATTTGTATTTGGAGTTATATGTAAACTAATACTTATTTTGGATCAAGGAAGAATTTAAAGGTGTTTGAAATGAGGATAATGAAATAGTCATGTTTTTATTTTTTTAGCATCTTTTTTTATTCCCCCTCTCCCCCATTGTCTGCTCTTTGTGTGCATTTGCTGTGTGATCTTCTGTGTCTGTTATATTCTCATTAGGCAGCTCCGAGAACCCATCCTGGGACCTTCAGGAGCGGAGAGAGGTGATCATTCTCTTGTGCCACCTCAGCTCCCTAGTTCATTGCATGTCTTACTGTCTCTTCTGTGTCTCCTTCTGTTGTGTCATCTTGCTGTGTCAGCTCTCTGTGTGGGCGGCACCACTCCTGGGTGAGCTGCACTCCTGCTCGGGGAAGGAATCCTTGCGCAGGGCGGCATTCCTTGCGTGGCAGCACTGCACGTGGACTAGCTCACCACACAGGCCAGGAGGCCCTGGGTATCAAACCCTGCACCTCCCATATGGTAGGTGGAAGCTCTATCAGTTGAGCCGCATCCAATTCTCAATATGGTTTTGTTTGTTTGTTTTAAAGATTTATTTTATTTATATCTCTCCCCTTCCCTCCCCCAGTTGTCTGTTCTCTGTGTCCATTTGCTGTGTGTTCTTGTTTTTGTCTGCTTCTGTTGTCAGCGGCAAGGGAATCTGTGTTTCTTTCTGTTGCGTCATCTTGCTGTGTCAACTCTCCATGTGTGTGGCACCATTCCTGGGCAGGCTGCACTTTCTTTCGCACTGGGCAGCTCTCCTTACAGGGCGTACTCCTTGCGTGTGGGGCTCCCCAATGCAGGGGGAACCCCTGTGTGGCACGGCACTCCTTGCGCACATCAGCACTGCGTGTGGGCCAGCTCCACACGGGTCAAGGAGGCCCGGGGTTTGAACCATGGACCTCCCATGTGGTAGACGGACGTCCTAACCACTGGGCCAAGTCCACTTCCCTCCCACTATGTTTTAATAAGATTTTTAGAAGCTATGTGTAATGGTAAAAATAGAGACTTCATTCTTTTTTATTAATAGTATTAACAGAACTTAGGCAATTTTTTTTACATATCCTATTGCTGTGATATTTAATAATGTGTACACTTAAATCTAATTCTACTTTTTTTTTTTTTTTTAAGGTACTAGGGGTCAGAGATTAAACCTGGGACCTCATATGTGGGAAGCTGGTGTCCAACCCCTGAGCCATATCGGCTTCCCTGAGTTGATTTTTTTGTTTGTTTTGCTTGTTGTTTGTTTTTTGCTTTTCAGGAGGCACTGGGCACCAAACCCAGGACCTCCTTTTTGGGAAGTAGGAGCTCAATTTCTTAGCCACATCTGCTTGCTTCTAATTCTACTTTTAGACCAGTTCACATAACCTTGTTTCTAGTGCAAGAGTTCAGGGCAGTTTCTCTGTAACACTAGATGACAACATCCAGATTAGATCTATTGGATAGAAGTGGAATTCTCGAGTTAAGAATTGCACAAGGGAAACAAAAGTTTGTTTGAAATGTTTAGAGTTTGTACTTCCCCAGCAGAGCATTCCAGTTTTTAACAACTTCTCATGCTGTTGTCCAGTACTATTTATTCAGAACACTTTTTGAGAGTTGTCTAGCCAGACATTGTCAGGAATCATGATGCAAAGATGAACATCACAGCCCTGTCCTGAAGTATTATTAGCTAGTACAGTATTAACTAATAATTCAATAGTAAGCAATGAAAGCATTGAAAATGAAAATGAAGTGAGTATAAGTGCTTAGGAAAATTGGGAAGGCATCAAATAGAACAACGAGGCAACTCTGAGATGGTGTACATGGTAATGGACCAAAAGCAACAGACGTAAAGGAAAAACCTTGAAGAAAAACAGGATACAGGGGTTGAATGGGACCTCACATATATATTTTTAATGTAATATTATTACAAAGTCAATAAAAAATAAAAAAATTAAAAAAAAATAGTAAAAAAAAAAAAGAAACTATGTCTGAAGATACAAGTCAAAAAAAAAAAAAACAGGATACAACACTGTTTCCTCTGAAAATTCAAGGTGATTAACTCAGCATTAGAGGTTATATACTTTTTTTAAACTTTTTTTTTAATTTGAGAAGTTGTAGGTTTATAGAAAAATCATGTAAAAATTACAGCATTCCTATAATACCTCCTATTATTGACACTGTGCATTACTGTGGTATGTTTTTTACAAGTGATGAAAGAATATAAAATTGTACTATTAACTATAGTCCATAGTTTACATTAAGTGAATTTTTACCCTTACACCACCCTACTATTAACACCTTGTATTAGTATGGTACATTTATTATAATTTATAAAAGAACATTTTTATCTTATACTATTAACTATAGTCCATTGTTTACAATAAGGGTTCACAGTTAACTGTGCACCTTTCCTTCATTGCACTTATTTCAATAAGTATGTTTAGAAGTGTTTTTGTAATTATTTAATTGACATTAAACTGAAAGTTCCTTGAGAGAGGACCATATCTGTTTTGGTGTATACTGTATCCCCAGTGATGTCAGATGGGAGATGATGAATAGATATTTATTAAGAGTAAATAAAATGTATGGGAGAGTTCCCAGGAGAGTGACTGGTCATTTTTTATCCCATACTGTCAAATGAGAGAGCTTTCATCCCACCAGAGAGCTCTGCTGGTGTTTGGCAAGGGATAATTCATTGAACTTTTCTTTGACCAGAATTAACCATCTCCCACCTCCCCTCTTATCCCATTGGATGAATCATCCTTTTACTGATTTCAACCTTTTGGTTGGTGATTCAGCCCTTTTGATTACTTTATACAGTACATGTATCTTCTGGTAACTAAAAAGGCCAGCTAAAGGAGGATTGTTGGTTGTTGTTGTTTTTTTATTGATTATACAGGCTTGCTCACTCTTGTCCATCTGTTGCAAGCAGTATAGTCTCTGGGAAAAAAAGACGTCAGACTTCCAAGTTACCTTGCCAAAAAGTACTGATTAAATGCTACTGAAAATTCCAGAATACAGTAGACAACAGAAAGAATGTTTGCACTGTTCGTGAGGAGCAATTAGATTTGCGGACTTCGGGATTATCGCTGGAAAAAGAGAAATCCTTTATATGACATTCCTGAATACGTCCTCAAGACCGTTCGTCCTCAAGGTTTACCCCTGGCCTTGCTGCTGAAAGTACATTCAGGCTCGCGAAGACCAGAGACGCTGAAAGTCACCCGCCACCCCGCCCCTCGCGTCCCAGACACTCAGTAAACACAGATTGCTTTCCGCACCACAAGGGGAAGTGAAGCTAGGGGAACATACCACCATCTTAGCTGTGGTTAAGCGCAGCTCACTGGTTGGCGTCACTCAGCCCTTGCGCGCAAGCGTATAAGGCGAACGCTCCCCCACCCCACCGTTCCTGTGCACGCGCTGGGAGCCCGCAACTCTCGCGAGAGAAGCGAGATTTATTCCTACGTACCGGGCCGTGCTGCTTATGGCGGCGCTGGAGAGGGGGCGCTGAGCTGTTGGGGTGAGTACGACCTCAGGGTCCAACTGGAGGTAGCAAGTAGTCAGGATTAGGGCAGATGATAAGACCAAGACTAAGGAGAGAGACTTCTGTGTCAGGGTGGGGATTCCCAGAGCTCCGAGTAGGGAGGATCTCTCACTGAGTCCCTATCTGGGCTTTCCCACCCGTCCTCCTTTCAACCGTCTGGGCCTCACGTTGGGCCGCAGAGCCGAAGCGAGGAGTCGGGCCAGGCGGACGCGCGTGGTCGTAGTGGGGGTAGCGGTGACTAAAGTGGGGGGAGGGAGCGAAAATGGAGGCTCCGACCGCAGCCAAGATGGAGGCTGAGGGTGCGGGGCTCCGGCGCGGAGGCTACTGGGATCTGTAGTCTGCCGGCTTCCCCCACTGCGGCTTGGAGGGGAAACGGGAACTACAAGTCCCGGCGGGCGGGGCAAGGGGGTGGTGGCGCGGTCCTTTGTGTGAGGCTGGAAGCGCCGGAGGCAAAGGAGAGGGCTCTACGCTGACTACGGACTATAGTTTCCTGGTCGTCACCTTCTTGGGGATCATTCTACGCGTACCACGGCGCAGTGCGGCAGTGGCGCCTCCTTTGTGTCTGGGCAGAGCTCCCCATCCAGGGGAACTGCTTAGAGAGACCTCCTTTTCCCCGCCTCATCTGGCACTGTAGTGCGGCAGAATTGGCATCCTTTACGTCCCCTCATGTGTAGCTATCTTTCTTTGGGTCTCAACACCCATCCTTCCCCTCTTGGCCGCTTCCTGGCCTTCTTGAGAAAGGGAATCACCTCCCAATCATTTAGGCACGTGACTCCCACCTCTCTGCCATAGGGAAAGGGTGTGAGCTTGAGAACCCCGTGGAGTCCACCTTACCACCACCACCCCTGGCTCTGATGGTGCAAGTGCCAGGCTCACATTGTGCAATGAACGGCCCGGCTTCGTCATTCTTTGAGGAGTTAGTTTTTTTCAAAGCCCCAGTTGGAGACACCTTTGAGGTTTTCACAGTAGAGTGCTTATTACAGTACGAAATCTTAGTGCCACACTTCTTTTTTTATTCTTAAGCTTCTCTAGTTTAGAAGCACGCAAGCGAGTCAGGAAACGTTCCCTGTAACAGGTCTCATTCTGCAAATACAAAAAAATGAACGTTGTTTGGCGAAATAATTTCCTTGCCTTGCGCCTACAATAAGTGAGAGAATATGGTAGTGGGAGGTAGGGCATACGGAGAGAGGAGGACGCTTAAAGGCACTGCTGATAGTTGTCTTTTTCTTTTGAGGGACTTAGATTTATATGGGGCTTTAGGAACTGGTAGCTGTCAGAGCTCCCAAACTACCTTTTTAAAGTGTAGGTTCCAGATTATAGCCCACTAATAAAAGCTACTCTATAACGAAATGCTGAGTAATTTAGAAGGCAGACATTCTCTCTTAAACTAAGGGTAATATACCTTGGTATTATGTAGGTAAGGAAGGGGTTTATACACGTGTGTAGATATATATCTGAGTCATGAAACCTAGATAATATTCAGCTTTGTTTCTTTGTTTCCTTTTAGCCCTAGGCCCCAAATAAGAGAGATGATAGTTTGATATTGCAGCTGGTCTGGATGTTTACCATTGAGATGAGTATTTATAGCAACTGAGTTGAAAAGTAAAGTATTTGAGGCATAGAGGATAGCTTTTCTTTTTTTGTAAGTAGGTTCTGACTTAGCAAGTGTGCGATTAAAAATGCTAATAAATTCCTAGAAAATAAAAATTAAGAGTAAAAGCGAATGTCCTTTCTACTTAAGTTGCCCCATCCCTGCTTTACCCCCTCCACCTTAGAGATACTGTGCAGGGCCCGTACTCCCTCCCCTCCCCCTTTTTTGGTAAAATTCCCCATTTTTACCACTTTCAAACGTAAAATTCAGGGACCATACTTTTGAAAGGTAGTTGAAACATGGAAATGCTGTTTGGACAGATTTTTAAGGAGTTTAGTTTTAGTACTGTATTACAGTGAAACGCATGGTTTATCTGTTTTATCTTTTCAAAAAACAAAGGAGAGCTGGCTTTGAGATTTTTGACCTGTACTAAACTGTCCTATGACAGCTGTTAGCACTTTCAGAATTTTCCATAATAGATAGAACTAGAAGAATTTAACTGCATTTTGTAAGATTTGTTAGTTAACAGTTTCTTAAGTGATAAAACTGTTATGATGAAAGTGTTTTCTTGAATTCCATTATTTCCTGCTGTTAAAACCCTACTGGCCAGACAGGATAAAAACCAGTTCATATGTCTTGATATTAGAATGTTTCCCATTTGCCTGTGTGACTATCTAGTTAAAGAAAACAATACAACTTTTTTTTCAGTTTCTGTCAAGCCTATAGAATTCTTAGAAGTTTCTATGTGGTGTATTATATACTTGATTGGGACTTTTAAAATGACTATAGTATTCTAGGTCGGTGTTCAGAAGTATTGAAGACAATAGTAATTTTATTTTTGGAGCATTTTGTTATTTGCTCTCTTATGCTGAGGTAAACCATTAGTGTGTGGTTGAAAATAAACTCAATTTCTTAACATGGCACATATAGGTTATCTACTGGATTGCAGTTACAGCCGGTGTGTAGCCAGTTTGTCGTTTGCTCTTCTGCTTCTCCAGAAGTTCCTACTGTGGTCCAGTCTGTGCTAGATACTGCCTGCTTTTGTCGAAGTATTTGCCTGAGGGCCTTACATTTACTGTAGTTTTATTGATCAGTTCAGTGCTTTTTCCCCCTCCTCAGTTGATATTTGTGCTGTCCAATATCATAGTCAATAGCCACGTGGAGCTGTTGAGCATTTGCGTAGTCACTGAATCAAAATATGTTGTAATTGTAAAATAAAAATTTAATTTCAAGGAATGTAAAATCCTAGATTTTTTTTTCTATTAAGTACGTGTAGAATGAAAACATTTTGGATATTTTTGGTTAGGTAAAATATTTTATTAAAGTTGTTTTTACTTTAATATGGTTACTGGAAAATGTTAAATCACGTTATGGGCTCACATTATATTTCTATTCACAGTGCTAGTCTCCAGTGTCCTTGAGTTTTGTGTCTGGAACATTTCTTAAGCTTCTTCCCACGCTGCCATTTATCCTACTTCAAAGTATTTGTATCTAACTCAGCAGTTAAATGATAGATGAGTATATAATTTTAAATATATCTTCCTCAGGTAATAAGCAACCCAGCACAATTGTTTTTCCTAAACAGTCACAAAAAGTTAGCCATCAATTTTATTCTATTTCAGTGCATCAGGTAGTGATACAGATTGTTTTAAGTTGGTTACTTATTTAAACGTTATCATTTACCTTGTATTCTAAAGTAAAGTGATTTAACACTGTATAGTAGTACTTCAGTTATATTAAGTTACCATATATTATATTAAGTTGTTTTGAGTTAATGCTTTAAGTAATAGACGCTGGACTGTTAAAAGCAAGAATGTTGTTTGTAATCAACTTTTTTTTACCCACTGAAAAATAATTTAAATGTGGTGCTCAGTGATATGTCAGGCAATAGAGAACCTTTTCAGACTGATGCTGCCTATTTGGGGAGACTTTCCTAGGCAGGTTTGGCCTTTTATTAACATCTTCCCCAGAGATTGCTGTACAGACTTCCAGGATAATTTACCAAAATGTTAAACTGGGTAATGGAATACATTTAAAATGGATTACCTACCATGTAAATGTATCAATTCACAAATATTTGCCTGTCTTCATACTAGGCCTTTGTGATAAAGCTGTGTACTAGGAGACAGTAAATAACAGAACAGGTGGTGATAATTTTAAGACAGGTAAAGTAGGGAATAACTATTTGAATTACCACTTCAGGTAAAGGAATTAGCTTTAACTCCTCAAACAAAATTACATAATAGTTGATAACTTTAGTAGTGATATGGTTTCCATACTGAGCAGAGGAAAAGCAGTCAGGGAGACTTTCAGGGCACCATTTAAATTGTTCTTTAATTCTTTGGTATTTTATCTTTCATATGACTTAAAAATTGTCCAGCCTTTCTGGGGGTGGTGGGGTAGGGAATTATGCACTTTACGTTCAGAGTTAAGGCAAGACGAGAGTCAGTTCCACCAAGGAACGGTAATCCTGATGTGACTGCATAGCCAGTTTTATTAAAATGCCCATCCAGGACCTTGACGGCTTCAGGTACAAACATAGAGCCTTGTCCTTAGCAGTTACTTACGAGTCTCACCTATTTCATCAGATAAAATCTTGAGTTATTGAGGTCCGTAAATAGACCCAGGTTATTAAGATAAAATCAATATTCTGTACAGAATCAATATTTTGTATTTTTTAAAGAAGAAATTACTATTGTTATATTGGATAATTAAGGCTTTATACAGTTAACCAACACATATTTTTTAAGTTGGTGGAACTTTCCAGACATGAATTGGAATCTTTTGGCTATTATTAATTAAGAATTTTTGCTGGTTTAGTTTCTGCTGTGGTTAAGCTGCCTTGGGTTAGATGCTAAAGGGGAATGTGATAAAGAAATTAATTTGAGTTTGTTCCTCAGAAATTTGAAATATAGAAAGGCTTCAGGTATAAACATAGAGCCAGTATTGAATTAGGGGAACAAGATACATAAACGTTAAGTGAAGTGAAGTGCAGAAATGATTTGATACCAAAATGAATGATGTAAGCAGTAAGTGCTACTGGAATTAAGAGAAGAAGGTAATGAATCTATGCTGGAATTGCCAAGGAAGGCTTTTCTTCGTCACCTTGGGAAGGCAAAATTATATATTCATTGTGGGGTGACCCATGTGAGCAAAGCTAGAATTAGATATCTTCCAAAAGTTATGTCATAGACTGGGGGAAGAAGTTGACCTATCTGTGAAAATAACTGGGAAGCATTAGAAAGTAAAGGTAAAATAGTTTGTCTTAACCCTGGCTGCAAATGAAAAACACTTTGAGGGGAGTAGGTGTGGGAGTAAAAAAACAACTCACAACAATGTCTGGGATCTAACCTAGTGTCGTTAAATTAGAATCACTGGAATAGGACTTATCCCAGGCCAATCTAGGCTATGATTGTTGTTGTTTCCAAGGTGGTTGAAAGTGTGGCTAGGATTGAAAACCTCTGATCTAGAGTGCTAAAAACAACAATCACTGAAGATTTTTGAACAGGGGAGATGATACATTGGAATTTTAGATAGGATCGATCTGACAGTGTACCCATGATAGGAAATAGAAAAGGTTGGCAGTGGAAATTGGCATGTATATTAGATACCTGAACTAGGCATGAATACAAAGATAACTTGAAGGAAACATGATGAGACTTTCAACATTGGATGAAGAGATGAAAGAGAGAGAAATCAAAAATAACTAAGAGGGAAGTGGGTGTGGCTCAAGTGATTGGGCTTCTGCCTACCACATGGAAGGTCCTGGATTCAGTTTCCAGTGCCTCCTAAAGAGATGAGCAGACACAGAGAGCACACAGCAAGGGGACACAGATTAGACGGGGCCTGCAAACAATGGGGGTCAGGGATAAATAAAATAAGTGTTTAAAAAAAAAACCAAAGTGGTCCTACCTCAGGCCAGTTAAATCACTCTGTAGGTAGGGACTGCACATGGTGTTTTTTTTTTTTTCAAGTATGTCAGGTGATTATATGCAGCCAGATAGAGTTATGCTAAGAAGTATCTAGTCTGGGTAATTGAACGATCTAAACTTGAAAGATTACACACATTGTGATATTTGATTTTTCAAGTAATACAGAATCATGGAATATTAGATATAGAAAATGGTCATAAATTAGCTGAGTTTTCACTTTGCAAATAAGGAAACTGATGTTAATAACTTATCCACAGTATTTTACTAGTAAATATTGGTTATTGGAATTGAGCTGTCCTAGTTTAAGATATCTTACCAGCTCTTACCTTTCACTTCATAGTCTTTCTTATTTTGGATGTTTTTCAAATAAATGTGTCTGTTCTCCCAGCATGTCTAAAACCAAATCCTCCTTTTTCTTCTCCCCATAAAGTCATTTTATTTAAGAGCACCCTTGAGTCACAGTGCGAAATAACCATTTATTTTATAGCTAATGTAAAAGTCTGGTTCTTATTTATGAATACATTTCATTTCTCTTTGCATCTCTTCTTTTGTTTTTGTTTTGTTTCTTCTATAGACATTCTCAACTATTCTACAGATATTTCTTATCTATTTACCGGAACAGCGCAAATGAGATTGTTTTCTTTACTGAGACATCTCCCACAGGATTCATCAAGAACTAAGACTCACTGTTATCTATTATATCAAGTTGAAAGGCTTCATAATCTGGCTCCGCTACACCTGTCTCACCACATATCCCATTTCACTTTAACTCAGCCCTCTGTTCTAGCCAGGCTAGCCTATTGATTTCTTCTGGAACAACAAGCCACACTTGTTGCCATAGTCTTTCATGCAGTAAACCTTACTTGATGCCAGGCATAAAAATCATAGTACATGGTCCCTGCTCTTAAGGAACAGTTTAGTTTCTGACTTAGCGTATATAAGTTTTTCATGCTTAGAACACTCCGCTTTTTTCATTCTTTTATTAGTTCAGTTCAAATTCCATCTTTTCCTTAAAAGCCTTCTCTGACTATGCTAACCATGTTTTATATATATATATATATATAGTGGTGAATAAACAATAAGTAGTAGTTTTAGTAGAGCATGTGACTTAGTAGGTACCCAAATATTATTTGAACAAATTAATTTTTGGTATTTCATCCTGTATTGTTTTGTGTGGGTTTTTCCCCCCTTGTATAATTCTTCTCAAGATGATTTGTAAACTCCCTTATGGCGGGAGCTTCTTGTATTTTCCACAGTGCATAATGCAGTATTAGATGTGTATAGAAAGCTTGTACTTAACTGAATATTATGCTAAAGCCTCTGAAAATAAGAGCTTTGGGGGGAGTCAATAAGAACTGTAAAATAATTCCAGGTCTTAGGTATATACCAAAGGAGGTATTCATTAGCATTAGAGATTGCTTTAATAGCATTAACTGCTTCGAAGTTTACTATCTTGATCAGTAATTTTAAGTTATTGAAATGACCTCATCTCTTCCCACCTTCTGTCCTTGATTTTTTAATTTAGTTTATACTTAATGTCTTCATTTTTTATTTCTAGTATGAAGTGTAACAGAACAGACTTTACCACCTGAAACTGCTGCTTCAAGTTCAGATCAGGCAAGGAACAAACGTCGAAACAACCAACAAGACCAAAGAAGAGTACACTTAAGTTGAAGACACAACACTTGATCTGAAACAAGAAGTTTGTGCCTACTCAACAGCTTTGAAAGAGCACTTCCCAACGCTGCTAGTAGTCTTTTTTTTCTTCAGTGCTGTACTGTGAGATTGCCCGGTGCAGCAGCAGTTGTATTCTTTATTAGCTTGATAGACCCATTTTCTCTCGCTCTGTTTTTTTTTTTTTTTTTAAATACTAGCAACTTTCATCCTTTGAAACGTGTGCTGAAAAGAAGAGTCAGCAAATACTACTGAAAGTGCAATAATATTTGATTATCACTGCGAGGTAGGTGTGTAATTTCCTATTATTGGAAAGAATCAGTTCTGTAATTCCAAACTTCCCAATTATTTGGTCATATATAAAATTTTCCTAATGTTTTCTAAAGGTTTTCTGGGACCAATTTTTATATTCTCAACTATCTGGTGTGAAAATATCAGCCCTAGGTTATTTTATTCAGTGTTGTCTCTTGTTAGGCTAGGACAGTATTTATGGCCAGAACTATTGGATTTTCACACAAGTTTATATGTTGCATTAATTTTTATGTTTTGGTTTCTTAAAAAGAGTAACTCCGTCTGTACTGTTTTGGGTTTCAGATAGGAATGCCTCTTCCAGACTATACTGGGGTCTTTGTAGCATAGGGTATTGGGTATTGGTACTGATACCTGTTTCCCTTTCCTACCCCACCTGTCCCCATTCCCTCTCCATTCTCCTCTCCAAATGTTAACTTTATACAGGAAGAACCTTCTTTACATTCAGTACCTATGTGCCTTCCTCTAGCTGGCATTAATAGCATATTAGTGAATAAGTGGCTGACATGTTTACTATATTGTCAGGCATTGCTAGTGCTGACAGACTAATGAATGAATAAGGTATTAATGAACTTAAGATTTAAAAGAATTTATTATAAAATAAATATCACCATTTAATACAGGCTAAAATAGAAGTGTGCATAAAGTACTAAGAGTATATAACTGAAGGAGCAGTTAATTCTCTTGGAGGGAAGGAAGGGTATTTTAAAAAAGCCTGTAGGGAAGGGACATTTGAAGATAAATAATATTTTGCAAGAGAGAGAAGAGCCATATGGTAGAGTTAGAGTTATCAGAATGAGCAGATTTGGGAGGTCTAAATGTACATGGTATATGTTAATCCATTATGAAGGCTAAAGGATGTACAGTTTATGGGGTGGGAGACAGTACTTGGGAAGTGAGATTTGCTAGATCAGGTTTGGAAAAACCCAGTATATTTAGCTTTATTCTGTAGGAAAGACATAAGATGTTATAAACAAAGGCTTACTGGATTCTGTTTTTCACAAAAGTGGGAGGGTTTTAATTGCTTTAGATTTTTAATGTAATATTTAGAAGTGTAACTTTAAAAAGATAAATGGTGCCATTTGTGAGGGATAGGCTGAGGATGGGGAGACCTTTTGGGAGGCAGTGGATAGAGTATAAGGAAGATAAAAGCTAGGGTATGGACAGAGGAACACATGAGCACTAGCTGCTTTAGTGGGAGAAGTGATAGGACTTCAGTTGAACAGTTGAATGCAAAGATGAGTCTGGAGGCAGTTTGCTTAGACTTGTGCTGTTCAAGCTAGAAACCATTGTTCATTTGGAATAGGGAAGTTTAGGAGGGGACTGCTGAAGTGAAAATGTATTTTGGAAATTTATTACATTTAGTAGATAGTAATCTGTGGTTAAAGAAAATATACTAGAATGGAATGTTCCACAGTGGTTCTCTTTGAGGGGGTTATGAAGGGTAATTTTCCTTTTTAATCTTTAGTTTCTTGATTTTCTAAAATTGGTAGAAATGCTTGGAAATCAGAAAGGAGTCATTTTATAGGTAATAAAGGATGAGGGGCCAATGAGGAGAATGTTCAAACTAATGAAGTCAGGGGAGTATAATCTCACAAAAAGCCAATGAAGATAGCTCCAAGGAGCAGTTAATGATAGACCTTTTTAAAGATGTTGCACAGGTCAAATAGAATGAGGAATGAAGATGGGTCATTTCTAGGTCATTATCTTATAAAAACTTACATTACCATTTTAAAAATCTCTTGGGCATTTATGTCTAATTTATTTAAAGATTGTGTTGCAGTGTTGATATCTTTAGTGTGGTCCAGAATTATTACTTAACTGAAAGTTACCAGTGATAACTAATTTATTTAAAATATCTGTGCTCCATAAATGGACCCACTTTAACTCAGTTTCAAGGTATTGTACCATTTATTTTTTTTAAAAGATTTATTTATTTATTTCTCTCCGTTTCCCCCCCCACCTGGTTGTCTGTTCTCTATGTCCATTTGCTTCGTCGTCTTTGTCCGCCTCTGTTGTCAGTGGCACGGGAATCTGTGTTTCTTTCCGTTGTGTCATCTTGTGTCAGCTCTCTGTGTGTGCGGCACCATTCCTGGGCAGGCTGCACTTTCCTGCTGGGCGGCTCTCCTTATGGGGCACATTCCTTGTGCGTGGGGCTCCCTTATGCGGGGGACACCCCTGCATGGCAGGGCACTCCTTGAGTGCATCAGCACTGCACATGGGCCAGCTGCACACGGGTCAAGGAGGCCCGGGATTTGAACCGCGGGCCTCCCATGTGGTAGGCAGACGCCCTAACCACTGGGCCAAGTCTGCCACCTCCATTTATTTTTTTTGTTTGTTTCTTCCTATCTCTCTAACTTTTTATAATTTTAGACCAATTGTTACCAGTTTTATTGGATAAGATGAAAATAATGCAGATTGAAACAAAGACTTATATTTTATTTAATTGACATGAATTGTGGAAATAGATTTAAATTAGAACTGGTTTTTGTTTACAGTTTAATCTTCAGGTTCTGAGTAGGTTTGCTATATTAACATTTTTAAAGTATAAATAAACCCATATTTACCCATAGGTGTCTAAAAATTATATGTGGTATCTCATCATCACAGTTGATACTCAAAATTTGGGATAGGGGTATGGGCAGTAAAACATGCTCCAATTGTATAGTTGTGAATTTTTCCAGTTAAAGGGAAGGTCAGCTAAGGAAAACAGATTTGGTAATACAATAGAAGCCCATATTTTTAAAGGGACTTTGATAAAAATGGTGGAAGTGATATGTAAATTGGGATGAGTAATTAAGAGTTATATTAGCCTTTAATATGGCAAGCAAGAATAAGGTTTATAAAAAGTTTGGCACGTGGAAAGTAGATGGAATTGGTTTGGTAAGCATTTTGGTGATGACAGTCAAAAGCTGACAAAAGGAAGCCAAAGCCAGGGAATCCCTATTGTGCTTCCCGTTTTTCTGCTGAAGATAATTTTCACACTGGAAAGCATAGCAGAAACATCAAGAGAAAACTGGTAAGTGTGTGGCTCAACTGATAAAACATCCACCTACCATATGGAGGGTCCAGGGTTCGATACCCAGGACCTCCTGGCCCTTTTGGTGAGCTGGCCCAGGTGCTGTGCTGCCACATACAAGGAGTCCCGTGCCCTGCAAGGAGTGTGCCCTGCAAGGAGAACTGCCCCACGGGATAAAAGCGCAGCCCCACCCAGGAGTGGTGCAGTGCACACAGAGAGCTGATGCAGCAAGATGATGCAACAACAACAAAAAAAAGCAACAGTTTCCGGGTGCTGCATGGCAAGAATGCAAGTGGACACAGAAGAACACACAGCAAATGGACACAGAGAGCAGACAACGGGGGCAAGGGGAGAGAAATAAATAAAATCTTTAAAATAAAAGAGAGAAAACTAAAGTCCCAAGTGAGTGAGAAGGCAACAGTGTAACTTGCTAGAGATGTGGTAACAGTTAACTAAATGGGGAACTATGAGCAGCAACTGTAAATGTCCTGATTTTTGAAAGTCAGTGGTTGTCGGTGTGGGAACTATGGCGTTTACTCTCCATCCTTATCAAAAAATCCACGGACCAATGAATTAAAAAATGACTTTCTGATAAGAATATTTGGCAGAGATTCGCATGATAACATATGGAGCAATATAGGTTAAATAATTATAAAAGGTATGGACTAATGGAGTTTTAGAGAGTCCCAGGTATATGCTGCCAGATTCTATCCTTGCCCTGCCCTTTCAAACAAAGACCTAATCATAAGTATTTGTGTGAATACTTTTGTGTTAAGCATTACTGTGGTCTCATTTAACCATCTCATTAATCCTATTAGTAGGTATTAAGGTAGGACATAGAATTAATGCTTAACAGGTAGATAAAGGGACTGGACGTGGCTTAAGCAGTTGAGCGCCCACCTCCTACATGGGAGGTCTCAGGCTCCATTCCTTGTGCCTCCTGGAAGAAAAAAAACCCAACAAACAAAACAAACAAAAAACCCAACTCAGTTAACTTCTCACATATGAGGTCCCGCTTTCAATCCCTGGCTCTCGGTACCTCAGAGGAAAAAAAAAAAAGATTGATGTAAAGCCTAATAGTTTAAAATTATGAGAAGTTGGAGCTCTAGGTTAACCAACAGAACAAAATTAAAAGCATTAGGTTATAGTTTCATATTTAGGAGCGAAAGATCAATTAGAGAAGTAGAAACTCTGATTTGACCAATGTAGTTGGTAAAAAGATCTGGGGCCTGATGCTTTAATCTGAGGAAATCATGAGACATAATCACTCAGTACTCTGTATTTGTCAAAGTACAATAAGAATAGTGAAATGCACTTTAATGAATAATTATTTAGAATAGCCCTAAAGGCAGCAGTCAGTATGAAAAATTTGCATTCTGAAAGGACCATTGGAAGTTACCGTTTTAGGTACAGCAGTTTTGTTTTATTTTTTAACTGTGTTACAGTGAAATACACTGCCTTTTCTAAAATAATTCCTTGTTAGTAGAAGCCAAGCAGGGGCTAGATTTTTTTAAAAACGTGCACAAAACCCACACAACTCATCGATGTTATAAGAATAAAATACAAGTAATAGGATGTATTTTTTTAGGGTACTGGAAACCAGTCTTTCAATTTACATTTGATGCAACAGTCCCAGAGAAGTTAAAAGTGTACTTGTGCAAGGTCATATGGCTATTTATTGAAAGAACGAGAACTAAAGGCCCGTCTTTTGACTTCTAGTTCTGTGTTCTTCAGGGAGCTTTTGTTGATTTCTTGAATTAGAAGGGAAGTTTAAATTTGACCTGAGGTTCTAAAGGGATTACTTTGATAATGACTTTTTTCCAATTTTTAAAAATACGTAGGAAAGATGGAAAAATCTTAAGCTTTTTGAGGTTAAGGAGGTTTATTGTTGTTGGTCTGCTGCTGCTTCAGCAGAGCTTAGAACAGTACTGATGCAGTAGGCATTGAAGGAGTAGTTGAATGAATGAGAATGTGAGCCATGGAGTCAGAATTGGATTCCTTTCCCATATTTACCAGTGTTAGTGCTGTGCCCTTGAACACCTGAGTCTGTTTTCTCATTCGTGAGCATTAAATGAAACTGTTTTCTGGTCTTTCTTTTGAAAGTAGAGTTAAAATCATACTACATAGATTATATGAATACTTTAATATTAAGAATTTTCAAACATCTTAGTGACTGCATAGTATTATGTAAGAGATAATAATTTCTTGAACCAGTGTTAGATTTTAGGTTTCCAGGAATTTGTTTATTAAAACATTGCAGCAAGCATATTTTGATACAAGACCTTGTCTACATTTCACTTTTCTCATGGGTAGATTTTTCTTAGTGGAATTGGGGAAATAATTTTGCTATGTTTTGCTAAACTGGATCTGAATGGTTGTACTAGTTAACCACCATAAAAGTAAAAGTATATGAGCATGTTTTTAGCCTACTTCCTCAATATTTTTTCTTTGCTGATAAATAATATTAACTTGCTTTATATTTTTATTATTGTTAGAATTGAGGATTTTTAGATGTTTCTTACTAAATGAATGACCTTTAAGACTAATTGTTGCCTCCTGCTGCGTGAAAAAAAAAAAAAAAAAGACTAATTGTTTATTCTTTGCTCATTTTTCTTAGTGTCTTTCCAATTAACTCAACAAATGAGTGCCTACTAGGTGCCAGGAATCTCTTGTCTAGGGGTTTAGTTTTGAACAAATAGCCCCCACCTTCAGCGTTGTATTTAGTAATTTAATTCTTATAAATTTCTTAAATTCTTTAATAATACAGATATATTTGTTAAGGGATTTAACTCTGGAGTGTATTTTTTTAATATGGTGTCAGGTGGGAACTAAGTTGATATTTTTTTCCTTCTGACCTTTCCCCCCCACCTTTTGGTATGTGTGTATGAGTCTTAATTTCTTTTTTTATAAACAAGGATCTCTTGTCGAGTTATTTACTTTTTCCATTGGACATGTGTTTTTATATCATTGTTTTTGTAATAAACTTCCATTTTGGTTGATGGTGCTACCTAAAAACTTTTTGGTGGCACTAACTAAGAAATAATTAACAGTGCCAGAAAAATGTAGTTTAGCCAAATTATTAGGAATTCTTTGAGGGGTTGAACAGAAAGAGGTTAACATACTTTCTTTTATTTGAAATTGTTTGAATAGTATGTTTTTTTTCCTTTGAAAAAAATAAAAGTACCATAGTGCTCAGGTCAGCAACATTTCTGGAGATGGAAAGCTTATTTTCAACTCTGTTCTTAAGTACATTTAGGGGTAAGAATGAGATTCATGGAATACAACTTAAATTCCAGCACTCTTGTTGGCTCTAATCCATTCTGATTGTTTCATTTTCCCTTAGGGTGAGAAAAACAAAGGCCTTATCGCCTATGTGCAGGGCCTTAATGGTAGCTCTAGAGACTTTAGAATGTAGTTTTTTCTTTTATGGTTTACTATATTAGTATATATACATACTGTATATGTTATCATAAAATACAATCGACAAAGAAGATAAAGATGAAAAAAAATATTTTGAAAATAGTTGTTAACAGTACAGAAACTTTTCCACCCTTACTAGAAATATTAGGTTCTGGGTGCTTAGTATTTAAGTGTTTAATTTCAAAAACTTCATATTCTCAAGAATCGATTATTTCAAGGGATAATATACATTTGTCTGTATTATTTGCTGCTAATATAAGTCCATATCACAGTCCTGAGTTTTAACTTTGGCAGACTTACCAGGTCTCATTATGTGATTATTTCATAATGTGGAGGTTTAAATATTAATAATAGGAATAGAATTGTCAGCTTCCCATGCTCTTCTTTGCTTGTGCTTTTATTTTTTGTGTTATCTAGTGCAACATTGTCAACCTCCTGTAGTGTGTGAGACATGTAGCCACCTAACATACCTATGTGTAAGACCTCTCCTGTAAATACCTAATAAGTATTTGTGAAGGGTAATTTTTATCTCTGGTCAGAAAAAAAAAAAGTGTAGTTCTAATATTTTCTTACCATCCCCAATGGATTGTCGACATGTATTCTGCATTAGGGAGACCAGTGATTGAAAATACTGGATTCAATTTAAAGTTGGACATTAAGAAGAAATTGTACTGAGCTGTCTCACTCCAGCACCCTTCCCAGAGAGTCTTTCTGGCATTATAAAATTTTTAAATATTATATATTAAGGATTGTTTTAAGGACTTTAAAAAATACATTTGTTTGACCTTTCAGTGTTAAATTTACAGTTTATTTCCTACATCAATAGAAATCTAGTTAAATGAGTTCTTTTTTATTGAACTGCCTTAATAAGTAAGCCTGAAGAGACATGCAGATTGACTGTCGAATTCACATTAAATTGTTGTTGATCGTGTTATCACAGCGGTTTGCCATGGAGAACGTTTTTACTGTGTCATCAGATCCTCATCCCCCTCCTGCGGCCCCTCCTTCACTTTCTTTACCTTTATCTTCATCTTCTACCTCATCTGGAACTAAAAAACAAAAGAGGACCCCCACGTATCAAAGATCTGTAAGTCAGGGAAGCATTCATTCCAGGATTTTTTGCTTTATGTTAAGAGCATGACTTATGAGGACTGTTTAGTTTGATTGAAATGCCCTACAGACTCACTTTCTAACTTCTCTAACCTTTTCACCTTGACTCTTCAACGGTAACTCTAGTAGTAATCTTCTTGCTATGCAAAGTGTATGAGAATCAGAAGCAATTGTATCACCTTGGAGGTTATTAGAAATGGGAAATATGACCCCAACACCATACCCCCAACCCCCCACTGAATCAGACTTTGCATTCTAACCAGATCTCTGGGTAGTTTATGTTTAAACTGCCCTGGTGTGCAGCCCAGACTGTAGAAGCAGACCTTAACTTGAATCCTGGCTCTACCATTTGACTTGGCAAGCCATTTAACCTGTTTCTCTTGGGTAAAATGCAGATAATATTACTTCCTTGTGGCTTTTTAAAAAACTAAATGAGGTAATCCATGTCAAAGATGAACAGTGTCTAGCACAAAATAATGAGTACTTGACCACCAGTGGGTGTGGTAGCTCTGATTTTCATGGTTTACCCTTGCAGCATACTGATTACCAAAATTTGGGTTTGTCTTTCTAGAATTTAGCCTTTTTTCCTAATGAAAAAATATTTTTATTAATACTTCCCAGGTCCTCACAAATGAAAGCAGATATGAGTATAGTTTTCAATGAAAGAATCTAAAACTAGTATTGGAAATGTTGCCAGTATAGTAAATTAATTATAGACCTTGCCTTTGCTGGGGATTTCTTCCCCTTTTTTGTGGTTAAATTTGTCAAATAATCAGATTCTGTGGTTTTACTCAAATAAGGTAAAATGTAATGACCAATGTGATAGTATTTGAAGATCTAAACAGGTTCCATTGCACTGCATTTAATAGCTCTTCTTTCACTAAAGATTGTTTTCTTGTACTTTTTCTGATCATAGAAATGAAGTATTTACAGATTTTATCAGTATCTGAAACTGGTGAAAACTTTCGTTAAAGGTACCTATGAAATGATGGAAAAATTTCAGAATGGAAGCGCTTTCACTGTCCTGGAATTTTGTCTTAGAAAACTTTTCCAACCATTTTGGGTTCTTTCCCATTAAAGAATGCATATAAACCTAAGCATGCATTACTGTGGAATTTTTTAATTGATGAATTATTGTATAGAAAGCTTATTGTGTTAATCTATACTAACTTAAATTTATTTGCCTTCAAAAACGCATGGTTTACCAAATGATGTTAAGGTTTCTATTTTTGTTTTTTTATCCCCCAAGTTTAAAAATTCACGTTAACCAATTTCTTGTGGAACAGAATTGGTCGTTTGGGTTGCTGTTTGAAAATTGGTCACCTTTGCTCTGAAATTGATATTTTAGTAATTTTAAATTAACATAGAGGCCGCTTTACTTATGTACTTGATTTACCTTTAATAGTAAACTCCAGAAATCCTATTTTGTTTGGTAAGTAAAAATTCTGCCTTAAATCGTTAAATAGAAGCAGTTCCCAAAAATAACAAATTATTTTTCTGTTAATTACATTTTTCTTTGAATTTCCATGCTAAAGATTTAGTGATAATCAGACTTAGTTTGCTGTAGAGATGAAATACAAGCATTTATATGTTGAGTTCTCTCTTTCTTCCTCCCTTTTTTTTCTTAATAAACAGATGAGCTTTGATCCAAACCTTCTCCACAACAATGGACACAATGGGTACCCCAATGGTACTTCAGCAGCACTGCGTGAAACTGGGGTTATTGAAAAACTATTAACCTCTTATGGATTTATTCAGTGTTCAGAACGTCAAGCTAGACTTTTCTTCCACTGTTCACAGTATAATGGCAACCTGCAGGACTTAAAAGTAGGAGGTAATCTATCAGTTCTCCTTTTTAAGAAATGTAATCACAATTCTCTTGAGTATCAGCTTGTTTGTGAGAGTGTTACAGTTTTGGTTTTTCACTTGTACAACTTCTGAAGTATGTATAAACCAGCAGAATCCCAATTTCTGATATGATTTGTCTCATAGATGAAGGACTGATTGATATCTTAAAGTATTTTTTACAATAAATGCTTGGAAGAATTATTGTTCACTTAATGATATATTTGATTTTAAGCCAATGAAAATAGTAAACCTATAATATTACGGTTAGTTTACTAGGTACTATTTTTGGTAGTACTTAAATAAACTTAGAATGTCACCTCTTGGACAGTATGTCACTTGATCTTGACTGATGCCATAGAAATCATTTTCCCATATGAGAGTGTTTGGCTTACTAAAAGACTGAAGCTACAAGGTCTCAGTGTGCTTTTAAAATTGTCTTGGAGAAAGGAGTCAGAATAATATCTGAGTGTTTGCTATATACGCAATACTCTAAATGCTGCCATAGTATTGTTTTGTTTTGTTTGATCCTCATAGCAACCCTGTGTATTAGGAATTATCCTCATTTTACAGATGAGGAAATTAAGGTACAGAGTTAAAAAAAAAAAACTTTTCCAAAGATTATGATTGTTATATTATATTGCCTCATTTGCAATGTCTGTAAAATCCATGAAAAACTGAGATTATGATAGGCTATCTTAGTCTCAAACATTAGCATATATCTGAATTACCTGGAAGGAAGATTGCTATTACCTGATCCCCAGAGTTTGTCTTTGAGCTCATCTGGAGCGGGACCCAAGAATTTGCATTTCAACTAAGATTCCATATGATGCTGATGCTGCTGGTCTGGGCACCCCTTAGTTGGGAAGTGAGGTACCATTTTGCCGAAATTAGTCCAACAAACATAATATTTTCTTTATTTTAGATGATGTTGAATTTGAAGTATCATCTGACCGGCGCACTGGGAAACCCATTGCTATTAAACTGGTGAAGATAAAACCAGAAATCCTCCCTGAAGAACGAATGAATGGACAAGTTAGTGGCTTTGATGTTTTGTATTTTCTTAGGGCCCTGCTTTTGCATATCTTTTCACATTAGAAAAGGAAGATTTCCACCCATCTCCTTAGTTTGCACGCAAGAGAGCTATAGTATATAAAGATTACCATTTTAAAATTATATCAGAAGCACTGGCATTTCTTGACCTTAAATAAAAAATGGTCAAGACTCAATTTGGGTTTTTACATATAACCCTAAGTCTGTTCTTACAGTCAGTTTATGTACTGTAAGTTTGAAATTTGGCAGCATGACATCCTCTGTGGATCATATTAAAATACATCCCTATGTATAGAGTAGAGGATATTAAAATTCAGTTGATATTGCACAGTGCTGCTCCTGAAATGATTAGCAATGGAAATTTTTTTTTTTTTGACTGGTAGGTTGTGTGCGCTGTTCCTCACAACTTAGAGAGTAAATCTCCAGCTGCCCCGGGTCAGAGTCCAACAGGGAGTGTATGCTACGAACGTAATGGGGTAAACTTGTGTATTTTTCTTAAACCTTTGCCTGATCCACCATGTGATCTATAAAGCGTACTTTAAAATTCAAAATAGAAAACATGAGCTGCAATTGCTGAAATCAGTTTTAAATTTGGTTTCTAAAAGACTTTGAGTGCAGCGTAATCAAAAACTTTAAAAATAAAACAATCCGTAGGACTTCCAGAGTGTCTTAGCTTACCCAAGTGTGACCTTAGTTAGAACATTAAGGTAAAATGCTCCTTTTAAACACTTTTGGGGGGGTGGGGGTGGGGAGGTCTCTTATCTGGTTCTTTTTAAGCACTAACTCCAGCTTTTTTATTTGGAATGCCTTATATATAAAAATTTTGTTTTGTCTTGTTTTTTTGAAATGTAACTGTAGTCTCTGGGCAAATGCTTCCACGTGTGTAAGCTTTTTGAAGTTGGATTGCTGCTCAGTTTGTGGACTCGCAGAAGTCATCAGCTCCATGGAGGGGGAAGTGTGTGTTTATATGACAGCTTACTTGTCATAAAGCATTTAATTTTAAGAAATTTGGCTTAAAATGCCTACATAGGAGATACTTAAGTAATCACAGTATACAGTAATATACATCCTGCCAATGTAGTAATAGTAATTTATTAATTCGCAGGAAGTATTTTATCTGACTTATACCCCCGAAGATGTCGAAGGGAATGTTCAGCTGGAAACTGGAGATAAAATAAACTTTGTAATTGATAACAATAAACAGTAAGTTTTGTTTTTTGTTTAATTTTCCAAATTTATTTTTGAATTACAGTTTAAGAAAAAATATGAAGCAATTTTAAAAACCTAAGTTTTACATCTGGATAATGTGATCTTTTAAACTTTTCATATATCATCTTACCTATATGAGAATCTATTCTGTGACAGGCACTGTACAGGGTGTCAGAAATAGGAAGGTTAAAAACATGGTCAGAGATTTCAGGGGTCTGTTGTAGAGGTCAGTGAAGGTTTTACTTAAGCAACAGTGCTTGCATTACATTTTTAGAGATGGGTGTGAAGTCACTGGGGAGGTAAGAAAAAACAGTTGGGGTAGAGGAAGTATTATGGCATTTTTGGGAAGATGGTCAGAATTTTAGTTTATTAAATTAACAGGATCATAAGAACATGGAAGTTTGAGTTTAATCCCATCATCATTGGAATCTGAAGAATTTTAAACAAGAATGAGAATAATGATTGGTTTAGATCCTTAGACTTGGTGGAGATGGTAGATTTCTGGAGAGTAGGGATACTTCATGCTAGAGGCGGTTATCGGAAAGTTTACATGAAAGATACGGGCCTAATGAGATCAAGGGTGGTGGGATAGAGAAGTTGAGTCACATTGAGAAGATAAAATCAGCTTAATAATAATTATTACAAATGCCATTTTTCTGGTTTGGACTACTGAACAGGGGATGGTATTATTAACTGAACTGGGAGATGAATTATTAAGGGTGGGAGAATTATAAATTTAATTTGGCATTGAGTTTGAGGTGTTGGTGGGTATGTCTGGGTAGAGAAATGAAGTATGCAGTTATTTGCATGTATAGCCCTGAGAATTAGAAGCCAGTAATGGGCAGGAAATGTAGCTTTGGAATTCATCAGCATGTGCAGTCAAGGAAAGTCAAGGGAGAATTATTTTTGTTTTGGAATGGGAGAGACTGGAGAGATGCAAGTAGAGAGGGAATATTAAAAATAAGAGGTTGGAGAAGGTGCATGCTACCTCTAGTGGAGCTAGAAGGAATCAGATTGAGGGGCGGGTAATGGTGTTATTCTGGTCTAAAAGTCTCAATTTTAAGCTGAGGTAGAAAACTATGGGATAGGACCTCCGTTTGAGGGGAAAGCCATTGAAGGGGCTTTGTTTAACTTTTATTAAGTTTGTACATGTGCCAAACACGTGTACTACATTAATAGTTGCTAATCCTCAGAACACCTTTACCTGATAAGTTTCCATATCTGTAAAATGAGGTATTGTTTTTCGCACAGTCACTTGACTATGGTCATACAGCTTTTTATATAACAGACTTTTAGATCCCAGTCTGGCTCTGAAGAAGTTTTATCACTGCACTAAGTTACAAAGGGAAGTAGGATTTTTCATTGTCTGATAGTCTGCTAAATTTTTGAAGTAAAAAGCACTCTTTATGTACAGTGCGCACTCTTCCACTTAAACAGGTTGCCATTTGTCCATAAAGAATCGGGGAATAATTGCTTAGTCTATACCTTTCCCTTAAAACAACACTGCTATTGCATCTTGTACAGTCTAATTCCACCTTTGAAACAAAATTGAATTTACGCTGCTGCTCAGAGGAGGAGATAGTATAGCAACATATGCCTCTAATGGCTTCAGTTCTCCAACTGAGTTCATTATCGATATTTCAAAAGCATACCAAATTTCTTTTACAGTCACTGCATTTATTCAGTTATCTTTTAAAACTATAACCAGAAATAAATTTAGCACTTACTGAAAACAGGATGCCCAGTACCTTGTTTCACAGTACAGACTACCTTCTCAGATGTTTGTTTAAAGAATGACCTTTCTAAAACCTCAGAATTTCTCATCTTTCGTTGCATTCAGTTTGTCGCTTTATTTCACTTTTTTGTTGTTGGAATAGAAAAGCAGAGTTAGAACATCATGGACCCAAATATAAGTTAGTGAAAAACAAATCTTTCAAAAAAATCCATGAAAAAGTGATCAACATAAATATATATGTGCTCAGTTAGAAAGCTGGAGTGTCTGAACAAAAGTCGTTAAGAAATGAAACCTTTTGTAAAGTATTAGGTGTCTTAAACCCTAGATTTGCTCTTAGTGGAGATAGGATTTTTGAAGCCCCAGAAATTTAGTTTATTGTTTCTCTAGACTAATTTCTTTCCCCCTTTTGATTCTCTCCCCTCCACTCTCCCCTCCCATTCCTTCCTAGTACTGGTGCTGTAAGTGCTCGTAACATCATGCTGTTGAAAAAGAAACAAGCCCGCTGTCAGGGAGTAGTCTGCGCCATGAAGGTAAGTGTAATCCTATTTGAAAAAAGTGACGTTTTATTTGACCACATTGTCTTTAACTTCAAACCCAAGCCTTTTGTTTTTCCTCTTTGCCTTCCCCTTGAAAAATATTTCACAATCAATCTCAAAAGTAATCTCTTAAATTCCTTGGTTGTTAATTGTTTAAAATGGGCTGTTTAATTAATATAGTGTTTATGTTAGATCTTATTGATTTTGTCATTTCTACTGCAATATAATTTTATGAAAAGACTTGTTGATTATGAATTCTAATCATAAATATGTACACTGAATGGCTCATAATGTTCCCTTTTTGTTGTTTGTTTTTTTGTGTTGTTTTGTTTAGGAGGCGTTTGGCTTTATTGAAAGAGGTGATGTCGTAAAAGAGATATTCTTTCATTATAGTGAATTTAAGGGTGACCTAGAAACATTACAGCCTGGAGATGACGTGGAGTTCACAATCAAAGACAGAAATGTAAGATACTTGACTAGCTTGATCTTTGGCCTTTTAAGATTAGTAGTGGATTACACTTTTAGGAACCCTTAAAATTATTCTGTCCTCCCCCCCCAACACCCTTATGATTTAGGGTAAAGAAGTTGCAACAGATGTCAGACTATTGCCTCAAGGAACAGTCATTTTTGAAGATATCAGCATTGAACATTTTGAAGGAACTGTAACCAAAGTGATCCCCAAAGTACCCAGTAAAAACCAGGTAAATACTATTTTTTAGGAGAGTCCCTCTCTTTTGCCTCATTGTTAATGGAGTAAACTACCGAACTATACTGAAATAGTTTTCTTCCTGATTCGTTAAATTGTATCATAGTGGTACAGTTAAATCTTTCTTAGTGTATGTAATTAAATTAAATGAAAAACCATTAATGTATCCATGAATATGTGTTTTTTAACTTGGCAATAGAAGTAATTCTGGTTAAATTGGGGAATAAAGCTGTTTGGTTTGGTGTGCATTTGTGTGTCCCTGCCCCATGTCCCAATTTGTATATTTTGTTGGGGAGATGAGATTGATGGTCTCGTTGCTGAGAAAATGTGAAACATATATAAGATGAATTTTTCCCATAAATCTTAGTTATGAGAATGCAAGGTTTTAATGAAAATGTTGATTTTTATGATTGTGTCATGTGACCACAAGATGCAAAACTTTCAAATTGGACTTGTCAGCACCTATTTTTCTCTTCACAGAACTAATAAAAATAACATGAGTTTGCTCTGTGTTTTTTTTTTATTAAAATTTTATTGAAGTATATCATTCATACATATATATAGTAATATTTGTGGATTTACAAAACAAACATGTATATCATCATACAAGGCTCCCATACATTTCCCTACCCCCAACCCCTTATATTGTTGTGAAACATTTGTTACAAACTATGAAAGCACATTGTCAAAATATTAACTACTAATTATAGCCCATATCTTATATTTGGTGTATTTCTTCCCCAATCCACCCAATTATTAACACCCTATATTAATATTATACACTTGTTCTGTTGCGTGTTCTTGATTTTGAACTAGAAATGATGAGAAATCTTCAGTTAAAATCGTTTTTCTTTTCATCAGAATGACCCATTGCCAGGACGCATCAAAGTTGACTTTGTGATTCCTAAAGAACTTCCCTTTGGAGACAAAGATACAAAATCCAAGGTGACCCTGCTGGAAGGTGACCATGTTAGGTTTAATATTTCAACAGACAGACGTGACAAACTAGAACGAGCAACCAACATAGAAGTTTTATCAAATACATTTCAGTTCACTAATGAAGCCAGAGAAATGGTAAGGGTTGAACATTGTGCAATATTTGTGTTCATCTGTAGTACTAAATTGAAAATTCTTATAGTTAATGACAGTATTGGGCATTTACCCTGTAAGGTGGTATAAGAACACGGCATTTTAGTCAGGTTTGATTTATACCAGTTATCTTGCACATACATAGTGAAAAAGTTTTAGAGTGAAATTTTGGATAGGATGATTATCTAAGGTTTCTTGAGAGTCAGTAATCCTGAGGCCCTTAAATATTAAGACTGAGGAGATTCACATTCATTACTGTAGAAGGTAGATTTTTCCCAAACTGTTCTATTTACTGTTTTAAGTTAAAATTAAATAGCTTTTTTTTATTTTCCTGTCGGAGTTTGCACGTTCTTTTTAATGGGTATGTGTCCAAGAGTGGCATATAACAAAATTGTTTCCCAAACATTTTTTTACAAATTCAGTTTTCATGAACTAACTATATGTAAGTTAACTTTCAAAGACATAATTTATATTTAATTTTGAGATTCTAATATCTAAGGTATATCTCATTGTTGTCAATGGAAGTGGATACTACATTCAATGAATTTTAAGTGTCTTGAGTCTTTATTTTAACTTGTAAATTTTTAGCCTTTGGAGTACTTGCCCTGTTTGACAGTTTTGCATTGTGTTTCTAATTTTTAAAAATTTGGACATCTGAAAGTGTGGTTTAAAAAAAAAACAAACATTAAGCTCAGGCTGGGTTTGTTTTGCTTTACAGTATGGAATATAATTTGAATAGCTTGACTACCATCAAGACTTAGTAAGGATTAAATATCAGAATATTGTTCAGGCCATATTCAAAACTGGATATAGAATAATTGTCTCTGCAATGTGTAAATAAATAGTATGTAAGTCATTGATATATTGATGATGATTTGTGTACATTGTTAAAGTGAACATATGAGTGCCTACCAAGTGCTAGGTGCTCCAGATACAGTGCCTTCTCAGAAGAGATGATTTAGTAAGGAGAGAGAAAAACATATGGAAGAGTTTCCTATATTTATTCTTCAAACTGAAAAATCTTAAGTCCTTTCTGTGCCGAAATTATTGAAGTGGAGATTAGAGAGTTGCCTTTTGTTGTGGATATTTGAACTGTTCTGTAGATGTTTGAAATTTCTGGAAGTTAGAGTGTCATAAGACTTGGACTTTAAGTCAACCTGATTTGGAATGCTGGTTCTGCTGTTTGTTAGCTGTCTAAATAAATGAAATTGCTTAGTTTCTCTGGGTCTTGATTTCTTCATTTTGTAAAACAGGAATAATGCCAAGTTCCCAAAATTGAGAATTGGGTGAAATATATTATGTGCATTTGTTTACATTCAGATGTGCTAACTTTCTCTAGGGCACGTTTGCCAAAGAGTAGCATCTGGAAAGACTCAGTAAATTGCTTAGGAGTTAAATAACTTTATTGAAAGCAATGAATTCATAATTAAGTGGGGAAAAAAACAAAATGGGAATACAGTGTTTGAGGCATTACGAGAGAAAATTGCTAATTAATTGAACTTGCTTCCTCCAAACTTGAGTATTGTCTTGATAAGCTTTATGGCCAATGGAAATATTATTTGGGTTTCAGGGTGTAATTGCTGCCATGAGAGATGGTTTTGGTTTCATCAAATGTGTGGATCGTGATGCCCGTATGTTCTTCCACTTCAGTGAAATTCTTGATGGGAACCAGCTCCATATTGCAGATGAAGTAGAGTTTACTGTGGTTCCTGTGAGTAGTTTTTTGAGAAAAGTATGTTTTTTCCCCCTGAGGCTTGCTTTTTCAGTTTAATATTAATTTTGTTTATCGTTTGTAGGATATGCTTTCTGCCCAAAGGAATCATGCTATTAGGATTAAAAAACTTCCCAAGGGCACGGTTTCATTCCATTCCCATTCAGATCATCGTTTTCTGGGCACTGTAGAAAAAGAAGCCACTTTTTCCAATCCGAAAACCACTAGCCCAAATAAAGGTAAAGAGAAGGTAAGTTTATATGATCAAGATGGTTTTTGTGCCTTTTCATTCTTGCTCTGCCTGAAGTCTACATTTGTCCACATAATAATGCACTATTTTTTTTTAGAGTTATCTTTTATTTTAACAGTGAACTTAATCTAAAGCAAGGTGTCCTAAACTTGTCATTACTGATATTTGGGGCTGATGGTAATTCTTTGTTGTGAGGGCTTTCCTGTCCACATGGTTTAGCAACATTCTTTTTTTTCTTTTTTTTTTTTTAAGATTATTTATTTCTCTCCCCTTCCAACCCCCCCACACCTATTGTCTGTTCTCTGTGTCTATTTGCTGCATCTTCTTTGTCCGCTTCTATCCTTATCAGCGGCACAGGAATCTGTGTCTCTTTTTGTTGCATCATCTTGTTGTGTCAGCTCTCTGTGTGTGCAGCACCATTCCTGGGCAGGCTGCACTTTCTTTTGCGCTGGGCGGCTCTCCTTACGGGGTGCACTCCTTGCACGTGGGGCTCCCCTACGCAGGGGACAGACACCCCTGTGTGGTAGGGCACTCCTTGCACACATCAGCACTGCGCATGGGCCAACTGCACACGGCTCAAGGAGGCCCGGGGTTTGAACTGCGGACCTCCCATGTGGTAGACGGATGCCCTAACCACTGGGCCAAGTCCGCCGCTGGTTTAGCAGCATTCTTGACCTGCACTGACTGGCTGTCAGAATAGATCTCCTTTCCATTACTCATTGCAACAACCAAAAATGTCTCCAGACATTGCCAGATATCCTTTGCAGGGCAGGATCATCCCCAGTTGAGTTATACTAGTTCTTCTCTTCCAGGTAGTTTGAAACTTTCAAAATTCAGTGGATTCAGTTTACATGTTTAACTTGGTATTCATTTTGACAACCATTGGATAGGAAATAAAAAGATGTCTAAGATGACTTCTCTCAAATAGAGTAGAGATTTGTATAGAAACAAATTCATACTGAAAATAAAATTTGCAAATAAGGGTCAGTGAAAAAACTGGTGAAAACTAATTCTAATTGGCAGAATCTGGGATAGTTTCGCTAAAAAGCATTGGCATTTAATGGGTGGAGGTAAGTGATGAGAGAACATTCCTCACAGAGAACTACAGATAAGAAAAATTCAGGGTTTCTTTAGAAAGCAAGTAGCAATTTGCCAGGAACATGGGATTTCTTTTGGTAAGAGAGAAAATCAAGGTACAGGTTAGATTGGGTGAGTGTTGATTGCTACCCTGAAGAATTTAGACCTTGAACTGTAGGCAGAGGAAGCAGTTTGTGTTGGAAAGTACTGTTAGGTGGAAGAACATGGCAGTAATGTGAAAGCATAGGAAGAAGAAAGACAAAAGGTAGAGAGGCCTGATAGGAAATTACATAATAGTTCGGGTAATCCTTGAACTGGAGGTAAAGATAATGATATAAACAAGGAGTGTATGAGAGACATACTGGAAAGTAATGTAATTTTAAAAATTACTTAGGAGCCTCATAGAGCTTACCACTTACTTTGTAGGTTGGGAAAATGACTTCATCTTTGAGTTTCAGTTTTTAAATTAAAAAAAAAAAATAGCCCATTTTGCTTAGTTGTATGGAATTGCATTGTTAAAGTCCTAACAGTGCCTAAACCATAGTGGTAATTTAAGAAGTGGCAAGTGGTACCATTAACAGTAATAGAATGAAGTTCAACAGGGCTACTTTTAATGGCTTTTAGCTCTTAAAATGCCCTGCTTCTCAAATTTATCTGGCAGGACTGACTTGATCAACACAGTCTTGGTGTGTGACTTTTCTTTCCCTTGTATTGTCTTAATTTTTTTCTTAGGTCAACACTATCCTAGTACAGTCTTCTGTCACTGTGCTTATTACAGTGTTATTACACTTACTTTTTTTGAATCTTTCTCTTACCAGACTGGGCTCTTTGAGGACAGGGGCTGTTATTTCTAATATATTTGGTATATGTAGTATAGTATGTTCTCATATGATGACTTAGACATTGAGGGTGGTGAGTGGAAAGGATTGAGAACAGAAATGAATGCTGAAACTTTTAGTTTGATTGACGTGCAAAAAAAGTTGATACCAGTGGAGTCAAACTGGAACTCACTGAAATTAAAGTTCTTCAATAACACAAACTCAAATTCTGAGGATTATTTTATACTGGCTATGTAACCTTTGTCAAATTATTTAACCTCTGCGACTTTCTTCATTTGTAAAATGAGCAGAAGAGTAACTATGGAAATAGATACCATAACATTAAGTTTGATAATACCAAAAACCTAACATAATATATATTGGTTATAGAAGTTAGGGTATAAATGATAGAAGGATAAAATGAATTGGCTCTAAATATCTCACAGTTGGTAATGAGATCTGGAGCCTAGGGAAGAAGTCAAAGTTAAGATTAAGGATGTGGGTATAATCCTCACAGAAACGATAGTAGAAAAAAGAAAAACAGATAGTAGAATTTATGTAGTAACTGTATAGTGTCGTTGCTTGCATGAATATATGCCGTAATAATTTTTTTAGGCTTTTAGTTAGCTAATCATTTTCAGGTATGAGGCAGTGATTTAAATGTTACCATGAAAACTTTGCTATATTGTAACTTAATCACCTACCCAAATATTAAATGCTCAGAACAGTGCTAGAACCTATACCTAATTACATTTCCATGCATTGGTAAATATTTGATTGACATCATGTACTATTCAAGGTGCTATATGAAATGCAAAATAGAGAATAAGAAAGCTTCCTGCCCTACAGAATTCCACCTATGTGGAAATGCATACCCAGTTTGATTTCTGATTGGCTTTGAGGAGTAGAGAACAGCATGTTAAAAATTTTCAATAGTCTTTCCCTCCTCAGCAGCATAAATTAGGCTTTTAAAGCTAAAATACCCAGTTAATGCAGATTGAACTAGTTCTTTGTTAAGGTAAGATTAGTTTTTGTTCATATGGAAAGATCTGTTTTATTGTTAGAGAACCCTGGAATAAAAATTTCTACAGCTATGGCAATTCTTTTTACTCGGGTCTGTAAGAACTGTAATTGCATTTTTGTTCTTGAAATTTTTATTGAATTCTGACTTTTTTTTTTTTTTTTTTTTTAGGAGGCTGAGGATGGCATTATTGCTTATGATGATTGTGGGGTAAAACTGACTATTCCTTTTCAAGCCAAGGATATAGAAGGCTCTCCTCCACAAATAGGAGATAAGGCAAGATAATTCTACTTCTTGAGAAAGGGAGACCCAAAGGTTGTCATCTTAATCATAATTCTTGCAGGATAATTTAAGTTTTATCAAGTTTTCTGAAGTATTATTTGTGCTTAAAGGTGTTAAATATATATTAAATATATATATATGAATATCTTTCTATTTTAATGTTACGCAGTTAGAACAGGGATTTTTTTGTTGTTGTTTTTAAACATTAGATAAGAGGTGTTTAAATTCATTACATTAAATAAAATTAGTGATACCAGTAAAAAAAGGTAAGAGTTGCTGAAGTGTAACTCATGCCAAAGATTTCATATTTTGTTTGTTTTGTTGTCATTTTTCCCATACTTAGTATGTCTGGTTCCTCGTAGTCCTCCTTTAAAGGAATTAAGGATATACAAGAAGTATACACATAAGGACAAAACTGATTCTTCCTGAAAAATGGATTGAGAAGTAGAATTGTTCATTTGGGGTGAAAATGTATTCCATCAGAGTAATTACAAAGGATATTGAGTGGAAAGTGTGGTCTGGGGGATTGTAGGTCTCCTTTTCAGAATTAAGACACTTGGCATGGAAATGACAGTGTTAATGAGAATTCTTGTTTTCACAGGTGGAATTTAGTATTAGTGACAAACAAAGACCTGGGCAGCAGATTGCAACTTGTGTGCGACTTTTAGGTCGTAATTCCAACTCCAAGAGGCTCTTGGGTTATGTGGCAACTCTGAAGGATAATTTTGGATTTATTGAAACGGCCAATCATGATAAGGAAATCTTTTTCCATTACAGGTGAGGAATGCCTTCTCAGAACTTAAAACTAACCATCCATTTTTTTTAGTTTTGGAGTGAAAAACATTTAGTATTTTTTAAATTCTAAAATTGATATTGGTAAAATTATGGCAAGATACCAATTGAAGTTAATCATTTACACCTATATAGAGAATAGGTGACTAGAAGATAAAGACCTGTGCCTACTTTGAACATTGGATAGGAACCTTTTTACTTCGGTGAAAAAATTTTTATGTATTGACACCATGGCACCAGAGGATTGGGCATTTGGTATATGGTGGTTAAGAGCATGGGCTATCGAACCAGACTGTTTAGTTTGAATCTAGGCTCTGTCAGTTACTACCTGTGTAACTTTTATTAAATGAATTAACCTTCTGGTATCTTCGTTTTTTTCTTTTGAAGCTGGGGATGATTGAATGTTTTTGAGGATTAAATGAGTTAGTACTTATAAAGTATGTAAAACTATTATCCAGCAGTAGTAAGCATCCCATGAATGTTGTTATATGTAAAAAATGCTACTTGCTAATGTTGATGTTTGTGGCTTAATCAAAATGCCATTTCCTCCCCCCTCTCCCCAGCGAGTTTTCTGGTGATGTTGATAGCCTGGAACTGGGGGACATGGTGGAGTACAGTTTGTCCAAAGGCAAAGGCAACAAAGTCAGTGCAGAAAAAGTGAACAAAACACACTCAGGTAATGAATTGTGGTTTCTACTTCAACATGTGTTTTGAATAGAAGATAAGAAATAGGGTGGGAGAGGAGGAGAAGACCCAGTTGTTGTAGATCAGCATTTCTCACAGTGTGATTCCCCCCCCTCCCCCCAGATCTCCAGCACCTGACAGCTTATTAGAACTGCAAGTTTTCATACCCCTTCCCTCACCTACTTAATTCACTGGGGCTGGGCACTCTGTTTTAACAAGTCCTTCAGGTGATTCTGATGTATTGAAGTTTGAGAACCACTGTTTCTAATAATTTTACATCATTTGCTTTAAGCTTAATTTCAATTCAGTGTCTTTTTTAAAAAAGAAACATAATAACCCCTAGATACAAATCTCCATGGGGCTGGGGAAAGAAAGGGACTTGTTGCTTTGGAGGATTGTTTTGGAGCTAGGATAAGTCTAGATATGGAAAATAATGAGAAATTAGGGGAGTCATTGCTGTTTATGATTTCCACCTTTTTTTTAGGAGGTACCAGAGATTGAACCCAAGACTTCATACATGGGAAGCAGGCGCTCAACCACTGAGCTACATCTGCTCCCTGGTGACAGTTGTAGGGTTGTTTTGTTTTGTTTTGTTTTTAGGAGATCCTGGGATCAAACCCGGGACTTTGTACATGGGAAACAGGTGCTCAGTCATTTGAGCTACATCCACTCCCCTCCAACTTTTAAAAGAGCTGCAACTTTGGACTTTGATTCCAAACACCCCCAAATAGCAAGTTCTATAGGCGAGACCTGGAGAAATGACAATTGAGACTATTCATTTCAGTTCAGTGAATATCTTTGAGCATGCTATGCTCTAACACTGGGGATATAGCAATGAACAAAACAGACAAATCTGTGCTTTCATTGAGCTTATTTCTAGTGGAATATGGGCAAACAGGGTAAGTAAAATATTGTATGTACTATACTTAGATAGTAATACATACTGTTTGATAAGGTAATTCAGAGAAGAGAAATAAGTATTAGAAATTAC
Organism: Dasypus novemcinctus; assembly: GCF_030445035.2. Lineage (NCBI taxonomy): Eukaryota > Metazoa > Chordata > Mammalia > Cingulata > Dasypodidae > Dasypus > Dasypus novemcinctus. Next base: position 8,568,646 of record NC_080681.1, read on the forward strand.
CATTTTTAGAAACTAGGGAAGGTCTTATTTAGAAGGTGATACTTGGTTATTAAGAAAAGATAGGAGAACAAGACCTTTTAAACATGAATACTTGTTAATTCCTTAAATAAGTTTAGTGAAATTATACATTTATATGATAGTTTAGAAGTATTTAAAATCAAGTGATTGTACTAGGAGCCAAACTTGACTTCAGGTTCCCTGCCCCATTTGAAGAATAAAAGTCAACTCAACCAACTTTCTATTAATGTATGTGCTTTTATATATGAGATTTAGTTTAGTTTTAGTTCTTAACTTTATTTCACGTATATAAATATGGTCTCTCCAACATAATGTGCTTATGTATAGATATTTGCTCACTTTTTTCCCTGTGGAGTAGAAATTTTTTTAACTTCTTATTTTGAAATATAGGGCAGCTAAATAATTAATACAAACCACATACTGAGAATTAACACGTCCATAGCTTCCCAGATAACACCATCCAACAATTTTAACATTTTGCCACATTTGCCATATCATTCTATATGCCTGTCCATCAGTCTGTCAATCAGTACATCTCTCAATCTGTCTTGTGTGTTTATCAATACAGTTTCTGAGCACTTGTGTAGTTTTGTACATCATATTCAGTCAACACTTACTACTGCCTTGTATATTTTCTAAGAACAAAGATATTTATGTAACCACCTCAAATGCAGTTATCAAGTTCAGGAATTTTATAAAGCTTAATCTATATTCGTTTTTTTCCTGTATGTTCCAAAAATGTCCTTTTACACCTTTTCTCCTCCATTATTAGACTCCCTCCAGGATCATGTATTGCCTTAAATCGTCATTGTCTCTTTAATTGCTCATTCTTTTTGTTAATTATGTAAACATAAGCAACATAATCTTTTCCATTTTAACTACTCCCGAACATTCAGTGGGATTACTCACATAGTTTGGAACCCTGACCATCTTTAATTGCTAAAACTTTACCATCTCCCCAAACAGAAATCCTATACCCATTACGCATTAACTCCCCATTCTCACCGCCCCTGGCAAACTGTAATCCAGTTTGTCTTCATGAGTTTACATATACTCTGATATTTCCTTTGTAGTTAATGGTGGGGCTTAAATTGAATACCCTAAATCTGTAACACTCTTTCATCTTATACCAACATAATTTCAGTAGTATTTACAAAACTGTATATACCCCATCTTCCCCCCCACCTTTGTTCTTGTCACAAATCACATGCTTCTGCACTTTGAGTCCAGACTCACTGATTACTCTCTACATTTTTTACATTTGCCTTTTACATCCTGGTAGGAAATAAAAAGTGGAGTTATAAACCAAAAATAAACTAGTACTCTCATTTATATTTACCCATGTCATTACCCTCACCAGAGATCCTTATTTTTTCATATGGCTTCCATATTTTGTCCCTTCCTTTCAACATGCACAATTCTTTAGCATCTCCTGTAGGGCTGGTTTAGTGGTGACCAGCTCTCAGCTTTTATCTGGGACTGTCTTTCCCTCATATTTGAAAGAGAGTTTGCCAGATATAAAATTCTTGATTAGCAATTTTTTTGTTTTTAGTACTTAAATATGTCTTCCCACTGCCTTCTTCCCCCCACGGTTTCCAATGAGAAATTGGCACCTCGTATCGAGGTTCCCTTTTACATGATATGTTGCTTGTCTTGAGACTTTCAGAATTCTCTGTCCTTGGCATTTAACAGTTTGATTATAATGTATCTCAGTATGGGCCTATTTGGGTTTTTCCTGGTTGGAGTTTGTTGAGCATCTTGGATGTGAGTATTCGTGCCTTATTAAACTTGGGAAATTTTTGTCCATTGTTTCTTTGAATATTCTCTCTGCTCTTGTCTCATTTTCTCCTGAGACACCCACACAATTAGTACACTTGATGGTGCCCTACAAGTTCCCCAGGCTCTGTTCACTTTTCATTTTTCCTCTTTCTATCTCTCCAACTGTATTTTTTCAGTTGTCTTACATTCAGGTTCACTGATTTTTCTTCTCTCAGCTCCAGTCTACTATTGAATCCCTCCAGAGAATTTTTAATTTCTCTTGTGGTCATAATTTCCATATTTCTTTTGATATTCTCTCTTTGTTCACCTGTTGTTTTCCTGGTTTTCTTAAGATCTTTATCCATGTTTTCCTTTAATCCTTTGACTGTATTTAGGTATGTCACAGGTCTGATCCTCCTCATTGATAGTGTCTAATTCTTTATTCTTTTCTCTGGGCCATTGTTTCTTTTTCTTTGTATGTTCTATAATATTTTGTTGAAACCTGGACATACTGGTATTTTAATGTTTTATCACCAGAGTTTGGATTCTGAGCCATCTGTTCCTTAAGCTTGTATCCAGCTAGTATTATGACAGGTTTCCTTAAAAACCAGGAGCTAACCAAAATGAAGGGAAAAAAACATAGTTCTCATCCAGTCTTTGCAGATTAACTTGTGCCAGTGCTATCTTAAGAGCTTATCCATACAATGAGATTTGTGTGTGTGTGTGTGTGTTTTCATGTCCTCAGGAGATTAAAGCCGGGACCTCGTACATGGAAAGCAGGTGCTCAACGTCTGAGCTCCATCTGCTCCCCATACAGTTAGTTGAGAGAGTAGTTTGAGGCCCATGCATATGGGCCACCCAGATATTTTCTGCTCATGGGTCTTATCTTGGGCAGTACATGTAGTCCTGGGAATGCCCTCACACTGTTAAAACAGTCCCCTGTCCCCTCTTTTATAGGAAACATTTCACTCATGGTCCCAGGCACTGCACTGTATGTCCTACAACCAGCAATCCCTTGCCCCAGCAGCCACTTCACTGCTCTCTCGCAGCAGCATTCTATAGGAGAGCTCTGTGCACTGCCTTCTACATGCAGGGCAAATTTGGCCCTGCAGGTCCCTTAGGCCACTTCCAGACAGATTGGGCCAGATATACATGCTCCCAGTATGTGCAGTAGGCTTACTCTTAGCTTTCTCAAACCAAGACCAGATATCAGCACTGGGAATGAAGAGTCGGCTCTGCACCAAGCTGGTGAGGATTGGGAAAGGGGCCAGCTAGAGCCAACCACTTTTAAGTAGGCTTTTCTTTTTTTTCCCCTTCTCTTTTTTTTTCTTTTTTCTTTTTTCTTTTTTTCTTTTTATGTTAGGAGTTTTCTTCTTGATTTGGTGTTTGCCTTGTTACTGAAGTCCTTTAACTGTTTCCTGTAGCTTTTGAGAAAGCTATTTGTGTCAGTTTGCTGGTTGTTCAAAGCTTCTGTTGGGGTATCAAGTCATGTAGAGTCTCACACCATCTCCTGATCAGGGCAGGACTAGAGTTTAAATATTCAGTGAGAGGTATACGTGCTTTTGTTTTCCAGTGAATGGCATTACTGAGGAAGCTGATCCCACTATCTACTCTGGTAAAGTCATTCGCCCCCTGAGGAGCGTTGACCCAACACAAACTGAGTACCAAGGAATGATTGAGATCGTGGAAGAGGGTAAGACCATCCCTATCAAATTGTTTCGAATTTTCCATACCTTCAGATGAACACTTTGAAGATTTCAAAGTATAATGTTTGTTTGCCGTTGTTTCCAGGTTTCTAAAATATTTTTTTGTTTTGTTTTGTTTTGTTTTGTTTTTAAAGATTTATTTATTTATTTAATTCCCCCCCCTCCCCTGGTTGTCTGACCTTGGTGTCCATTTGCTGCATCTTGTTTCCTTGTCCGCTTCTGTTGTCGTCAGCGGCACGGGAAGTGTGGGCAGCGCCATTCCTGGGCAGGCTGCACTTCCTTTTCACGCTGGGCGGCTTTCCTCACGGGCGCACTCCTGGCGCGTGGGGCTCCCCCACGCGGGGGACACCCTTGCGTGGCACGGCACTCCTTGCGCGCATCAGCACTGCGCATGGCCAGCTCCACACGGGTCAAGGAGGCCCGGGGTTTGAACCGCGGACCTCCCATATGGTAGACGGACGCCCTAACCACTGGGCCAAAGTCCGTTTCCCATCTAAAATATTGAATAAAGGAAAACAAGTGACTTATAATTTTCCTGTTATTCACAGTTATTTACACCAGTATTAAGTTTTTCCTAATATCATTCAGTTCTACAAATATTCTTGCTTCCCATAAAAGCTATTTCTTAATAGCTAGGGTTCCATTGGGATCCTACTTGTTGTCTTCAGGCTATGATTCCTTATATTTTTCAGTTTTTTTATTTTATTTTTTTCCTCCATCTCCCTGAGGTCAGATGCCAATCCTTTACCCCTAGTAGCCAACAACCAGAAAGACCAGTTTTGAGTGGTTTCCTTGCATACAACAACTTTGCAATAGAAATGATAGGATGATCCAGATAGTAGAATTACTGTAATGGGGTAGATGAGAGGGTTTGAAATTTCAACTAAAGATTGATGGCTTGGCTCACAAAGAAAATTAACTTTTGTGTTATATAGGAACTGTAGGGTAGGGTCACAGTGAAGTTACTTGGGAGAAGGAAATAAATCTTGATAAACTCGTTCCTTTACCACATGGGATTCTTTGGAATTTATGCTTTGCATAGAACCACTGTTTTCCACCTCCAAATATAAATGGATTCTAAAGCAAATCAGTCTTTAAACCAATTCTGTAATGATACCACATCCTTAAAAGGGCCAGGGAAGTATAGTCTACTAACTTTTAACTAATGAAGTAATATAAAACTGCACTTCCTCTTCTAACATGACTTTTTTTAGGAGGTACTGGGGATTGAACCCAGGACCTCGTACATGGGAAGCAGTCGCTAAACATCTCCCTAATGAGAGTTTTTTCCCATTTGTTTTAAGAAGGTACCAAGGATCGACCCTGGGACCTCATACATGGGAAGCAGGCACTCAACCACTTGAGCTACAGCTGTTCCCGACATGACTTTTTTACACTCCTTTTGCACCCCTACCCCTCCAAACCCTCTTAACTCTTCAGTATTGGCTATAGGATATAATCCAGCAGATTTTGTGGAAAAGCAAACTGGTCAGCAATTTCTAAGCCTAGAGTTTTCCAGGACTGGACAGACCACGTTTTTCCACTTGTTGGCAAGAGTAGGCCTTTTATTTAGGAACACAATTCCATCTCCATATAAGAGCATTCATTGGCTTTGGAGTTGGGCAGTCCTAGGTCTGAACACCAGCTCTTCTTACACCCCCTAGGTGTGTAACCTTGAGCAAATAAATCTCTCCTAGCTCAGTTTCTTCATCTTTAAGTCTGAAGTCTAAGAGTGTTCTATAAAGATTATATGTGAATCAATGTAAGTGCCTAATAAATGGTAGTTACTATTGCACAATTAGGTAAGACCAGCTGTCTCTAAATCACTCTTCTGCATAACTTGGTTCCTGTAGTTTAAAAATAAAAATCTTACTCCTCTGATCATCAGGATGGTTAAAAGCACTTTCATTTCAGAATCTTTATGCTTCAGCCTCTTTTTCTTTTCTCCCCCACATTTGATTCATTGGATTCCCCTGGATGCTGGTTTAATTAGAAGCTGAACGTTTTGACCTAGATTTTAGCCTTAGGCTGCATAGACCTCCTGCCAACATTTTTTCTTCTAGAACAGGACTTGGCAAAAATGGTGGTCTTTTCTTTTTCTTTTTTTTTTTTCCTTCTTTTTTTGTAATTAAAATTTTTTGAAACATGGCCATGACCTTTACATATTATCTTTGCTTTCTCACTACAACAGCAGAGTTGATTAGTTGTGACTGAGAAAAAGTTTGCTGTCCCTTGATCTAGGGTATGGGGATCCATTAATTTGAAGTAGGCACAGTCAAAATAATGACATTTTATCTACGTCGTTTTCGCCTCTGCCTGGCTAGTTTATTTCCCAGTTATGTATGCCTAGTTGACTTACATTGTGAAGAGAATCCAGTGGATAATGCTAGCACCCATAATGCTTAAAAGTCCCAATTTTCTTGGGTGATGGGATTGTGAGTGATAGTGTTACCTTTAAAATTTATAAGTGCAGTTTAAGCAGTTCAGTAACTAATGAGCTATTAAGTTCTTATTCTCATAGTTTCTCTACTTAGCTTTCAGGGTTTCATTTCAGTTTAAAGTAGTTCATGGAATTAAAATGTTTAAGGAACAATTCATTTTTAGTCCTACTGTGTTTATAAATAAAATTGCTATCAGCAGCTTTTAGACTTTCTACCTATTTGTCCTTACAGGGGATATGAAAGGTGAGGTCTATCCATTTGGCATAGTTGGGATGGCCAACAAAGGGGATTGCCTGCAGAAAGGGGAGAGTGTCAAGTTCCAGTTGTGTGTCCTGGGCCAAAATGCACAGACTATGGCCTACAACATCACACCCCTGCGTAGGGCCACAGTGGAGTGTGTGAAAGATCAGGTAAGTGGCAATGTCTCTGGATCTGAACGTGATCCATCTGTGAGTTAAATGATTTCTTTTTTGCCAAGAAGTGCTAACTAACATTACATAATGAGAAAAATAAGTTTGTAGTAAGATACCAGAATAGAAAGACTATAAGGTTTTTCTAAGTTTAGCTGAAAGCTGCTTTTGCAGACTACATGAAGAAATAAACCACGATTAGAAGTGTGTCTCAAATCTGCTTAGGCAAACAAAACTATTTCTGGTACCAATACTGAGGAAAATTTCCCTGTGAGTCTTCAGAGGGCATTTTCCAGCATCAGTACAATGAACATAGCATCGTTTTATATGACTGTTTTATAACACCAAAACCTAGCTTAATAATTCTAGAAGTGGTCAAAATGATAAATATGTTCAGGCAATAGCTCTGGTAATTTTGCTTAATTTAAAAACTTAATTTGTAATAAAGGAACAAGGCTGTCTTTGTTTCTGTAATGCAGTGATTGCAGAGATACATTTCTTAGCTGACAAATTTTGCAGACCATTTGCTGTTAGTTATAACACTGGAGCATCAGCATTAATAATATTTTAAAAATTCTCTTTTTGTTAAGGTCAGGCATTGTTTTGATAAGAATATGTCTGGTCCCACCCTGATCCCCTCTGCCCACCCCCACCCCCTCTGGTATGTCCTCTTAGCTACTCTCTTTTTATTTCAGTTTGGCTTCATTAACTATGAAGTAGGAGATAGCAAGAAGCTCTTTTTCCATGTGAAAGAAGTTCAGGATGGCATTGAGCTACAAGCAGGAGATGAGGTGGAGTTTTCAGTGATTCTTAATCAACGTACTGGCAAGTGCAGCGCCTGTAATGTTTGGCGAGTCTGGTGAGCTTTTTTTGTTGTTGGATGAGTAGCCATCTAGGACTGGTTCTTTTAACTTCAGGATTGTTTTCTGCTTTATCTTTTTTTTTTTCTCTCTTTTGATACTTTTTGATTATTTCTTAATGCTTCTTAGTCTTTCTAACTCTAGTCTTCACTGTCTAACTTTTAGTTTCGTAAACTTGTCCCAGTGAAATAGTAATTGGGCCATTGCTGTATGCTAGATGTAAAAGGATTATGTAGTTTCTATTCTTGAAGAATTCTTAGCTCCTTTTCTTGCATTAAGACAATTCTGTCCTGCCTAAAATTCTTACACTTTAACAGTCCTCTCATATCCTTTTTTTTTTTTTTAAATCTCCAAAACATGTTGTCATGAGAGAAGCTGGAAGTGCCAGAAAATATTTCTTCATATTTAATTTTCCTAAGGTTTTTCACATTGACCACCTTGACTTATGTGTTTGTGAAACTGGTCTCTCTGTTGGCAGACAAGTCTATGGATAACCCTCACCCACATGATTCTTCCAGCTCCTACACAGTAGTAAACCTTAAGTTGGGGGGTGGGGAAATACAGACTTGTCTGTCCTGTCTTGCTAGTTGGCTAGATGAGACAAGAGTCCACCTCATTAAAAGTGAGTCATTTGGATAGGGAGAGAAAGCACTTTTCTTCAAGTTCTTGCCTCCCACCAAATGTTGTTTTTTCTGACTTCTTAACTTTATTACAGCGAGGGCCCGAAGGCTGTGGCAGCTCCAAGACCTGATCGGTTGGTCAATCGCTTGAAGAGTATCACCCTGGATGATGCCAGTGCTCCTCGCCTAATGGTTCTTCGCCAGCCAAGGGGACCAGATAACTCAATGGTATGAAAACAGACCAGGCTTGGGAGAGGCCAACTAATGAGACTAAGAGACTACTTGAGGTCCTATTAATGCATAGGTCAGAGAGGTTAATGTATCAGGGAACTTCAGTATTACTTATAGCTGGTTAGGTTTGCTATACATTCTGGTTCAGCCCCTAAACATGATGTTTGCTTACAGTAAGACTTACATTTCTTGCATTTCCTGATACTTTGAACAAAGTTCAGGTAAATGGGGCAAGAGGAATTACTATAAATTTTTCCCTTGCTCCAGGAAGAATTGGTGGTTAAGATTATTTTTTTAAAAAAACTTTTGTAGTTCATTTTGGCATTGTGAATAATTTTCATGCACCCAGGTTAACTGCAATTTTATTTCTTCACAGGGATTTGGTTCAGAAAGAAAGATCCGTCAGGCTGGTGTCATTGACTAACCACATCCACAAAGCACATCATTAATCCACTATGATCAAGTTGGGGGGATTCTGGTGAAGGGTTCTGAATATCTCCCTCTTCATCCCTCCCAAAATCTGGAGTACTTATTCTATTGAGCTATTACACCAGTTTTAACACCTTCCTCGTGTTATGTTTAAAATAAATAAATAAATTTAAGAAAACCATTTTAAAATTATGCACAGTTGCAGCCTGGAAAACTTAAGGTGGCGCCTTATAGTATCAATTTAGGAGCTTTATTTGGTGCATTTAACGCAACTGGTAATTGCAAAATCCACTTCGCCTGTGTAAGTGAAAAATATAGACTGTTATCTTGTTTGGCCCTATGAAATTCTGCACTTGGTATTTAGTGTGTACTCTACCTTCATTACTTCTGGCAAAATGTCCTGCGTTAGCACTCAGTTGCATTCTTTCCTTTCCTGTTCATTATGCTTTAAAGCTGAGGACGTATGAGGGTAGACTATATTACCTTTTAAAATTACAAAAATTAAAAAATTTGTATAGGCAAAACCATTTCCTTAAGTTGATGGCCAAATGTTAAAATGTTATTTTTCATATCATTTATAATCTTGTCACAGTCCACTTAACGAAGTTTGGTTAGATTTCAGTGAAAATTCTCTTCCAGAGTATTTTTTTTTTTTCCTGGGATGGGGGGGTAACTTTACTATAATTAGTATGTTTGGTGCAGAATTTCATGCAGATGAGGTGTGCCAGCAGTGTGATAATTTAAACGTATTTAAACAAAAAGGACGAATGCACAAACTTGCTGCTGCTTAGATCACTGCAGCTTCTAGGACCCAGTTTCTTTTACTGATTTCAAAACAAAAAAATAAAAATAAAAAAAAGTTGTGCCTGAAATGAATCGTTTTTTTTTTTTTTAATAGTAGCCGCCTGGTTCTTATGTCCTGTAAAATACAGGCACTTGAGCCTTGGTGTAGCTTCTGTTTGACTTTATATCACGGGAATGGATTGGTCTGATTTCGTGGCCCTCATCTTGAATTGGCCTCATTCAGGGTCCCTGAAGGCTTTGTCTAAGATGAGAAGGGTGACCTCAGACGGTGTGAGGGAGGGCGCTTTCTCTTCCCCATTGTCGTTTGCGGTTTTGATCTCTGGGTAAAGAGGCCGTTTATCTCCGTTTATCTTTGTAACATAAAACATTTTTGCTTTCTCCAGTTTTCTGTTAAATGGCGAAAGAATGGAAGCGAATAAAGTTTTACTGATTTTTGAGACAATAGCACCCAGCGCTTTCGTTATTGAAACATCCCGTGTGGGAGGGGCGGGTATGGGTGGGGCGTTCCGCGTGACTCCTAGGTCGAGGGCCCACGTGGCCGGGGCGGGGACTCGGGCGCCCGGGGCACAGACTGATTACGTAGCGGGCGGGGCCGGAAGTGCCGCTCCCTGGTGGGGGCTGTTCATGGCGGTTCCGGGGTCTCCAGCCTTTTTCGCGGTTGTAGTCCGGAACCCGTACCAAGCGGAGGCAGCGGAGCTTGAGGTAAGGCTCCGGCGTGTGTAGCCTTAGGCTTTCAAGCATTCGGACGTACTAATTGGTGCCAGGAGTCGAGCGGAATCTGCGAACTGGAGACAAAGGCCCTGGGCGAGGGTCCTTCGCTTCGGCCCCTTGGTGGGGAGATCTTTGGAGACAGGCTGGAAATTGGGAAGGGCGGGTGGCTTGAAGGCGGTTCCCTAGAGCTGAGAAGGCCTGCGGGAGAAGTAGGGGTGGGGGGTTGCTCCTTTACCTTAGGCTGAGGGCGGGGCCCAAGTACAGTTGAAAAATAAACGAGTGGGGGAAGCTAGAAAACTACAATGGACATTTCTGAAGCCAAGACTAACCTGCAAGTAATTTTGCGATCCCTGAATCACTTTGAAAACCAAATGAAGAGTCACGTGTTTGGAACCCACCCATACATTTCGAAGCTCTGATTTTAGTAAAGATTGACTAGAAAACTTTGAAGTACTGTACATGTGCTTCGCCAATTAACCGTAATTGCTGCTTTCTCACAGGTTCTTGCTGGTGTGAAATGACTGAGTACAAACTGGTGGTGGTTGGAGCAGGTGGTGTTGGGAAAAGCGCACTGACAATCCAGCTAATCCAGAACCACTTTGTAGATGAGTATGATCCCACCATAGAGGTGAGGCCCAGTGGTAGTGTGTTGACCCTAGCTCTCACTTTTGTTGTTTACCAGCTAACGGAATAAGTAAGTTATTTTGGATATTGCATTCAATTTACAAATTAAGTACAATTTTCCATGTTTGTAAAGGAGAGACTTTTATAAACTGAAGGTTTTCGCAAAAGCTTCCAATTTTTAATAACTAGAAATTGTTACCTACTCATTATTGAATTCAATTTCTTCATATATGACAGCTCTATCAAATAGAAACAGGCCATATATATAATAATAGTATGATGGCGATACAGGATTCAGACAGCTGCAATTTTAATTTCTTGCCTGGTTGAAGCAGCTGACGCTGTAGATTGGAGTAGAAAGAACATGAGATTTTGAGTTCCCAGTGCCTAGGATTCAGATTCCTGTTTGCTGCTTACTTAGTTATGTGATATTGAGAAAGTCCTTATCTATTAAATTGCCATGAACTTGCCCTGCTCACTATCCAGGAATGTTGTGAAAATCACATATGATAATATGCTTAATTAGTGGTAAAGAACTGCAAAAATAGTACTAATTCTCAGGTCCCTTTGTGTTTTGTTTTGTTTTTTAAAAAGATACATAGATCACACAAAAATCAGGCCCCTTTAAAAGGTTTTATAATTTTATTCAATTTAGAAATTACTAACTTCAGAGATTGTTTTAATCTACTACTTGGCCACCTGGAACCACCCAGCTACTGTTTAATTAATATGCACTAACTACAGTATAACCACTATTAAAAAGTGGTTATAATCCTTGGCAAAAATCTATATTCAGGCTCAAGAGCTTCAGTATTAAAGCTTTAGAAGCTTTTAATATTTTTTTCAGTTTTTATTATGGTGTAACTTACAGTAAAATACATTGATGTTTGCAGCTCATTGACTTTTTACATCTGTATACATCCTTGTAACCACCACCAGATCGTTTCCCAGACATCTTTCCAGTCAGTAACCTTCCTTCACCACCTGGAAATAACCACTTTTCTGACTTCTATTCTCATAAATTAATTTTGCCTTGGGTTTACCTTTATTTAAATTGTAATTTTCTTCATTCCCTCAAAACACTTATACATGTAACTACCTCTTTTGCTTCTAGAAAGTGTTGGTAAAGTGAATTCTGTGTTAATTTGAAAGAGTATATTAGAGGTCCACCATTAAGTGAATGACAGGAATTCATCAATGGGTCAGAAAAGAAGATTATGTTCTGTTTTGGAGCAAAGCTTAACTAAGTATGATGACAATTTCTTTAAACTGAATCTCCAGTTTGAAAAAAACCAGTGTCTTCTAAGGAGTTAATTATAACTGTACCTATATTTGGAACCTTTAGAAATTTGATTAAAGGGTATTTCCCCAAAGTACAATCTGTCATGATGAGAGAAAAAAGATTTTGGTATTGTATCCTTCCCTGAAACCATTTTAAAAGTAGAATAAGCAGTTCAAATAAGAACAGTACATGTTTATACCTTAATGAAGTACTCTGTGCACTTAATCTCTAATCTCCTAACTGCAATAGAGCTGTTTTTTGGATTGCCATATATTTTCATCTTTTCCAGGAAGAGAGTGACCACATTTTCCTTTTTAGGGACATACAGGAATTTGGCCTTTTTTCCTAGAGTAGTATTAAGTGCTTTCTGTTTGATATTATATATTAGCAGTTTGAAGGGCAAACCAGATAGAAATGGACTTGAATATTTAGGAATTTTTTAAAACTTGGCAATAATACTGCATTCCCTGTGGTTTATAATAAAAATTGAATCCCTCTCTCCCTACCTCCTTCCCTCCAAAATCCCAGGATTCTTACCGAAAACAGGTGGTTATAGATGGTGAAACCTGTCTGCTGGACATACTGGATACAGCCGGACAAGAGGAGTACAGTGCCATGAGAGACCAGTACATGAGGACAGGCGAAGGTTTCCTCTGTGTGTTTGCCATCAATAATAGCAAATCATTTGCAGATATTAACCTCTACAGGTACTTAGGAGCAGGATTTTCTTCTAGAAGGATGATCTTTAATGTGTTCTGAAGCTTTGTAGGGAAATGGGGGTACTACTTTGAGGAAGATAATTTTAACTATGGGAAGAGTTGGCTTTAAGTTACTTGACATTAAGAATCTGGGTCATTATTGAAGGTTTATATTGAAATTCATGTTACTAGGATGTGTAATAAAACACGAATGAAGCTTGCTAGTGGGAAGGATTCAGAACTAGAGGTGTAGTGAGATCATGAAGGAATTTCTGAGAAGACACGTTCTTCACTATATAATAGGAGAGATGATAGGAAGAAACACTTGGATAGTTAAAGATGAAAGTAGGCCAAAGGAACGTAAAGATGGTCTTTCTCCATAGAGCAGAAACATTTTAAATAAGCTATATTGAACCATAAAAAAATTCTAGTACAGTGTTCCTTTTTTTACAAAATCATAAACTAGAGTTCAAAAAGTAGTTTTTTATATTGTTTTCAGATCCACGATTTTTAGTAGCAGAGCCAGAACCAAAATCTAGGGTTCCTTTTTCTTAGTTCAGTGCTCTTTAGGCAGAATAATACAATGGTTAAGAGCATGGACTCTGCCTGGGTTGAAACTTGGCTCCATTATTTGGGCAAACTACTAAATCTCCGTGTATCAGTTTCCTTTTCTATAATATGGAGGTACTAGGATGTACCTCATAGAATTGTGAAGATTAAATGAGTTTATGAATATGTAAATTACAATGGCCAACACATAATAATTGCTGTGTGGTTGTTAGCCTTGACTCCTAGCTTATTCTCCATCCATGTGAAGATGTCTGCTCAGAGAAACAAACTGGCCCAAAACTGAATTCATTAGTTTTTTTCCCCCCTAAACTTGTTCCACTTTCCTTTTCTTTCTCTTAATAAAATGCCTAACACTTGGCAAGCTTCTGATAAATATTAGTTGAATTCCTAGAAGTCATCTTTCTTCCTTACCTGGCATTTATTCAATTTTCTATTTGGCCTCTCTCTCTAACCAGTGTTCATTTAAATCATCTCGTAGAAATGTACATAGTATAGAAAGTAATTTAAAATAAGTTTAAAAAGTGAGGTAAAGAGAAAATAAAGGTAAGAAAATAAAATGGAATTAGGAATGAGCTTTTTCTGTACCTGTGTGCCATGCATTCCCCTTGATCTCCTAAAGGTGGACTACAAATTTGGCAGCTGTTGTGAAAAGGGAAATAGCCAACTGAAAGATTCACCATGTTGAAAACAAATCAGACGTTCAGAAGAAGCAGAAATGTACCAGGTCCAGAAACACATTTTCTTATGGGTTTTCAAAGAGAGTCAGTTAACGTAAACAATAGTAGTAATCCAACAGTGACGTGGCCAGGTTCATTAGGCTTTCTTACAGTATTCCTACACAGATTGCTGCCTTCATACCAAAGCACAGTTCTGCCAGTCGCCAGCGTTAGCAAGGTTCAGGTGCATGACTTCGTATGTAATCCAGGGGTAGAGTCTAGAGTCTTGTTCTGCGGTGTGGGAACCACAACTATATGTGGCTGTTTAATTAAGATTAAATAAAATTTAAAAAACGGTTCTCATAGTGCTTAATAGCTACATGTGGCTCATGGCTACCATACTGGACAGCAAAGATACAGAACATTTCTATCACAAAAATTCTATTGGACACTGCTGGACTAGAGATCTAGAGCAGTAATTTTCAAACTGCTCTGTGGTATGTCTTAAAATTCATTGACGTGGATGATTAATTAGGATTTCCAGATCATTTGACTCCCTTTTAATTAGAGCAGTTCTGGTGATTTTTATTTTAAATCTTTGATTTCCAACTATAATTTCGGTTGGAGAAAACAATTGGATACCACCCATCTAGAGAAGTGGGAAGACTAACTTCCACTAAATACTGTTACTCTGAAGAGAGCTTCAGAAAGTTATAAGAGTCAGCTTTAGTTTTTTTGCTTTTTATACATCCAGACTTGAGATTTTGAGTTTCCTGTTAAATCTAGAGCTGCTTTTCTTTTCTTTTTTAAATAACCATCAGCCAATCTTGGATTAGGATTATCATCCTGTTTGGAAAGTTGAAACGCTTAACAAAGACATGTATCTGGATAGTTTTGACTTCCCTATGACTGCTGCATCAAGTCTAAACCAGTTTCATTAGCTTGGTACTCTGTAGGTAGTAGGAAAAAAGTGAAATTCACTGCTAGGAACTAATGTTTTTTGTTGTGTTTCTGGTTTTTTTGTAATAGGGCTAGATAAAATTTGCCGGTGACTTTTTTACCCTACTTTTCATTCTTTCCTGAAAGCTTATTCATATGTTGTGATAAAATCATTTCCTTTTTTAGAGAGCAGATTAAACGAGTTAAAGACTCAGATGATGTACCTATGGTGCTGGTAGGAAACAAGTGTGATTTGCCAACAAGGACAGTTGACACAAAACAAGCCCATGAACTGGCCAAGAGTTATGGGATTCCATTCATTGAAACCTCAGCCAAGACCAGACAGGTACAGTAGGACTTCCCAGTGTCTGGGCAAGGGTTTGTTTAAGGGAGAAAAGTTTGGTTGATCAACTCTACTAGAAATATAATCCATATTCTTTACTCTTAAAGATTTTTAGTGCGGTTCAGTTATCTTCTAAACCCAGAATGAATTTATTAATATTTCGGTGTGGCATTTTTTGCTCCTGCATTAACAGGGGCAAATATTTCTAAAATGAGGACCCTTGATTAAAAGTATTTATAAACAAGGAAGCGGAGTCGGCCCAATGGATAGAGCATCCACTTACCACATGGGAGGTCCACGGTTCAAACCCTGGGCCTCCTCGACCCATGTGGAGCTGGCCCATGTGCAGTGCTAATGGGCGCAAGGAGTGTCATGCCACGCAGGTGTGTCCCCCACATAGGGGAGCCCCATGTGCAAGGAGTGCACCCTGTAAGGAGAGCCGCCCAGTGCGAAAAAGTGCAGCCTGCCCAAGAATGGTGCTGCACACAGGGACAGCTGATACAGCAAGATGATGTAACAAAAAGAGACACAGATTCTCGGTGCCGCTGATAAGGATAGAAGCGGTCACAGAAGAACACACAGAGAATCAGCGAATGGACACAGAGAGCAGACAACTGCGGGGGAGGGGGAAGGAGAGATGAATAAATAAAAAAATAAATCTTAAAAAGTATTTATAAACAGTCCTTTCTCCATCAATTCTACCATCAGCTACTGTTTAGGTCTTAAGCCCTCCTGAATGCAATCTTTAGCTCTGATGGTCCTCCTCGTTTCTTTTTAGGGTGTTGAAGATGCGTTTTACACACTGGTAAGAGAAATACGTCAGTACCGAATGAAAAAACTCAACAGCAATGATGATGGGACTCAAGGTTGTATGGGGTTGCCATGTGTGGTGATGTAACAAGGTGAGCACTGTGATTTGTTGACATTGTTATGAATCCCAATATTTAGCATCAGGCAATTTGGAGTTGTATTAACTGTTATTTTCTCTATGATGCTATTTTAACTGAGAGTGCTTACTTAGAAATATAAAATATTTTCCTCAAGGAACTATTTCTTAGAGTCCTGGGGTCTGATCTGGTTTTTGTTCCCCCTTCCCCTCCCTCTTCCCCGCCTTGCTGTTTTTGCTGTGTTCATTTGCTGTGTGATCTTCTATATCTATTTCTCTTTTGTCTTCTCGTCTTTCTCCTCCAGGATTCACTCACTGGGATTCGATCCTGGGGACCTCTGATAGGGAGAGAGGTTCCCTGTCAGTTGTACAACCTCAATTCATTTCTCTCCCCTTCCCCCACCCCCAGTTGTCTGTTCTCTGTGTCCATTTGCTGCGTGTTCTTGTTTTTGTCCGCTTCTGTTGTTGTCAGCACCTCGGGAATCTGTGTTTCTTTTTGTTGTGTCATTTTGTTGCATCAACTCTCCGTGTGCGGCACCATCCCTGGGCAGGCTGCACTTTCTTTCGCGCTGGGCAGCTCTCCTTACGGGGTGCACTCCTTGTGCGCATCAGCACTGTGCGTGGACCAGCTGCACACGGGTCAAGGAGGCCCGGGGTTTGAACCGCAGACCTCCCATGTGGTAGATGGATGCCCTATCCACTGGGCCAAGTCTGCTTCCCTCATGATCTATTTATAAAACATAATTATTATTCTGCAAATGTTTCTACATTTTCAATAACATTAGAAATTAGATTGTTATGAAACGTGTATTCCATATTCTTAGCACTGACCAGGAGTTTGAAGGATCACTACATCAAAACTTGGTGATAATGATACATTGTGTGTTCTTTCCTTAAAGATACTTATAAAGTTCTATCATCAGAAAAGAGCCACTTTCAAGGTAGGATGAATTTGGAAATGTATTATCATTCATCTTGATTTCTTCAACTTATTTTTCATATATTCTCTATGTGCCATTTACCCAAAGTCTGTGTTCATTTCAGCTGCACTGACACCTGGTCCTGACTTCCCTGGAGGAGAAGTATCCCTGTTGCTATCTTCAGTCTCACAGAGAAGTTCCTGCTACTTCCCCAACTCTCAGTAGATCAGTACATTATTCTCTCTTTGAGAAGTTCTCAGAATAACTACCTCCTCACTCGGTTGTCTGACCAGACAAATGCACCTCCTGTTACTCCCCAGTATTTTCCTGTCCTGGGTGTTCCTCCTTTCTCCCACCCCACCCCAGGTTTTTCATCTGAAAAGCAGTTCATCCTCTGAAACAGAGAACCAAACTGTAGACATGAAATTCTGTTGAAAACAGTGTCTTGAGCTCTAAAGTAGCAACTGCTGGTGACTTCTTTTTTTCTTTTTACTGTTGAACTTGGAACTATGTTGGTTTTTGGAGAAATGTCATAAATTACTGTTTTGCAGAGAATATAGTTAATGTTGCTGTTTGGTTTTGTTTGTAATGTTGTCAGCTACATTCCCTAAACTGACATATGCTCTGTATTCATAAACACAAAAGTGAATGCTGACTTTTGAGTCTATCCTAGTCTTCTCAACTTTCATGTCATTAAATCCAACTTTCATAGCAAAGTGCCTTTTTCCTAGAAAACTTCCTTTACAATAGACTCCCTTTCTAATACTTCAATGGAGGCAGTGTCTCAAAAACCATTATGAAAATGAATGTCTGAGATATATTTATAATCAGTCCATCCTTTGAGGGAAAGCTACATCTGTATGGTAGCAAATGCCATTTCTTACATGTATTAAGTAGATTTTCCAGAAGCCTGTTCTTGGGCTCTCCAATGAGGAGGTTGAAACTGGAAACAATTATGAATGATTTCACTTAATTTTTACCTCATCTCCACTTTTTTTTTTGGTAAGTTACTACCTATAAAATGTATATTTCTTTCTTCTAGCTTACTGATAAACTTATGTTTGATGAATTTCCACTTGTATTCTAATTTGGGTCACACCAGAGAGCTCTACATTTGCAGATGTTCAGATATTGTAAAAATTTGTGTGCAGTTTTAATAGATGTGATCAATTATTTTCAACCTGTAAAGCAATGTACTAACTAAATTTTCACTGCGTATGATGGTATCTTGATGATGTATATAACTATTGTCCTAAATCTCCTCCTATCCCATCCTCAACCCACATCAACGGGTACTTGATTAATTATTACAGTTGAGTAAAGTATGGTGCTAATGAACCAGGGTCATAGTTTCAAAACTTGAATGAGCCAGTTAGCATCACAGAGAGAAATTCTTCCACAGTAGCACAGTGCACCAGTAATTCCAGCTAGTAGTTTTGCCAGATGCATGCTGTTGGCCCTGAAAGGAAAGAGGCCATACCATGACTCAGTATGCTAAGGAGGGTCAGCCTAGAATTCCTTATGAATAAAGTATTTATACTTTTTTTTTTAGCCACATAAAAACTCTAAATTAAGCCAATAGGTTTTCTCATTAAATATTTTTTTGAGAATGATGCCTCATATCAAAACTAAAAATTTTTTCTTTATACATAATGTTCAATGAAGGATTTAAAATAGGATTTTGATTAGTCTATGTATTCCAGATAACCAAAGCTACTTGTTGAAAATAAATAGTCTTTGAATTGATTGCTGTTTGAAAAATGAATAGAAAATCAATAACAGACTTGGATAACTTTTGCTAAAAGAATAATTCCAAAATGACCACTCTTTCTTCTGGTCTTCTAATTCTAAATACTTACCGAGATCCTCCATCTTCTGATGTGAATCCTCGTTTGTTAAGCAAACTTCACATTAGCTTGAAATGAATTCAGAAGAGGGGAAGAAATATACTGTGTCCAGAGTATAATAAATGGAGTTGTGTTCCTCAGTGCTGATTCTGGGAGCTTTCACAGTATCATTAACGCTTGTGAACAAAAGCTCTCTCCTTTGTTTCTTCTCCTTTTGAACATTGCTTTGTTGTTTTCCTGAGGATAGACTGAAGCTCATCACCTCAATGAATCTTCTTTTTAAGTGTCCATATTACTGGTAGTTTGAGTCTTCCTAAAAAGTCTGTTAAATTTACTGTCAAATTAGGAAGGAGATAGTTCCTCATCTCAGGCTCTTGTGCCCGTATCTCCTTATAGCTTTCTCAAGTATGTTCTAAGCACAGAAGTATTCTAAACAGGGCCAAAATTCAGACTTGAAAATATTCTTTTATTATCATCTTAAGAAGTTGAACTTAGGTTTGAGTTTTGGCACAATAAGGTGACAAAACTACAGTTCCAAAAAGAGTGAAATAACGAATAACTTCAGTGTGTTATAAAGAGTGATTTTTTTTTTTTTTTTAAGAATATGTTTGTGATTGCTGAAAACAATTTTAGGTTACCTCAAAATCTGAAAGTCTCTTTACCCAAGTTAAGTGCCTGGCCAGCTGTCATAAATTACATATTCCCTTATATATGTGGTGGTGTTTTTTCTGTTTTTTTTTTGTGTGTTTTGTTTTTTCTTTTTTTTTTACAGTTGCAAGTTAAAAGAGTGAAAATAAGATGTTCTGTCTAAGGGCTACCATGACTAATCTGTAAATGAATCTGTCAAGTGCTGTATTTGCTCAAAGCTTACTGTAGAATGTTAACTTGGTAATAAAATAACATACTTAGGACAGTTAGCACTTTAGGAGTGTAATAGGGAAAATTAATCACAATTTTATTTTAGTGGGCCCCATAGTCTTTTACCATCTTTATTAAACTGCTGTGAATTTTTCGTCTTGACTTGAAAGCAAAGACAGAGAAACACTTTAAAAGAGAATTTTTTTTTCCTGTTTTATAATTTGTGAGCATAATCATAGTTTGTTTCACCTTTACAGTCAAGAACACATTAGCTGGCAGCTGCAACTGAAAACCAAAAAATGGTGCATTCTGCTTCTTGTAATTCATCTTTGCTAATAAATTGCAGGAAGCAAAAATAATTAAGGAAAATATTTTTTTGGCTGGTTGCTATAAACAAGGGACTATAATTCTTGTACATTAACTTTCATCTTTGCTAAGTTTCGTTAAGCCGTCTAACATACTACAAAATTAGTTTTAAGATATTTTGTTTGCTATAAGAATTGTTTAAAAAATATTCTCATTATCAGAGTAGTTGTAGAGATATTTCAAAGTATAACATGATTTTTTAAAATATAAGAAGTAATTGTATGAATTCTATTCTGAAGGGGAAGGAGGCTGTCAATGAAAGTTGTTTGACTTTTGTATTTCTGTGCCATCAAATGTAGGTAAAAATATCAGTTGTGCAATTCTGTTTAAACGGGAACAATTGGCCTCCTTGGCCCTAAATAAAAGGGCTGATACTTTAGGTTGACTATTTTACTGTAAATTAATCCATTCTGATTTTTTTTAATTTGGTTGGATATTTTTCTTGTTAAATTTCTACAAAATAAAAACTGGAAGTTCTTTGCTTACTCCTAATTCTTTTTCCACTGAAGTGCCTTTATTGAAATTTAATATTAATTTCATACTTTGGATGTATTTGGACATTTTTAAAATATCTGAGTTCCTCATTTTCTCTCAGTATAAAATATGTCAAAGCCTACTTTAAACTGTTACCTTGGAGTGAGCCACAGCTCTTTGTGAAATTCTTATACATTAAAACTAAAACTACCATTGGGAATTTTTGCATTACTGTACCAACAAGCAGTATTGGTATGGTTGGGAGAACATTGATCTAGGAGCCAGAGAACCTGAATTACAAGTATAATTTTACTACTCTGGCCCATGTGTGTTTCCTCATTTGCAAAATATCTCAAATTTCCTGACCCTAATTAAGGAGACAGCATGATTTCAAATTTAGGCTTTTTCACCTTACATTGGAGCACTGGAATACTGTGATTATGGGGAGGTTAGTTTATTCTACCAAATAAAACCCAAAAGACTAATTTTTTTTTTTTCTTAAAAGGCGCAGGAAGCAGTGTGAGTGACATAGTTGTGTTTCTAGATAGAACTAGAAAGAATATTAGAAAATATTTTACATTATAAAGTGTAAATGAGTAGGAGATAGAATTGTGGCCTTAGTATGACAGATTTTCCCCTTAACTTTATCACTCAGGCCTCGTATCAGATACATTGTTCTGCTAATATTTGACCCTGTAATAACTGATAAGGGAAAAAGAGGAAAAGATATTTTCTTATTTCTGATCACTGCTATCTTTTGGCAAAGAAAGCTACAGAAAGGCGCAAAGGACTTGGTTTTTTTGGACTCTGAGGGGACTTCTATGCATCTCTGTGCTATTAAGGTTTATGTTTTCATAATAAGCAATGCTCAAGGTTATTAAAAGACCAACACAATTGCATGAGTTGTTGGATATCCATAAATACATGCAAAGGGGCCAAGATGCTAATTCATTTTTGCAAAACTGCTTAAGATACGTTTCAGAGAGGTCCAGCTCCATGGCTTGACAGCACAGAGAGGGTTACTGTCCATATCCAGATGGGACATTGTTACTTGCAGTGCTTTTAAAATAACTCTGAATGATGAAATGTGGTAATATCTTAAGAAAATGTATGCTCTAGGAACATATAAAATAGAGATAACAAATGTTCTTTCCAATGCCAGAAGGACTAGAAAAAGGTCCCCCGGCTTCATGAACTTGCTGTAGACCTACTGAATTGATCATTCTTATTTGGAAACTTTGTATTCTACCACACTTGAGCCAAAATAGTTTCTTAACCTACCAGTGTGTGTGTAGGTAGGGGTAGGGCATTATTCAACCTAAAAGAATGCATTTATTCTCTTCCTAACTAGTACAAATACAGATTACCAGCAATTTGTAGGAGCCATATAAAGAGTGAAACCAAGGAGTGGCTACTGCAATGCCGGGTTTAAGTGTTTCTAAAGATAGATGAAGCTACATGCCTGATGGGGGGAAATGCAGTTGGAATTGAGCTGTTGCCCACTAAAGCCTTTACATGCAGGAGCCTGAAATATCCAGGTTAGGATATGCAGTCTTCCAGAATGGGTGCTGTGGATGTAAGAAAACTGACACTGTTGACACTGTAGGAGTAGGAGCTGGAAATGTGTGAATTAAATACATCTAAATCTGAAAGAAAACTAGCACATTAATTTAGAACATTTTACCATAAATCATTTCTCCAAATTTACAACAGACCCAGTCTTCTGATATGAATGTTCTTTGGTTTTTGTGTCTTTTTAAAACCGTGGAATGAAGTTTAAAGAGATTGAAAGTTAGATCAGGAGACATTGTATTTTTAAGCTTGTTTTGCCTGTGAATTGAGGGCATTGGCATTTAATATACAAGTCGAAAATGAAACTCCAGCATGGCATACAAACTGAAATTACTAAGACCTGTGCCGTATCATGCCATTCTCGTCGCTAGCGTGACGTTTGTGACATTTCCTCTCAGAGAACCATATTTGAATTCCACTGTGAGGAACAACCACCAGCCTTAACAGAATGTGTTACGTTGACTTGGTAAATTTTCCATTACTTTTCCTTCCTGAAGCATTTAGCAGATTTTTATGAAGTACTTACTATGTACCTAGGCAGTATGCTGCACTGGGCATACGGCAGTGAACCAGATACACATGGGTTCCTGCTCTCCAAAGACTACTGTGAAAATTTAATGAGTTAATATATGTAAAAGAACGCAGACCTCGTAGCCTATGCCTCCCTCTCTCCTCTAACATGCAGTACACTAATAAAGTTCAGATTGTTTTGTTAAAACTAAATTGTTGAATTTTGGTTCCATTCAAGAGGCAGGAAATAAAGTCTGTCTCTTGGAAAAGGATGAGTTTTGTAAATTTGACTTCTTTTTAGACTGGTATGGGAAATTATTACTGACAGGAAAATGAGATTGAATACAGTAAAATACCATAAAATTCTTCACCATTCCACCAGTTTAGTTCTGCTCCAAGCCAAAACACATTCCTTATATATAAGGTAACTGTCACACGCTTCGCACAGAGAAAGCTCATAATTGCTGCTGACAAAAGGGTTGTATTACCAAACTGGTAGTTGTAATGAACTCAGAACTGCTCCTATTGAAGCAATGTAACAGAGGATTAAGCTGGTTCCCAAAGTTTACGAATGGTAGCCCTGAGCCCCAGAGAATCCTTTGGTATGCTGTGGTATCTGAATGAGAAGTCATTGTGGAAATTAGGGGGCATGTGGGAGAAGAGCAGGTTGGAAATGAGAGGAGCTCCCAGCAAGTATCACAGCAGCAAGGAAAGTCTACACCAGAATGGAAAGAAGAGCATTCTGGACAACAGGAGCCAAGCAACAGTGACCTCATGGGTATAATTCCTTCCTGTGGAGCAGCAGATTATAGGTCTCTTTATTTCAGTGAAATACAAGAAATCTCCATTTTAAAATGTGCTTCAAAAATATGTTTGTAATTTATTTGGAACTCAGAATGTTTTCCCATTGTAATAATTTTCTTTTTTTTTTAAAAGATTTATTTATTTAATTCCCCCCTCCCCTGGTTGTCTGTTCTCTGTGTCTATTTGCTGCGTCTTGTTTCTTTGTCCGCTTCTGTTGTCAGTGGCATGGGAAGTGTGGGCGGCGCCACTCCTGGGCAGGCTGCACTTTCTTTCGCGCTGGGCAGCTCTCCTTATGGGGCGCACTCCTTGCTCGTGGGGCTCCCCTGCGCAGGGGGCACCCCTGCGTGGCGTGGCACTCTTGCGCGCATCAGCACTGCGCATGGGCCAGCTCCACAAGGGTCAAGGAGGCCCGGGGTTTGAACTGCGGATCTCCCATGTGGTAGATGGACACCCTAACCACTGGGCCAAGTCCGTTTCCCATGTAATAATTTTCTAAACAAAATTAGATGTCAGTTGCTGTATAAACCAATGTAGTCCATAATATTGCTGAAATATCACATGCTAACAATTTTTCAAAGACATGGAAAATAATACTTGTTTTACTAAAAACTAAAGCAAAAACAATTAAATGGGACTGATCTGTTTAGATTATATACTGGTTGCTTGAAGAAAAACTGTCTTAGACAAAAAGGATGAATAGATGTAGAATTTTCCCTTTGAAGGGAATTTCTGGGCATTTTCCCTTCAGGACTATAGGTGTTGATAGGGCCGTGATTTGTTTTGTTTTGCTTTAAATTCAGGAATTTTATTTCCCTTCTATTAGAAATAATACTTGGTAGAAAATACAGATACAGCAAAAGAAAAAAGTAAAAAATTCATATCATCCCAATATCCAGAGATAAGACTTGAGTAAGATGCCCAAGCTGCTTTCAATGTCTATAGAAATATATAAATTATATGCCTTTTTTAAAAAACAAAAACAGTATTATATATACCTCTTTGAAGTATGCTTATCTATTTAATGAAATTTTATATTTTAGATGTTAATATGTATCCATCATTTTAATGACTGCTAATATTTTACTTTATAGTTGTACATTCATTTAATTAGTCTTCTATTTTGGGCATTTAGGTTGTTCCTAATTTGGCTAATATTAACAGTGCTATAATTAATATTCTTAAAATACATTTTTGAGTACTTCTATAATAATTTCCTTAAAATAAAGTCATAAAAATAAAACTATTGGGTCAAAAATGCACATTTAAATTAATTTAACAATAATATCAATTATAACAAATACTACATAGTAAATTTAGTGAATTTATTTGATAAATATATTGACAAATTGCCTTTCAGAAAGGCAAAATTTCTACGCTTATATTAACCACATATAGGAGTGCCTCTTTCTTCATATACTAAATACTAAGTATTATCACATCAAATTATTTGGGAAAATTAAAAATAAACTAAATAAACCAAAAAAAAAAAAACCACGCTAAATGTTAAATATATGCAGTTTTAGAAATTCTTTGTACTATAATCAATCATAATATGTCTAACCTGCATCAGGTATCATTCCCAAAAAAAGGAGCAGCCTGTTAAGATCTCATTTCATAAACTGTCCTAAAAAGACTTAGAATGTGTTCTGCACTTTACCCCATTACTTAAACCTACCAGCTTTTTTCAGGACATCTATGCATACCAACAATTTTATATTCATTAATTTGCTCAATGAATCAGTAATTTTTTGAGCATTTTTAATTGTATTTTTTGAAGATACATAGGTAACAAAAAAGTTACATTAAAAGTAACTTTTTATAAAAAAAAGTTTAGAATCAGAACAGCATGGGAAGATGGCAGAGCAGTGAACAGCAGGACTCACTCTCCTCCAAGAATAGCTAATGTACAGGCAGAAACTGTCTGAAACAACTTTTCTGGGGCTCCCGAGCCAGGGGAGCACTGTACAGCATCCAGAGAAGAGCAGGATGAAGAGACAGAAACTGGCAAAAACCTGTGAATAACTCCATGGTGGCTGGTAGTGCTCATCCCCCACTCTCAAAGCGAAGCCACCTCAGGTCTGGTCCCAAGAACCGCGGGGATGGGGCCACAAGTGAGTACTGATCTCAGATTTGGATTGGTGAATTTAGATCACTGGGTCTTGACCCTGAAAAGCAGTTTTACCCACCCTGAATAATAGTAGGGACTTCCACTGTCATTGTTTCAATACTGCCCCGACAGGGGCAGATCCCATGGAAGTTTAAAGACACACTGCCTTGTAAGGGCAGCAGGAAACAGCTGAAGAGTGCCATCTGCTGGGCAGACCAAGAGAGCACAGCTTCAAGGAGCCTACAAAAAAGCTATTTGGTGTCTTCCCTGACCCTCTTTCCAGAGCCCTTTGAATAGTGTGTGAACCCTTCATGGATCTCTAGCCCTGTTTTGGCTGGGAAATACTGACTTGGGAAAGTCCTCTCTAGGGTGACCCAGAATTTTCCTTCCAGGCAAAATTAGCTAGAGGCAATGAAAGGAGAGTTTGAAAAAAAAAACAAAACGAAACAATAGAGGCAAAACAAAATTGAACAGAACAGATCAAGATTCCTGGAGAAGGGACTGAGGAAAGTAAGCTTTCTCCTAGGGGTGAAACAATTGCACAACCAAAGCAATCTTTAAAATTGTACCACACAAACAGGGCAAGGATCAGATGAAGAAGAACTGAAAAATCTGATCACTTAAACATGGGTTATTCTAAAGGTATGAAAAAAGTTAAACCAAGTGGCAAAAATAAACTTAATACAAGGAAAACCAACAATAAAACCCCATTCAAGAGAAACTGACCTTCAGAGTATAGTCATCAAGATAATCAGATGCCTAGACATCAGCAAAAAACTACAAGCCATACTAAGAAATAGGAAGGTAAGGCCCAGTCAAAGGAAGACACAGAATTTATAAAAACTAATCAAAGATGTTCAAACAAATGTCCTAAATCAATTTAAGGAGGTGAAAGAAAGTATGACTAAAGAGATACGGGATATTAATAGACACTGGGAGGAGCAGATGTGACTTAAGCAGTTGAGTGCCTGCTTCCCACATGGGAGGTCCCAGATTTGGTCGCCAGTGCATCCTAAAAAAACAAACAAAAAACAAGTAGGGAAGCGGACTTGGCCCAGTGGTTAGGGCATCCGTCTACCACATGGGAGGTCCACGGTTCAAACCCCGGGCCTCCTTGACCCGTGTGGAGCTGGCCCATGCGCAGTGCTGATGCGTGCAAGGAGTGCCCTGCCACACAGGGGTGTCCCCACATAGGGGAGCCCCACGCGCAAGGAGTGCGCCCCGTAAGGAGAGCTGCCCAGCGCGAAAGAAAGTGCAGCCTGCCCAGGAATGGCGCCGCACACACGGAGAGCTGACACAGCAAGATGATGTGACAAAAAGAAACACAGATTCCCGTGCTGCTGACAACAACAGAAGCAGACAAAGAAGAACACACAGCAAATAGAAACAGAGAACAGACAACTGGGGTGGAGGGTGGGAAGGGGAGAGAAATAAATTTTTAAAAAAATGAAAACAACAAGCAAACTAAGAAAACCAATTCAGGGGAATTGATGTGGCTCAGTGATCGAATGCTAGCTTCCCACATATGAAGTCTTGGGTTCAATCCCCAACCCCAGTACCTCAAAAAAACTTAAAAGTAAGAAAAGAAATAAAGCAGAACTTATGAGAAGGAAAGGCATAATAGAAGAGATTAAAAATATACAAGAAAAGAGAACCAGCAAGATGGTGGTGGAGTAAGGAGCTACTAGAGTCAGCACCTGCTACAGGGCAGTTAGTAAACACCCAGAGCTCTCTGGAGCTGCTGAAGCACCTGTTTGGGGGCTCCAGGAGACCAGAAGAGCATCCTGCCACATTCTTGAAAGAATGGAAGAAGGAGACTGCCCATCTGCAGAGAAGACTTATGAGTACTCCACACCACAGAGGCCAGTGCCCATCCTCCACTGGAGGAACAAGCCACCTCCAGAGCTGTTCCACGGCTGGAATTGAAAGCTCCACTTCCCCAAAATGGGGATGAAGAGATGGTCCGGCACCGACTTCAGCTACTAATGAGTAAATACAGCAGGCTAAAGTGTAATCCTAAGAACAGCTAAAGTTTGAACCTGTACAAGTCAGAAAGAGGCTGGCAGTTGCCCTCTTAACTCTGTGCCTGGCATGAGGGAAGCAGGGCAGACTAAGAATCCCAGTGCTGGTGTGGAACAGCTTCTTTCCATCCAGGCCAGATTGCCGCTCAAGCCTAGGCCCCAGTGCCACCTCCAGCAGGGAGGAAGCTGGGGGGAACTACACCAGCCTTTCCAGGAAATTACCAGACAAGCCACAGAGACCGGTGATTATCCTACTCTGGTGGCACGAGCTTCCCCAGGGGCTCTTTTGTGGCTGGAATTGGAAGCTCCATTTCCCAAAAACGGGAGGAGGAGATGGTTGGCCACCGATTTTGGGTACTGATTGGTAGACTTGACTGGCTATGGAATAACCCTGGGAATAGCAGGGGTGTGAATCTAACCAAGTCAGGAAGAAGCCAGTGGCCACAATTTCAATTCCACCCCCAGACTGAGGGGAAGCCAGGCTGACTGAAAATCACAGTGATGGTAGGAATCAGTTTCTTTCACCCAGATTGGCCTGCAGCCCTAGACTAGGCTTCAACACTGCCTCTGGCAGGGAGGAGGCAGGCGGGCCCTGCGCCAGCCTATCCAGGTAACCGCAGGTACCTTTGGCTTGCACAGACTGAATAATTGGAAATCTACCAGGGCAACTGTGATCATCTTGAACCTACATTGCATAGATTGCTGCCCACACCTGCAGCTCTATCCCTGCCCCAGGCAGGGGTGAAAGGGGAGTGAAGCTTCATCAGTCTCTCTAGGCAACTACAGTCTAGGCCTGCATGACTTAGATTATTCCTCACAGCTGTGACTCTGTCTCTACCCCTGGCAAAGGAGAAAGTTGGGAGAAACTTCATTCGTCCCTGGCACATTGAGGGCAGCTTGAGCCTCCACAGCTTACAGCACCAACTACATGCTTGGCTCCTACTGCACAAGCAGCAAGGGAGAAAGGGCAGGAAGCCCTAAACTAAAGAGAAAAACTGCACCCAGAATAGTAAGCCAGATGCCAAGACACCAACAAAATATTACAATCTACACCAAGAAACAGGAAGCTATGGCCCAGTTAAGGGAACAAGATAAGCCTCCATATGACATAAAGGAGACAACTAATCACAGATGTTCAAACAAATCTCCTTAATAAATTCAAGAATAAATTCAATAAATTCAAGAAATAATATTAAGAAGACACTGGATGAGCACAAAGAAGAATTTGAAAGCATAAATAGAAAAATAGCACATCTTATGGGAATGAAAGGTGCAATAAATAAATTTAAAAAACATTGGAATCATATAATAGCAGATTTGAGGAGGCAGAAGAAAGAATTGGTGAGCTTGAAGAAATAGTCTCTGAAAGTGACCCTACAAAAGAAGAGATGAAGAAAAGAATGGAAAAATTGAACAAGGTCTCAGGGAAGTAAATGACAGCAAACAGCAAGCAAAGATAAGTGTCATGGGTGTCCCAGAAGGAGAAGAGAAGGGAAAAGGGGCTGAAAGAATATTTGAAGAAATAATGGTAGAAAATCTCCCAACCCTACTGAAGGACATAGATATCCATGTCCAAGAAGCACAACATACTCCCATCCAAAAAAATCTGAATAGACCAACTCCGAGACACATACTCATCAGAATGCCAAATGCCAAAGACAAAGAGAATTCTGAGAACAACAAGAGAAAAGCAATACATAACATATAAAGGATATCCTCTAAGATTGTGTGCTGATTTCTCACCAGAAACCATGGAGGCAAGAACAGTGGTCTGATATATTTAAGATACTACAAGAGAAAACTTCCATCCAAGAATCCTTTTTTTTTTTTAAGATTTATTTATGTAATTCTCCCCCTCCCCCGGTTGTCTGTTCTCTGTGTCTGTTTGCTGTGTCTTGTTTCCTTGTCCGCTTCTGTTGTCGTCAACAGCATGGGAAGTGTGGGCGGCGCCATTCCTGGGCAGGCTGCACTTTCTTTCGTGCTGGGTGGCTCTCCTTACGGGTGCACTCCTTGTGCATGGGGCTCCCCTACGCAGGGACACCCCTGCGTGGCGCAGCACTCCTTGCACGCATCAGCACTGCACATGGGCCAGCTCCACACAGGTTAAGGAGGCCCGGGGTTTGAACCGCAGACCTCCCATGTGGTAGACGGACGCCCTAACCACTGGGCCAAGTCCGTTTCCCTAGCCAAGAATCTTATATCCAGCAAGACTGTCTTTCAAAAGGGGAGGCAAGATTAGAATATTGACAGATAAACAGAAACAGAGAATTTCTGAGCAAGAGACCAACCAGATTTTCAGGAAGTATTAAAGGGTGCACTAGAGCCTGAAAAGAAAAGACAGGAGAGAGAGGCCTGAAAGAAGGTCTAGAAATGAAGATTAGATCAATAAAAGTAACTAAAAGTGTCAAAAGAGTGGTGAAAATACAATATGACAGGGAAGCGGACTTAGCTCAATGGATAGAGCATCCCCCTACCACATGGGAGGTCCACAGTTCAAACCCAGGACCTCCTTGACCTGTGTGGAGCTGGCCCATGCGCAGTGCTGATGTGCGCAGGGAGTGACGTGCCATGCAGGTGTGTCCCCCGTGTAGGGGAGCCCCATGTGCAAGGAGTGCACCCCATAAGGAGAGCCTCCCAGCGCGAAAGAAAGTACAGCCTGCCCAGGAATGGTGCCACACACACGGAGAGCTGATGCAGCAAGATGATGCAACAAAAAGACACAGATTCCTGGGCTGCTCACAAGAATAGAAGCAGACACAGAAGAACACACAGCAAATGGACACAGAGCAGACAACTGGGGTGGGGGGGAGGGGAGAGAAATAGATTTTAAAAAATAAATCTTAAAAAAAAAAAAGATAAAACTCGAATAGTCAGGAAGAAACTTAACCAGTGATGTAAAGCACTTGTATTCAGAAAACTGCAACTCAATGTTAAAAGAAAATTTAAAAGTCCTAAATAACTGGAAGAACATTCCATGCTCATGAATTGGAAGACTAAATATCATTAAGAAGTCAATTCTACTCAAATTGATATACAGATTCAACGCAGTTCTGATAAAAATTCCACCAGCATTAAAAATAAATAAATAAATGAAAACATGATCATGAAATTTATTTGGAAGGGTAAGGGATCCTGAATAGCCAGAAACATCATAGAAAGGATGTTATGCCTTTAAACCATATTACCTAGGTATAGTGATAAAAACAGCATAGTACTGGCCTAAAGACAGAACATAGACCAAAGAAAACAATTTATGTTTCAGAAACAGACCCTCACATATATGGCCAAGTGATTTTTGACTAGCCTGTCAAACCCACACAGCTCAGGCAGAACAATCCATTCAACAAATGGTGCTGAAAGAATTGGATATCCATAGCTGAAAGAAGGAAATAGAACCTCTATCTCACACCTTCTCCAAAAATTAACTCAGACTGGGTCAAAAACCTAAAAATAAAAGCAAAAATCATAAAACTTCTAGAAGAAATGGTAGGAAAATATCTTCAAGACCTGGTGGTAGGTGGTGGATTCTTAAAGGAGATAATAGGAGGGCTGAGATGGACTATTGATGTTTAATATATGTAGAAATTTTAATTAGCCTTACTATAAAAGTGTGGAAATGTATAGAGTAGATGTTAACACATAGTGAGTAATAGCTAGTTTATAAATGGGGATGTCACTCAAAATGGTATTCTAGGTATATAAATGCCAATTGATAGAATGCTGGATATACTCTAGGAACTGAATAGCACAGTAAACCAAGAGTTGGATGAGAATGGTGGTTGATGGTAGAGATGCAAGAGTGTCCTTTGTGAGCTAGAGCAAATGTATATCACTATTGCAGGGTGTTGGGAATATGGAGAAGCATGGGAAAAATACAGCTCGAGTGACCTATGAACTGTGGGTAATAGTAATAATATAATATTCTTGCATCTATGCGAAAGAATAGATAATGATAATGAGGCAGTATGGAAAATGTGAGTCAAATGTACACTATGGACATGGTAACAATCAGATGATATTATCTTATCTGTAGCAAATGTTCCACCACAGTATTTTGATGGAGGGGTGTTGTTTGGGAATTCTGCACATGTGCATGATTGTTTTATAAGTTTACAACTTCTGTCATAAAAACTATATTTAAAAAATAGTAATAGGATGGATTGGGGAGAAAACACACCAAATGTAAGATAAGAACTAGGATTAGTAGTAAGATTTTGAAAATATTCTTTCATAAATTGTAACAACTGTCTCACAACATGCAAGTTGTTGGTGGAGGGTTGATATATGGGACCCCTGTATGATGCTATGCATGTTTGCTTTGTAAGGTCACAACTTTTACTATAATGTTAATTGTTTATGTATGTTCATATATAAATGATATAAAGATAACAATAATAGGGTTGGCTTGGGGAAAATACTTCAGTTCATAGTAATAGTTTGACAATGTTCTTTAATCATTAGTTAAAAAGGTTTAACAACCATGCAAGTTATTGGTGGTAGGGTGAGTTATGAGAGTCCTGTATGATGATATATATGTTTATTTTGTAAGTTTACAACTATTATTTATACCCTTATTGTTTATATATGTTTATGTATGAGTGATATACTTCAATAAATTAATTTAAAAACATACATATACTAGAAAAATATATATATACTAAAGTAGAGCAGATGTAGATCAATAGTTGAGTGCCTGTTCCCCGTGTACGAGGTCTTGGGTTCAATGCCCAGTACATCCTAAAATAAATAAATATATATATATAATACACACACACACACATACACACATGTATATAATAGAGGCAGAAAACAGCAGATTTAAACAGGTAGAAGAAAGAATCAACGAAGTCGAGATAGGACATTTGAAATCTTGCAGACAAGAACAGAGAGAAAAGAATGGGAAAAAAGTGAGCAGAATCTCAGGGAATTGAATGACAGCATGAAGCATACAAACACATATATCATAGATGTCCCAGAAGTAGAAGAGAAGGAAAATGGAACAGAAAGTGTATTTGAGGAAATAATGGTCAGAAATTTCCCAATTCTTAAGAAAGATTTAAGATATTCATGTCCAAGAAGTGCACTGTAATCCAAACAGAGTAAGTCCTAATAGACCTAATCTGAGCTCCAAGACACATATTAATTAGAATGCCAAATGCCAAAGATAAAGAGAATCTTGAAAGCAGCAAAGAAAAGAGACTCTTCACGTACAAGGGAACAGCAATAATTTTAAGTGCCAAGTTTTCAGAAACCACGGAGGTCAGAAGGCAGTGGTGTGATACATTTAACATACTGAAAGAAAAACCTGCAAGACAAAAAGTCTTTATTGGGTAAAGCTCTCCTTTGAAAATGAAGGAGAGTTTAAAATATTCACAGATAAACAGAAACTGAGAGAATTCATCAACTAGAGACCTGCCCTACAAGAAATACTAAAGGGGAATGTGCAGACTGAAAGAAAGACAGGAGAGAGAGGCTTAGAGGAGAGTGCAGAAATGAAAATTATCAATAAGAGTAATTAAAAGGGTGAAAAGAGAGACAAAAAGAACACCATTTATTAGTGTCCTCTAGGGAAACAGAACTGAGAGGAGATATCTATAAATAGGATGAGATGTTATAAAATTGTCTCACATGACTATGGGGATGCAGAAGTCCAAATTCTGTAGGGCAGGCTGCAAGCCAGGGGCTCCAAAGAAGGTCCTCAATGGGTTCCCAGGAGACTGTCTTTCTTATTTAAGGTCTTCAACCGAGGCTCCTCTAGTTGATTGTAGATGTAGTCAGTCATACATGCAACCAATTCAGTAATGATTAAAGTCCATGAAATGCTCTTGTATTATAATTAGCCCAGTGCTTTCTTGACCAAACAACTGAGTGCCATTACCTGGCCAAGTTGACACATTAGCCTAGCCATCACAACTTATAAAAATCAAATTGAATGTCAATGGACTAAACTCCCCAATTAAAAGACATTTGCAAAATGGATTAAAAAAGTATGACCCAACTATATCCAGTCTATAAAAGACTAATATTAGACCCAAAGACACAAAGAGGTTGAAAGTTAAACACAAACAGTATGGAATATTTGCTTACAAACAGTAACCAAAGAAAAGGGCTGTGGTAGGTATACTATTATCAGGCAAAATAGACTTTAAACACAAAACTATTATAAGAAGCAAAGAAGGACACTACATATTAATGAAAGGAGAAGAAATAACAATCACAAGTGTTTAGACACCTAACAGCATGCTGCAAAATACATGATGTAAACACTGGCAAAACTGAAGGGAGAAATAGACATCTCTACAATAATAGTTGGAGACTTCAATACACCACTCACATCAATAGATAGACCATCTGGACAGGATCAATAAGGAAACAGAGAACTTGAAAATTATGATAAGTGAACTAGACCTAACAGACATATACAGAACATTGCACCCCAAAACAGCAGGATGTACTTTCACGTGTTCATGGATTATTCTCCATAGACCACATATTGGGTCACAAAACAAATCTCAACAAATTAAAAGAGATTGAAATTATACAAATCACTTTTTCTGACCACAATGGAATGAAAATGGATATGAATAAAAGGTGGAGAACTGGAAAATTCACAGACATATGGAGGTTAAACAACACATTCTTAAACAATCAATGAGTCAAAGAAGAAATTGCAAGAGAAATCAGTAAATATCTCAAGACAAATGAACATGAGAACACAATATATCGAATCTGATGGGATACACAGAAGGCAGAGTGCTGAGAGGCGCCCTGAATACCTACATTTAAAAAAAGAAGAGCGAGCTAAAATCAAAGACCTAACTGTATACCTGGAGGAGCTAGAAAAAGAACAGCAAACTAATCCCAAAGCAAGCAGAAGGAAAGAAATAACAAAGACTAAAGCAGAAATAAATGAAATTGAGAATAAAAAAATAGAATCAGTGGAACCAAAAGTTGTTTTTTGGTGAAGATCAATAAAATTGACAAACCCTTAGCTAGACTGACAAAGAAAAAAAGGAGAGATGATGCAAATAAATTAAATCAGAAACGAGATAGGGCCATTACTACTGACATCACAGAAAGAAAAAGATTGTAACAGGATACCACTGTATGAACAACTGTATGCCAACAAATCAGACATCTTAAATGAAATGGACAACTTCTTAGAAAAATGAACAATCTAACACTGACTTTAGAAGGAATAGAAGATGGCAAAAAAACAATTACACGTAAAGAGATTGCATCAGTTATCAAAAACTTCCCAACGAAGAAAATTCCAGGACCAGATGGCTTCACAGGTGAATTTTACCAATCACTCCAAGAAGAATTAATATCAATCCTGCTCAAACTCTTCCAACAAATGGAAGAGAAGGGAACACAACTGAATTTATTCTATGAAGCCAACATCAGCCTAATATAAAAGTCAGATAATGATACTATGAGAAAAGGAAATTACAGACCAATTTCTCTAATGAATATGGATACAAAAATCCTCAACAAAATAATAACAAATATAATCCAAGAGGATACTAAATGAATTATATACCATGATCGAGTAGGTTTTATGCCGGGTATGCAAAGGAGCTTCAACACAAGAAAATCAATTAAGGTAATACACCATTAACAAATCAAAGGGGAAAGCTACATGATCATCTTGATTGATGCAGAAAAGACTTGACTAAATCCAACATCCTGTCTTGATTAAAAAAAAAAAACTCTTCAAAAGATAAGAATAGAAGGAAACTTCCTCAATATGATAAATTACATATATGAAATATCCACAGCTAACATCATACTTAGTGGCAGGGACTGAAAGCTTTCCCTCTAAGATCAGGAACAAGGCAGGATGCTCACTTCCACCAATGGTATTCAACATTGTACTAGACGTTCTAGCTAGAGAAGGTAGGCAAGGAAAAGAAATAAAAGATATCCATATTAGAGAAGAAGAGAAGCAGACACGGTTCAAGCAGCTGGGCACCCACTAACAAATGGGAGGTCTCAGGTTCAGTTCCCGGTGCCTCCTAAAGAAGACAAGCAAGACAGTGAGCTGATGTGATGGGCTAGCTCAGCGAGCTGATGCAACAAGATGACACAACAAGGAGACACAATGAGAAACACAACAAACAGGGTGTGGATGTAGCTCAAGCAATTGGATGCCTCTGTCCCACACGGGAGGTCCCAGATTCAGTTCCCGGTGCTCTCTAAAAGAAGATGAGCAGACACAGAGAGCAGACAGCAAATGAAAATCTTGGGGGAAGGGGGGATAAATAAATAAATAAATTCACTGCTAGTGGCATTATAAAATGGTGCAGTCACTGTGGAAGAGTTTCACAGTTCCTCAGGAAGCTAAGTATACAATTGCCATATGATTGGGCAATCCCTCAACTAGGTATACACCCAGAAGAACTGAAAGTAGGGGTATGAACCGACATTTGCACACTGATGTTCATAGCGGCATTATTTACAATTGCCAAAAGATGGAAGCAACCTAGTGTCCATTAACCAATGTATGAATAAACAAAATGTGGTATATACATATTAACTGTGCTGTATTATACATGTGAATGTGATTGAAAAGGGAAGTTTTGGGTCGTCTATGTTACTAGAAGGAAAGCTAGAGGATAAAACATGGGACTGTATAACACAGTGAACCGTGTGGTGAACAACAACTGTAGTTAATAGTACAAATATAAGAATGTTCTTTCACAAACTATAACAAATGTAGGGAAACGGACTTTGGCCCAGTGGTTAGGGCGTCCGTCTACCATATGGGAGGTCTGCGGTTCAAACCCCAGGCCTCCTTGACCCATGTGGAGCTGGCCATGCGCAGCGCTGATGCGCGCAAGGAGTGCCGTGCCACGCAAGGGTGTCCCCCGCGTGGGGCAGCCCCACGTGCAAGGAGTGCGCCCGTGAGGAAAGCCGCCCAGCGTGAAAAGAAAGTGCAGCCTGCCCAGGAATGGCGCCGCCCACACTTCCTGTGCCGCTGACGACAACAGAGGCGGACAAAGAAACAAGACGCAGCAAATAGACACCAAGAACAGACAACCAGGGGAGGGGGGGGGGAAATAAATAAATAAATAAATCTTTAAAAAAAACAAAACAAAAAAAAAAAAAACAAATGTACATCACTATTACAAAGTGTTAAAATAGGGTGGCACATGGGAAGAATATAGCTAATGCACACTGTGGACTATAGTTAACAGCAATATTTTAGGTCCTTCATCAACTGAAGCAAAGGTACTGCACCAATGTAAAGTGACACTATATGGAGGTATATGGGAATACTGTATTTTTCACATGATTCATATAAACCTACAACTTTTGTAATTAAAGAAATTATAGTAATTTTAAAAAACATGCTAAGTGAAAGAAACCAGACACAAAGTACTATGTATGGCATGATTCCATTTGTATGAAATGTAAATATAAATAAATCTATAGAGATAGAATTAGATTAGTGGTTATGTAGGGCTGGGGAAAGATAGAGGGGTTGGGAGGTGACTGCTAAGAGGTATGGGATTTTTCTTTTTGTTGTAATGAAAATGTTCTAAAATCGATTGTGATGATGAATGTACAACTCTGTGGTTATACTAAAAGCCACTAATTATACACCTTGGAAGGATTTGTATAGTATGTGAATATATCTCAATAAAACTGCTTTTTTAAAAAACCACAGACTTCAGCTCCTACACTTTGACTTATTGGACTTACTCCACTCAGCTAACATGGAGTTGAAGAAGGTCAACCACCACAACATGGAGCCTAGAGTGTCTACAACTAGAAGCGGGAAGAGTGCATCCAGTACCCATGTGCAATCTAAGCCCTCACTTGACATAGGTGTGCAATGGACACAACCAATCCAATGTCCACAGAGAAAATGTGGAATGGGTGTGGGAACGGTAGCCATGGGGGCTGCTGGGTGTGGGGAACGGGAGGAAGAGATGAGATGTGGAGGCGTTTTCGGGACGTGGAGTTGTCCTGGATAGTGCTTCACGGACAATTACGGGACACTGTAGATCCCCCCAGGGCCCACTGGATGGAACATGAGAGAGTCTGGGCTATGATGTGGACCATTGACTATGGGGTGCAGTGATGCTCAGAGATGAACTTACCAGGTGCAATGGATGTATCACGATGATGGGAGAGAGTGTTGCTGTGGGGGGAGTGGGGGGCGGGGGCGGTGGGGTTGAATGGGACCTCATATATTTTTTTTAATGTAATTAAAAATAATAATAATAAATAAATATTTAAAAAAATAAAAATAAAAATAAAAAACCTAGCATGGTATTGGTACAAAGACAGATGTGTAGACCAGTGGAATCAAATAGAGAATTTAGAAATAAATCCCCACATCTATGGCCAACTGATTTTTGTCAGGGGTGCCAACCCCATTCAATGGTGGGGGGGAGTGGGTAGAATAATCTCTTCAACAAATGATACTGGAAAAACTAGATATCCACATGCCAAAGAATGAAGGTGGAGTCCTATTTCTCACTATATGCAAAAATTAACTCAAAATGGATAAAAGACCTAATTGAAAGAACCAAAACCATAAAATTTCTAGAAAAAAACATGGGGAAGTATCTTCAGGTCCTTGAGGGAGGCAATGGTTTCTTAGACTTTACACTAAATGAAACAAAACAAAAAATAGGTAAATGGGACCTCATCAAAATTAAAAATTTTTTTTCACAACAAAAGGTTTAATAATGACAGCAAAAAGACAACTTACCTGCAACTGGAGAAAGACGTTGACAAAAAGGGGGAAAGGGTAAAGACAAATAGCTATGAGCTTCAAAGTGAGTTGGGAGGTCATTACAGAGGTTATGCTTATGCAGTTCTCAGCAGGATCTCACTGACTGCCAAAATAAATATTGCCTCAAATAGCGGGACTCCTTAGGGCTCTGGAGACATCCAGACACTATGGGCAGGGCAGACAGCTCAGGACTTTGGCGCCCTGACATTGGGCCCTACTTTAGAATTTAGCTCCCCATTATGACAGAATTGGACTCAGTTGTGGTTTCCCTACACATTGCTCTTCTGCCCCTTCTATCTGAAACTATGGTTAGTACTAGAGTTAATAGGTATATGTCAAAGAGACTTAAATCTTTGGGCTGTCCATGTACCAGTTGGGCCCTGAATCTCAACAGGTTTGCAACACCTACTCTCCAGTTCATTGGACTCACCTAAGACAACTAACAAGGAGATGATGATGGATAATGACCATCTCAAAGAACAGAGAGAATCTGCAACTTCCAGCAAGAAAGTCCCATCCATCTGCTCCATGTATCTGAGCCCCCTCTCAATTAGAGGTGGAGTGGGCATCACCGTCCCAGAATCCTCAGGATTGGGGAATGAATGACGAACTACAATAGACTTAATGGTATTCTATTATAAACTTATTGTGATTCTAGCAATGGTAAAACTTTTATCATTGATGTGGAGGCAGTGGCCACTGGAGGTTCTGAGGAGAGGGAGAGGGGAAAACAGGTGTAATATGGGGGCATTTTCAGGACTTGGGAATTGTCCTAAATGATGCAATGGCAGATACAGGCCATTATATATCTTGTCATAAGTTACAAAATTCTGTGAGAGAGAGTGTAAACTACAGTGTAAACTATAATCCACATTTAGTGGCAATGCTCCAAAATGTGTTCATCAATTGTAACAAATATACCACACTAATGAAGGATGTTGTTAATGTGGGAAATTGTGGGAGGGCTAGGGAGCAGGGCATATGGGAATTCTCTATATTTTTAATGTAACAGTTATGTAATCTAAGTATGTTTTTAAAAAAATTAAGTATTTTTTTAAAAAAGACAACCTACAGATGGAGAAAATATTTGGAAACCACACATCCAATAAGGATTTAATATCCAGAATATATAAAGAAATCCTGCAACTCAACATTAGAAAGACAAAGAACCTAATTTTAAAATGGGAAAAAGACTTGAATAGACTTGTCTCCAAAGGAGATATAAAAATTACCAAAAACAAAACAAAACAAAACCACACACACATGAAAAGATGCTCAACATCATTATCCATTAGGGAAATACAAATAAAAAATCTCACTGACATATCATTTCACACTCACTGGAATGGCTACGATTCAAAAATATGAAAAGTGTTAGAGGATGTGAGGAAATAAGAACACCTGTTCATTATTGGTGGAAAAGTAAAATGGTGCAGGTGTTGTGGAAGACAATGTGTCAGTTCTTCAGACATTTAAGGACAGAATTACCATATGACCTAGCAATCCCATTTCTAGGTATATACCTAACAAATTGAAAGCAGAAACTCAAAAACAGATATTTGCAAACCAATGTTCACAACCACATTATTCACAATTGCCAAAAGATAGCAGCAACCAAAGTATCCATCAACTTATGAATGGATAAACAAAATGTGGTATATACCTACAATGAAATAATTCTCAGTCCTGCAAAGGAATGAAGTTCTGATACATGTGACAACGCGGATGAACCTGGAAGACATATGTTGAATGAAATACGTCAGGCACAAAAGGACAAATATTATATAGTCTCACTATAAGAAATAATTAGAATAAACTCATGGAGAGACAGAAATTAGAATACAGATTACTGGGGGTTGGAGTGGAGGTAAGGAATGGGTGTGGGTGAGACAAAAGACCCACTCCTCAAAGATGGCGCTGAAGTGCTCAAGTAAACAACCATTGAGTCTGCCTAAACTGCCCCTGCCCTCAGTAACAAGACCTCTGGAGCCAATCAGCCTTATCAAATTAACATAACCAATCCAGTTCTTACACACCATCCTACCTCCCCTCACTCACCGATATATACCACTAAACTTTTTCAATAAACTAGACCTGTGCCATGAGCCTGTGTCCCCAGAGTGTTCACTTTGTGTGGTTCCTCGGCTCCGGCGCACTCATCCGGGCTGGGTACCCCGGGGGGAGAAGCACGGAAACAACGACAAATGGGTAGTTAATGCTTAATTCGTACAGTTTCTGTTTGGAGTGGTGGAAAAGTTTTGGTTATGGATGGTGGTGATGGTAGCACAACATTGTTTATGTAATTAACACCACTGAATTATATATTTGTATGTGGTTAAAAGGGAAATTTTAGGTTATAACTATGTTACTGAAGTAAAATTTTTTAAACCGTAAATCTAAAACACAGTGGACCCTAATGTGAACTAGAAGCTATAGTTAATAGCATAATTATAATAATATTGTTTCATCAGTTGTAACAAAGGTACCACATTAATACTAAATGTTAATGATAGAGGACACTTGGCGAAGATTGGAAACTCTGTATTTCAGGCATGATTTTTCTGTAAAGCTACAACTCCTCTAATGAAAAAAATTTAAATGTTTTTATTTTGAAATCTTCAAACTTATAGGGCACTTAAAAAATAACATGGGGAAGCAGACTTGGCCCAATGGATAGGGCGTCTGCCTACCACATGGGAGGTCCACGGTTCAAACCCTGGGCCTCCTTGATCCATGTTGAGCTGGCCCATGCACAGTGCTGATGCATGTGAGGAGTCCCCTGCCACACAGTGGTGTCCCCCACATAGGGGAGCCCCATGCGCAAGGAGTGCACCCCATAAGGAGAGCCGCCCAGCGCGAAAGAAAGTGCAGCCTGCCCAGGAATGGTGCCACACACGGAAAGCTGACACAAGATGACGCAACAAAAAGAGGCAGGATTCCCGGTGCCGCTGATAAGGATAGAAGCGGTCACAGAAGAACACATAGCGAATGGACACAGAGAGCAGACAACTGGGGGGCGGGGAAGGGGAGAGACATAAATAAAAAATAAATCTTTAAAAAATAACAATAATAACACGGACCCCATACGAGACCTCCAACATGCCCTTATCTCCCCTGCCCGCCAGATATCTATATCCACCATTTTACTCTTTTGCCACATTAACCATATCATTCTCTCTATCCATCTATCAGTCCATCTATCTGTCTGTCCATCTTTTTTTCTATCAATCCATTTTCTTAACATTTTAGTACAGGTTGTATACATCATGCTCCTTGAACACTTAATACTGCTATGTACTACATTTCCTAAGACCAAGGATATTCACTTAAGTTCAGTTATCCAGTTCAAGTAATTTAACACTGATATAAAACTTACATTCTATACTTGATTTTTCATATGTCCTTTTGAGCCTTTTCTCCTCCCTTGTTAGATAGCATCAAGAATGCATTTAATTAGCATTCTTTCTTGAATTGCTCCTTTTTAAAAATTGCGTGAACATATATACCACATATATCATCCTATTCCAACCCTTCCCAAGTATACCATTCAGTGGAAATAAGCACATTCTCAATGTTATGCTACCCTCACCATTACCAGAAATTTCCTATCATCCTGAACAGAAACTGTGCAACCATTATGCATTAAGACACCATCGCCCTTACCCCCTGTTCCTAGTACCTTGTCCTTTAATTCCTGTGTCTGGAACTTGCACATTCTCTGATCTTTTCTTTGCAGATAACACAGGGCTTCAAGATGACATCCTAAATCTGTAACAATCTCATTTTCTTAGATAACAACTTAACTTCAACGTAATAAACTATGTTCCTATACCCCTTGCTCCACTCACCTTTATGTAGTTCTTGTCACAAAATTACATGTTTATACATTATGAGTCCACAACCATTGCCTTCTCATTACATTTTATCCACTTGCCTTTTAGACTTTGTAGGAAGTAAAAAGTGGAGTTACAAACCAAAAAATACAGTAGTACTGATATTTATATTTATTCAAGTCATTACCCTCACCAGAGATCTTTATTTCTTCCTGCAGCTTCAAGCTAATGTCTATCATCCTTTCATTTCAACCTGCAGAACTCCCTTCAGCATCTCTTGTAGGACTGGTCCAGTGGTGACAAATTTTCTTAGCTTTTGTTTATCTGGGAATATCTTCATGTCTCCCTAATTTTTGAAAGATGTTTTTGCTGATATAGAGTTCTTGGTTGGCTACTTTTCTGCTTTCAGCACTTTAAGGATGTTGTCCTCTGCCTTGTCTCCATGGTGTTTGTTTCTGATGAGAAATTGACACATGATCTTACTGATGCTCCCTGCTTTGTGACATGTTGCTTCTCTCTTGGGGCTTTCAGAATCTTCTCTTTATCTTTGGCATTTGACAATTTGATTATGATATGCCACAGTGTGGGTCTATTTGAGTTTATCTTATTTGGAGTTTACTGAGCATCTTGGATGTGAATATTCATGTCTTTCAGTTAATATGGAAAAAATTTCAGCCATTGCTTCTTTGAATATTCTCTCTGCCCTTATCTCTCTTTCTACTCCTTCAGGGATTTCCACAATGCACATATTGGTTCACTTGATGGTATCCCACAGGGTCCTTAGGCTCTTTTCATTTTTCTTCATTCTTTTTTATTTCTGTTCCTTAGGCAGGATTATTTCAATAGTCTCATATTCAACTTCACTGATTCTTTCTACTGCAGCTCCAATCTGGTGTTGAACCTCTTGAGGGATTTTGCAATTCTGTTACTGTGGTCTTTAACTTGGTTTCATTTCTTTC
Source organism: Dasypus novemcinctus (assembly GCF_030445035.2). Lineage (NCBI taxonomy): Eukaryota > Metazoa > Chordata > Mammalia > Cingulata > Dasypodidae > Dasypus > Dasypus novemcinctus. The sequence continues at coordinate 8,611,653 of NC_080681.1, forward strand.
CATAATTTCCATCCTTCTACTGATATTCTCTTATTGTTCACCTATCATTTTCCTTATTTTCTTTAGGTCTTTGTTCATGTTTTCCTTCAGCTTTCTGAATATATTTAGGACCATTTTGTTAAGCCTTTATCTGGTATGTCCCAGATCTGACCCTCCCCATTGATAGTTTCTAAAGCTTTAATTTTTTCCTTTGCCTGGATTATCACTGCCTGTTTCTTTGCATGTTTTGTAACTTTTTGCTGAAACATATAAATTTTTATATTTTGTGTTACCACTGGAATTTAGACTGTAAGGCATCTGTTCCTTAAGCCTATATTCAGCTAGTGGTATGACACAGCTTTACTTGAATGCCAGGAGCTAAAAGGAAGGAAAAAAGGAAGGGAGGGAGGGAGGGAAGAAGGAAGGAAGGAAAGGAGAGAGCGAGTGGGAGAGAGAGAGGGAGGGAGGAAGAGGGAAGAAAGGGGAAGGTAGGTGGAGGGGAAGGAAAGAAGAAGGGAAGGGGGAAGGAGGGAGGGAGGAAGGGAGGAAGAAGGTACAGAGGAGAGAAGGAGAAGGAGAAAGAGAAGGAAGGAAGGAAGGAAGGAAGGAAGGAAGGAAGGAAGGAAGGAAGGAAGGAAGGAAGGAAGGAAGGAAGGAAGGAAGGAAGGAAGGAGGGAGGGAGGGAGGGAAGGAAGGAAGGAAGGAAGGAAGGAAGGAAGGAAGGAGGGAAGGAAGGAGGGAGGGAAGGAGGGAAGGAAGGAAGGAGGGAGGGAAGGAAGGAAGGAAGGAAGGAGGGAGGGAAGGAGGGAAGGAAGGAAGGAGGGAGGGAAGGAAGGAAGGAAGGAAGGAAGGAAGGAAGGAAGGAAGGAAGGAAGGAAGGAAGGAGGGAGGGAAGGAAGGAAGGAAGGAAGGAGGGAGGGAAGGAAGGAGGGAGGGAAGGAGGGAGGGAGGGAAGGAAGGAAGGAGGGAGGGAAGGAGGGAAGGAAGGAAGGAGGGAGGGAAGGAAGGAAGGAGGGAGGGAAGGAAGGAGGGAGGGAGGGAAGGAGGGAGGGAGGGAGGGAAGGAGGGAGGGAGGGAAGGAGGGAAGAAGGCACTTTTCCCAGTCTTCACATCTTTGCAGACTGATCTGTGTCAATGATTTCCTTCAGAGACTATTCACACCAAAGCCTAGGGCTACCCTGATCCTTCCTGCAGATGCTTCTTGACTTGGGTCTGTGCATGTGTGGCCTTAGGAATTCCCCCATTTGCACATATGTGTGTTCTCTCTTCCCTAGGAAACAGTTTTCTTGTGGTCCCAGCACTGTACTGTGTGCCCTATAGCCAGCAATCTCCTGCCCCAGGCAGCTGCAACTTGACTGCTCTCCCACAGCAATCTATAAAAGAGCACTGTGCAGGGCAAATTCTGAGCCTGCAACAAATATCCTTGTTCAGTCCCTCAGGCTGCCACCAGAAAAATTGTGCCAGGCATACATATTCTCAGTATGTGCATGAGGGTTACCCTGCTCCCTCTGGAACTGTGACCAGGGACTCACACTGGAAGTGCAGGCTGGCTCCACGCCAGGCTGGTGAGTGGGTAGTGGCCAGTCAGGGCACCACAATATCCTAACTGCTTTTAAGTGGCCCTTTACTGGATACCGTCTTACTGTAATTCTTTAACTATTTTTTGGAGCTTTGAGAAAGATACCTTTGTCATTTCTTGCTGGTTTTTGAAAGTTTTTATGGGGAGATGGAGCTCAGAAGCATCTCACTCTCCCATCTTGAGATCTTGGGTTGAGGTCCAGGGATTTTTTAATAATACAGAATGTGAATTCCACAAACTCACTACATCTGCATCTCCAAGTGCCTCTGTCTGTATTCTTTTCCCCTCCTCTACTCCAGTGTCAGAGGACAGAGTTCTGTACTTTCTTAAGACTTCCTTTCTTAAGACCTGTATCTTGATCCCACCTTTTTCCATCTCCTCTAGCACCAGAAACTTGTTCTGCCCATTAGTTCCCACATTTTTCTATTTTAATTTTTACTTCTCTACTTGTTTCTGTACCCAGAATCCTATAACTATGTTCACTTGGCCCTGGTTGCCCTCTAGCAGTTACTCTATTTTTTTTTTTTTCTCATTCTGGTCTCTGAGCATATCATTAGGAAAGAAAAGTCTACTTCCTTACCTCCCATTCACTCTTCAACTCACAGCCATCAAGTCTCCACTCCTATGGGTCATCTGAAATTTCTCCAACACTATGGGGGAAGTGGGAGAAGAGGCTCTTGAAGCTGCCACAAGGATTGTACCTGGCTAACAGTTTCCACTTGCCACACCCATATATCTGTGACTTCAAGGCATGTTCAGTTCCTTCCCTTCCCTTATCCTACAGTCATTGATGAACATATGAGGATACTAGAAATGGACCATTTCTGCTCTATGCAGGATTCCTCTAATAGACAGTTTTTCTTTGAGAACTTTCCACTGGCTTGGTCAAGGCTTTCTCAGAGCTGCATTACAGCCTGAGGCTCTTCTTTCTCAATCCTCTTCCTTACCTCTCTCATTTCACAGATGTCAGAGGTGCATCACATCATGGTCTGAAGGTACTCCATACCTACTCTTGCTACCCCTTGCCATATCCTTTACAGGTATTATGCCCCAAACATCTCTTGTATATCTAATTCTGCCTGAGTTGCTTCTTCTTGGAGGACTTGAACTGACCTAAAAGCGATCACCACTTTCCTAATGGACAAAGCCTATGGACTGCATTCTGCCCTGTCATGAAGTCTTACAACATTTAACCCTATACTCAGTTCCAATTTTTCTTCTTCCCTGGTTTCCATGATAAATATCTCCTGGTTCTCATCCTTCCCCTTCACCATTTCGTCTCTTTCTTTTTGTGGCCTCCTCTTTCTTTAACCAACCCTCCAATATTGGTGATCCTTAAGGAATTTATCCATTGTGTTTGGCTTTTTTTCTCTCCACACAGCTCCCCTAAGGGATGTAATTGATTATCTGAGTTTTACACAACATTATTCCTGATGACTCTCAAATCTATCTCTAGTTTAGGACTCTCTCTTGAACTTCTTTTGTAAGTAGGACCTCTCGATAAGGTTATTTCAGTTAAGGTGGCCCAGCCTAATCAGGATGGGTCTTATATGGGATGGAGTCCTTTATAAGTGGAATGAAATTCAGACAGAGAGAAAGCATCAACAGAATCCAGAAGAGAAGGGAGAGATCTGGACATGTCACCATGTGCCTTGCCATGTGACAAACTAAGGATCAAGGATCACCAGCAGTCAGCCCCAGAACTCCAGTCTTTGGGAAGAAAGCATCATTTTGATGATGCCTTGATTTGGACTTTCTTTTAGCCTCAAAATCATGCGTAAATAAATTCCCATTGTTTAACCAGACTCATTTCATTGACTTGAGAAGCCTAGGAAACTAAAACAATCATTGTTGTCACTTCCTTCTTAAAAACTCTTCATTGGTGTTTAACTTTTAAATGGTTCCCCAGTTCAACATTGCTTAAACTCAAAACCGTTAGCATGGTCCAATTTTTGCCTTTCTCGCTTCCCTGTCTCTTGCTACACACCTTCTCAAACTCTATGTTTCAGCCTAAACCATACTGAACTAACTGACATTCCACAAGAGGCTCAGGTATTTCTATAGGAAATTATCTTACTGTGTATTATATACAGTCCATTAGAATATAGGCTGGGGCCTTGTGTTTCTTGTTCACTATATGCCACTGCCAGGATAGTGCCCAGTTAAGTTTTTTTTTTAAAGATTTATTTCTCTTCCCTTCCCCCCCCCCCACTACCACCCCAGTTGTCTGCTCTCTGTGTCCATTCGCCATGTGTTTTTCTGTGACCGCTTCTATCCTTATCAGTGGCACCGGGAATCTGTGTTACTTTTTGTTGCATTATCTTGTTGCATCAACTCTCCGTGTGTGTGGCCGCCACTCCTGTGCAGGCAGAACTTTCTTTCACACTGGGCGGTTCTCCTTAGAGGGCACACTCCATGCACGTGGGGCTCCCCTATGTGGGGGACATCCCTGCATGGCACGGCACTCCTTGCACACATCAGTACTGCACGCGGGCCAGCTCCACATGGGTCAAGGAGGCCCTGGGTTTGAACTGTGGACCTCCCATGTGGTAGGCGGATGCTCTATCCATTGAGCCAAATCCACTTCCCCCAGTTAAATTTAAAATTTGTGGCCACACAGTTGATAAGAGGAGAAAATAGAGTTAGAACTTGGGTGTGTCTGACTTTAAACACTTAGGCTTACTGTCTTTTAAGTGCCTGAGAAGTATTTGTTGAAAAAATGAATGAGGGGGAAGCAGATGTGGCTGAAGCAATTGGCCTCCCATCTACTATATAGGAGGTCCATGGTTCGATATCTGAGGCAACCTGGTGAAGGCAAGCTGGCCCCTGTGGCAAACTGGCCTGAGATGAGAGCTGGCCCACACAGAGTGCTGCCCCGTGCAGAAGTGCTGGCCCATGCGGAGAGCTGGCGCAGCAGGATGATGTAACAAAGAGACACAGAGGAGAGACAATAAAAGATATAGCAGAGCAGAGAGCTGAGGTGGCGGAGGAGAATGAATGCCTCTCTCCCACTCCGGAAGGTCCCAGGATCAGTGCCTGAAGCTGTCTAATGAAAATACATGCAGAGAGAAGAATACACAGTGAATGAGCACAGAGAGCAGACAAGAGGGCGGGGGTGGGGGGATAAATAAGATTTTTTAAAAAATGAATGAGCAATCAGTGAATGTTTTTGAACTGAGAATATAATGATCAAAGAGGTATTTCAAGAAGATTTAATCTGGCAGTATTATGCTGTATGGATTAGAGGTAGGGAAAATAACTAGAAATGTGTTGTTATCATTTGAATTTAAGGTAACTAATGACTTAGAATCACATTGACTGTGAGTAACCAAAAACCTGACTAACCAGTGGCTAAAACGAATTTATTTTTCTTATGTATCAAGAAGTCTAGAGGTAAGCAGTTCAAGGCTAACGTGGTGGCTTCACGATGCTGTCAGGGACCCTGGTTCTTTCTGTCTTTCTGCTCACTCATTCTTTTTTTAATTATAGAAGTTGAAGGTTTACAGAAAAGTCATACATAAAATACAGAGTTCATATATACCACCCTGTTATTAACACCTTGTATTAGTGTGGTACATTTGTCACAATTGAGTAAAGAACATTTTTTTAATTGTACTATCAACTCTAGCCAATGGTTTACTTCAGGGTTCACTGTTTCTGTGTACAGTCTTATGGATTTTTAAAAGATTGTATTCTAGTAACTTAAAATTTCCTCCTTAACACATTCAAATTTATAATTTAGTGCTGTTATGTTCATAATATTGTGCTACCGTGACCATTATACAGAACCAAAACTATTCCATTGTCTCAAATAGAAACTACAATTTAAGTATTAACTCCCCTTTTCCTACCTTCACTCCAGCCCCTGGTAACCTGTATTCTGGTTTCTGACTCTATGAATTTGCTTATTCTAATTATTCCATATCAATGAGATCATATAATTTTTGTCCTTTTGTGTCTGACTTATCTCACTCAACATGATGTGTTTCAGATTCATCCATGTTGTTGTGTGCATCAGAATCAGATTTCCATTCCTTTTTTTAAAAAAAATAAATTTCATTGATACACATTAATAAAGCATACAATTTATCCAAAATGTACAATGAACGGTATTTCGTAAAATCATATAGTTGTACATTAATCACTTCAATCATTATTAAAGTATTTTCATTATTTCAATAATAATAATAATAAAAAAACAGACTAACAAGAATATTTGTCACCTCTCGATCTCTCTATGTTTCCCCTGCTGTAAATAGCTGCTATTTCTGGCTATTCTTGCACAATTGTTTGTTTATTAAACAGTTTTATTGAGATATATTCACACACCATATGATCTATCCAAAGCATATAATCAATGGCTTTTAGTATAATCACAATGTTGTATATTCATCATCTCTAAAATTTTAGAACAATTTCATTACTCCAAAAAGAAAGACTCTACACCCCTTAGCATTTCTTCCTCAGGGCAATATAACTCATCTAATTTCATCTTTATAAATTGATTTATATTTACATTTTATATAAATGAAATCATACATCATGTAGGACTCTGTGTCAGTATTTGTATGACTCTGTGACAGTATTTGTCCTTTTGTGTCTGGCTTGTTTCACTCAATATAATGTCCTCCAGGTTCATCCATGTTGTCATGTTTCATGACTTCATTTCTTCTTACCACTGCATAATATTCCATCTGTGGTAGGTGGTAGTTTCTTAAACCTTACACCCAAAGCACAAGCAACAAAAGAAAAAACAGATAAATGGTACCTCCTCAAAACTGAACACTTTTGCACATCAAAGGACTTTGTCAAAAGGGTGAAAAGACAGCCAGCTCAATGAGGGAAATTTTTGGCAATCACATATCTGATAAGGGTTTGCTATCCATGATATACAGGAGATCATACAACTCAGAAATAAAAAGACCAAAACTATCCAATTAAAAAATGGGCAAAAGATGTGAATAAACATTTTTTTCCAAAGAAGAAATACAAATGGCGAAAACATACATGAAAAAAATGTTCAACATCACTAGTGATTAGGAAAATGCAAACCAAAGCTACAATGAGATATGATTTCATACCTATTAGACTGGCCACTACTAAAAAGTTGCAACACTACAAGTGTTGGAGAGGATGTGGAGAGATAGAAATGCTTATTCACTGTTGGTGGGACTGTAGCATTGTACAGCCAGTGTGGAGGACTTAGGATTAATCCTAAGGAAGTTGAATATAGATTTGCCATGTGATCCAGTAATACCACTACTAGGTATATACCCAGAAGAACCAAGAGCAGTGACATGAACAGACATTTGCCCACCAATGTTCATAGCAGCATTATTCATGATTGTCAAAAGATAGAAAAAACCCAAGTGTCCATCAACCAAAAGAATAAACAAACTGTAGTGTATGTGTACAATGGAATACTATGCAGCTGTAAGAAGAAGTGAATTTGTGAAGCATATGACAACATGATGAACCTGGAGGACATTATGTTGAATGAAGCAAGCCAGACACAGAAGAACAAATACTATATGATTGTGCTGTTATGAAAGTAAATATATTGTGTAAACTCAGGGAGTTAATAACTAGAATATAGGTCACCAGAAAATAGAATGAGGTTAGAGGGTGGGAAGCTGAGGGTTAATATGTGCAGATTGGTAAAAGGTTGTTTGTTAAATTCTTTGGAAATGGATAGAAAAGGTAAAAGTACATCACATTGTTTGTAAGTAGCAGAGATATTATCTGGGTATGACAGTGGTTGAAAGGCCAAGTCTAAGGTCATGTATATTAACTAGAAGGAAAGCTAAAAGATGTAATATGAATAGTATAGCATAGTGAAACCTCATGTGAAATATGAGTATGGGTAATATTGCATATATAAGACTGCTTTTCTTTGAAACTGAAAAAATGCATGTTAATGTTACAAGATGTTAATATGAGGGGAAATACACCAAAGCAAAATATGGACAAGTGTGGTACAGTAATATATTAATAACCTTCCAATAAGGGTGAAAATAAAGCAAATATAATTACATGAAAGAAACTAGATCAAAGGTACTACATATTGTTTGCCTCTATCTATATAAAATATAAATACAAATAAATTAGAAAGACATAAACAGAATAGCAGCTATATCTGCCATGGGAAGCACAGAGATATTGAGAGGTGATTATTAAGATGTAGAACTTTTTGTCTGTTTTTGTTTATTATTAGTAGTACTGGAATAATGAAATTGCTGCAATAATGATTGGAATGATGAATGCACAACTATGTGATTATGCCAAATACCATTGATTGTACACTTTGGATGGAAAGTATACTTGGGAGGGATTATATATTTTATTAATATGCATCAATAAAATTGATGAAAAAATCAGTTGACCATAAATGTGAAGGCTGATTTCTGAACTCACAATTCAATTCAGTTAATCTGTCCTTGTGCCAGGACCATGCTGTTTTGATTACTGTGACTTTGTAATGAGTTTAAAATTGGGAAGTATGAGTCCTCTAACTGTTGTTTTTTTTCAAGAAGCCTTTGGCTATTCAGAGCCCTTTACCTTTCCATATAAATTTGATGATTTGCCTTTCCATTTCTGCAAAAAGGCTGTTGGAATTTTGATGAGAATTGTGTTGAATATGTAAATCATTTGGGGTAGAACTGACATCTTAATATTTAGTCTTCAGATCTATGAACCTGGAATATCCTTCCATTTATTTAGGACTTCTTTGATTTCTTTTGGCAATGTTTTACAGTTTTCTGTGTATATGTCCTTTCATCTTTGACTAGATTTATTCCTAACTATTTATTATTTTAGTTGCTATTGTAAATGGAATTTTTTTCTTTATTTCTTCTGATTGTTCTTTACTAGTATGTAGAAACAGTACTAATTTTGGGGTGTTGATCTTATACCCTATTACTTCACTGAATTCATTTATTAATTCCAGCAGCTTTGTTGTGGATTTTTCAGGATTTTCTGCATATAAGATCATATCATCCGCAAATAGTGAAAGTTTTACTTCTTCCTTTCCAATTCGGATGCCTTTTATTTCTTTTTCTTGCCTAAGTGCTCTGGCTGGAACTTCCAGAGCTTCCAGGACAATGTTGAATACCAGTGGTGACACTGGGCATCCTGTCTTGTTCCCAATCTTAGAGGGAAAGCTTTTAGGCTTTCACTGCTAAGTATAATATTAGCTGTGAGTTTTTCATATACGTTCTTTATCATTTTGAGGAATTTTTCTTCCATTCTTAGTGTTCTAAGAATTTTCATCAAGAAGGGGTACTGGGTTTTGTCAAGTGTCTTCTGTGCATCAGTTGGGATGATGATTATTTGTCCTATTAATGTGGTATAGTACATTCATTGATTTTCTCATGTTGAACCATCCTTGCATACCTGGGATAAATCACGCTTGAACATGCTGTATAATTCTTTTAACATACTGTAGGATTTGGTTTGCTAGTATTTTGTTGAGGATTTTTGCATCTATATTCATTAGAGATATTGCTCTGTAATTTTCTTGTGGTATCTTTATCTGGATTTGGTCTGAGGGTGATATTGACCTTGTACAATGAATTTGGGAGTGTTCTCTCCTCTTCAATTTTTTTGAAGAGTGTGAGCATGATTGGTGTTAATTCTTCTTGGAATGTTTGGTAAAATTTCCCTGTGAAGCTTTCTGGTTCTGGACTTTTTTTTCTCCTAAAGATTTATCTATCTATCTATCTATCTATCTATCTATCTATCTATCTATCTATCTCCTGTGGGTCTCGGCAAGAAATGAAAGCCATAAGCACTAAAATAGCCATTTTGCCAACAATGATCCTTGTCCTAATGTTCAATATGAAATAGTTAATGTTAAAAAAAAAACAAAAAAAAAAACAGCATTCAGTCTATGCCCACCATTTTGTTTCTAATAGGAAGTTCCAACCAATTAACTACTATCTTCAATATAAATTGTTATAAACTCTGCTGGGCTAAGTAAGTAGTTTCTTTAACTAACAGTAATTATAAAAAATCATCTCTAACTAAGACAGTGTGTTATTATAGAATGAACATGGCATTTTGATCCAGAGAGCCTTGGCTTTGCTATTATGAGCAGAATGACTTTGGGCAAGACATATAACTTCTCAGAGCCCAGTTTTCCCATTTGGGAAGAGGGGATAATGTACTGCTTTCCTTCCAGAATGTAATTAGGATAAAATAGATAATGTCTGGAAAGTGCTTTATAAACTACAGAATGTTATAAAAGGGAAAAATGGTATTTTTTTTTTAAAGATTTATTTATTTAATTTCCCCCCCTCCCCCGGTTGTCTGTTCTCTGTGTCTATTTGCTGCATCTTGTTTCTTTGTCCTGGTATTTTTAATAATATATAGAGTAGGGATAACTGAGCACTCTAGATGAGAGCTGTTTCTGTAAGACTTAAAGTAAATTTACCACTTAATTCATTAAGTAATTTCTGTTAAATAATTTTCTGTAAAGTCAGGGATATTTGTAATGAAAAATGTATTGGCTTGCGTGTGGGTGTTGGGAGCTTGATGAATGTATCAGCATATCCACCAGCCACAATAAAGCCGAGTACCTTGACTTTTCAAAAGCCTGGAAGACTCCACTGTATTTCACTAAGGAGTACAATAATCACCAGCAGTTAAGTCTCATACAAAAACCACAGTTAAAGAGAACATAATCTGCTGGAAGATTTACAGAGCTTTGAAATGCAATTCCTGACCCATCACAGATCTCTTTTCTAAAATCTCGTAGTAAAGACTGTGGACTTCACCTGTTTCTCACTGTCAGTTGCCTAAATCTAAAAATAGGTCCAAAGCTCATCTCTCTCCTTTTAGCAGAGAAGCGTCAGATTTCAGGGGGCAAAGCAAAATAATAAAATGAATGTCAGGGTGTTTTATAGTGTCAGTCAATTTTCTCCAGTCTGCTCTCCCTTCCTTTCTACTGTGCTATCCTAGAATCAAGGATCCTAGCAACGATGTCCTTGTTAAAGGTAGCAGGTAGGTGTGAAAAAGTGTTTGGACAGCAAACTTCTTTTCAGATGCAACCATTCCTTTAACTATCATGTTAGCTTTGAGAATCTTTTTTATTTAGGGTTCATAATTGCTTTAATAATATATTCAGAGGGAAGTTTGTTTTGTTTTACCTTTAGTTTTGTGGGGGGAATAACTGTCTAACACTGTATCCTGTGTGTAGCATCTTCAGTGAGCCTAGTATAAAATTGAGCGAGATATTTAATATCTATTGTACTCATCTAAACAAAACCTATGCTGTCACAGTTCTAAGAAGAGTCCTATACAACGTCTTTAGCTATAGGATCAGCTGAAAATCATAAGCACAATGGAAATACTGACTCAAACTAGGCATTCTGATGGTTTACAATATAGGCTTGTACACAGAGTAGTTTTTAAAATAATAAGTCATGTTCTTTTATTTTAAAAGCAATATATTTTTCACATAAAAATACAAAGGGAGAAATTACACTGAAAAATAAAAGTAATAAATACTCATTTAGAAAATCAGGGAAATTTAGGAAAGTAATAATGAGAAAAAACATTATAGTTCCGTCATCCAAAGATACCTATTCATGGCATTGTGTTTTTCTTTTCTTCTATTTTCTATGCAAAATTAAAGAGTTTTAAAAAATATAGTCATGATTGTATACATGTAATTTTATATTCTGCATTTTTGGTTAAGCATTATAACTTAATCATTTTATCATGGTATTTCAAACTCTTCCTAAACATCATTTTTAATGGCTGTGTAATATTCTAATTTTCCTAACTAATCCCTTAGGTTATTTACAGGTTTTTGTAAGTGTAGATATGCTTTGACAATAATCTTTGCACCTAAAACCCTTTCCATGTTTATGGATTATTTCTATTGGATAGATAGAGTCTCAGAAATAGCTGTTGGTAGGTGCTACAAAATTATTTACCAAATGAGCTATTTCAGTTTACCTGCCAACAGCTTCATATGAGAGCTATCCTTCTTTGTCAGGTTTTTTAAAAAATTGTATTTATAATGAATACCTTTTAAAGATCACAAACATAAATTTAAAGAAACTTATTGGAAAGGAAAAAAAAAATGAAGATGTATAAGGAGACCCAGGATTTTCTCATGGAAGCAAACTAAACCAACTGGAAAAATGGAGCTGTAATAATGCATCCACCACACCTCTTTCTTGCACCTGTCAACATGTTTCTATTCCCAAGTACTGATTAATAACCACTATGATTTCTGTAAATTATTTTATTTTATTTTATTTCATATAGCGGAAGAAAAACGTGAGTATTTTGGCTTATTTTTCCCACCAGTACCAATTAAAGAAGTGATACTGTTTCTTAATTTTGAAACATGGATATTTTTCAGCAGTGTTAATTAAATGACACCACTGAAAGGCAACAAAAATTAATAATAGCCATAGATATCCCATAGTATGGCAAATGAACTCATGGACTTTTCTGGACACCAAAAACAAAACAAAAGCAAAAAAACCAAAACATTTTCTAATAGAGAAATTTATGGGACACTTATTTGAAATAAAATTATCCTCTCCATTGGATAGAGATTAATCAAAAGGGCCTAACTGAAGTTAACCCTCAACTTCAATGCAAAAACTTCATTGTGAATTTTTGTGACCTGATTAAAAAATACCCATTTTTTATAATACTGTAGATTTAGTTGTACATTCCCCTCCATCTCAAATTAGACTTGTCTTTCAGCTGACTGATAATAGATCTGTGTCTGATTTCCTCTGTGGGACATGGCAGATTAAAGCTTATAAACCTGCCTTTCCTTCACATTAATAAAACACTGCTGAGAAATAAGTATGTTTTTCTGGATCTGTTGGGTGAAAAAGCATGCATGATATTCCTTTTCTCCAGAGTATTGCACTTCCTGAGTTAATAATAATAATTCCCAACTTCTTGGTACTTGTTTTTAAATACTTGGTTTTAAAAGCATTTCTTATTCAATCTTATATAAATCTCTGAAGTTGGCATTATTATTAATAAGTCCCTTTTATGATGATGAAAACTGAGGGTTCTAGTTATTCTGTGGTTCTGCTCAAGGCCACTCAGCTGGCATTGGCACTTTTTCTGACTCCTAGTCCAGTGATCTTTCTGCTTTATCATTCTGCTTCTTGTTTCTATTCTTTTGCCTGTTCTTTCTCCAAATGTAGGTTTCCTTTCCTTAACATATTTTCGCTTGGAATCTCCATAATCTTAAACATAACATGCTCAAAAGAAAGAACTCAGCAATTATATGTACACCAGAGGCAGGGCAGGGAAGTCTTCTCTCTCACTCCATGAATTCAGTTTGTCACCAAATCTTATCTGCTCATCTTTTGAAAATACAGGTTTCACTTTTCCCTTTTTATCACCACTATCACTCCCTGAATTATTTTTGAAAGGCAGAGCTCTTGAATTAGTAGTCAAATTTCAGCTGTGGTCACATGAAGTCAAAAAGAACTGGTTGACTCAGTGGAAGGAAATACCAATCATATAATTTTCATTCATCATAAACTTCCTGAAAGTAGAATTTCTCCTTTTCAACTGCTGATAGTGGTTTAGGTAGATACAACCTTAACAAAACCATTAATGTTTAAAAATATGAAACAAATGGATATAGGCAGTCGCAAATAATGAATGCTTCTTCTGGAACAGCCAGAGTTCAAGCAAGTAGGGTATGGTGTCCGGGCATCCATTTTCACTGATCCTTCCTGAGGCCTCCCACAACATTGCCAAGACCCAGCATGCCAAGCCAGATGCACTGTCATCCTCATCCTCATCATCATAACCACTGGTCTACTTCCATTTGCCTTTCATGGTGCATGAAGCCTCTTCTAATTCATGCTTGCCTCCCATCCTTGAAGTGCATGTGCTTGCTTGTGATGCTGATACAATTTCTCAGGATTCTTTAGCCTTGCAGTGAAAAGGGACCCTCAGCCATCCAAATGAATCTACTTAATGTTCCATTTGTTCCTTCCTGTACCATGGTGCTTGCCAAAGAAACTACACAACATCCAAAGATGCTATTCAATTTCAGAAAGTGCTTGGTTTGATGAGAACAGATGCATGACATTGAGCCAACACTGTGGGCTTCTCTATTAACTTGGCTATAAGCCAGATTCTTAAAACTGACTGACCTAAGTGTTAGTGTTGTTGAAATGATGAATCAATGACTATCATTTCTAATATATGCTCCCATCTATACTGTCATATCATTTATCACTCCCTTAATAGGTATCTTTGATTTCAGTTGCCCAAAGCTAACCCAAAATACGAAATGTCTATTTGGCCAATGCTATGAAATTACATCATTTAATTTCATCTGGTGGTTTGTTTTCCTTAAAGCATTTCCATGTGCATTATCTCGTTTGATGTCACAACAGCCTTGTCAGTGAGGCTAGGTAGGTATTAGTATTCCCTTTTCAGAGATAAGAACTAAAACAGAGGAAGTTGAAGGAGTTGGTAAGTGCAGAGCAGGGACTTGAACATGTTATAGCTCCTTAAATTAATTGAAAATGTGGCCTTATGGAGGCCTACGTAGACCCTGATGGTATGGGGGATCTTTCTTTCTGTGTGCAGTGTTTGCAGTGTCATCCTATGGGGAATGCTTGTGGTCATTTACAGTCACTCCAAAAATCTAGCTGTGTGGCATTCTCTTATTGCTATCTGCTCTTTTGTGGAAATTCCAGTCAGAGACTTTTAGAAGTATGAAGTTAATGACCACTCAGATGGAAACAGTTGGGTGTCTGGTGCACACAGTGGAAAAGCAGACACCTGCTGTCTACTGTCACCCTAAACAATGGAACTGTTTTCTCTTAAATTCTGAGTGTCTTGGGTTTATTCATTACCAAGCTGAGGTTCACTCCCACTCCCCACCCCCACCCCCATTTTAAAAATGAGGAAATTAAAACACGCAAGAGTAAAATTGGCTTTTCAGGGGTTATTCATTACAGAAGTCACGTGTCAAGGAAATGGGACTACCAACACTGGGTAGTAAATTTTAGTGACCCTCTAACACCCAACATATCACTAAGTTGTCAGGATTTGGAAAACAACAAGGTTGTGATGTGTGAGAGAAATACAATATCTGTCCTAAGAAATACAATATCTGTCCTAAGAAAGTTCCAAGGATCAGCAACTCTATCCCCATCTTCAAAACCTCCAGAGAAACTCCACCAGCCTAATGTGAAGGTGATCTACTGCATGGTGATCTACTGAGCCTCAGTTCTGCCAGAAACTGGGTGTTCTCACATGAAGTCATGCAAAAGCCCAGTCCCAGCTTGGGACCCTCCCGTAATGTGCTGTGAGAATCTGCCCCGTTTGTGGGAGCATATTTCCAAGCTACCAGTGCAGGAGCCCAGAACAGGAAGAGCAGGTACTGGACTCTTATCATGCTTCTGGGACCCTGGTGCAGGGAGCAGAGGAGCCAGGTACCCAGTGCAGTCACAGCACTGTGCCTTACACACAGCAGAAACTCTCTGGTGACTTTTGGGATGGGGTCTGACACTAACATGTGAAAACCTTTCTTAGATATCGATGATGCGATGCGTAGCTTTGCTGAAAAAGTGTTTGCCTCTGAAGTCAAAGACGAGGGAGGCCGTCACGAGATTTCCCCCTTTGATGTGGACGAGATCTGCCCAGTTTCTCACCATGAGATGCAAGAACACGTATTCCGCCTGGAGACTCTGGTGGAAGGCAGGAGGTAAGTGGCGTGCAAGGGGAATACTTAGTACATGGAGGCACAAAGAGTGTAAATGTCTTGGTAAATATGATTCAATCTGTTTGGTTGATGGTCAAACTCAGAGGAAGAACTCTGCCAGGGTTATAAATGCCCCCCCCCCGCCCCCCACTCTGTATATCCCGGGGGGCAGATACCCATAACTAAAAAAAAGAAAAAACAGAAGAAGAAAACAGTGAGCCTCATGCCCTCATCCACAATTCTTTTAGTCAAAACCTCCCTTCTCTGAGTAAGAGAACTCATGTCACTGATGCAATTTTTCCAAACCAAAGTGGGCTGATGGTTGCTGGGAACATACTCAAAGCACACACAAGGATTATGCCAACCAGAACTCCAGATTCTTCATTGTCGGACTCCTTCTCTAGCCAGCCCAGCGCTGTGCTCCCTGCCCTGAAGCCTGCCCCCAGCCAGTCCACTTCTGCTGGCCCCAGGGGTAGGGGTCTCCTTTCTTTCTGATGCCCCGCCCACCTCGTCACCAGGACGCACACGCGCGGCCTCCCCTGCAGCCTTCCTGGACCCCGCTCCACAAAGCCTGCTTATTTTCCCTTATTTGAATTACTCTAGGACTCACTCCCTGTCATTTTCCGCAACATTTCAGTCCTCAAAACCGTATTAACCACTTGCGGGGGCCCCTCCTCACAGCAACTCTGCTCCCTGCCTCCTGGGGGTGTCTTTCTCTTGGTCTTAAGTCTTTAAGGAAAGAACAATGTTTCACCTTCTTTGACAACCTTTATAGGACCAACAGAGGACTTGGATCAAAGAAGAAACTCAAAAAATACGTGTTGGTTTGAGGAAATAATATTGATTAAGCACTTTATAATTTCCAGATACTGTGCTAACCATTTTATATACGTCGAATCTCACAGAAATCCTACAGGGTGCGCCTGTTCTTCCGATGGGGAGGCTCACAGGGCTTAAGGCACATGCAGAGAGTGATAAGCCAGTAACTGGCAGAGCCTGTGTCTATGCCTCTTCTGCTAGGAGTGGTCGAGGTCTTGGAACAGTTTCTCTAAGATCACTGTTTCAAGCTATACCAGGAATAAAGAAGGGGACACTGCTGTGTGTCCTAAGTGATTTCACCTCCCGCTCTGGTTGGGTCCTGTTTCTGACACCTGGCCCACATTTAAATTTTTACTTTTTGTCCTCAAAATAAAATTTATAGTGAAACAACAAGCTAGCACAATGAAACTCCTGATGAAGAAGAGTTAAGTCCTTTTATTTTTTAATTTCAAACACAGAAAAAGGCGTTTCCACGGGCGGAAGACCGTTAATTTGTCCATTCCATTAAGCGAAAAATCTTCCACTAGACTATCCCATATTGATGAATACATTTCTTCATCTCCAACCTACCAGACCGTGCCCGATTTCCAGAGAGTGCAGATCACAGGCGATTATGCCTCTGGGGTGAGTTGTCCTTGCCCCTCAAATATAGCTACTGGGAAGCGATTAAGCTTCACTGTTCCAGCTTCTCACCTTCCTCCCCTTCCTGATGAGAAAAGTGTTAATTCTCTGGCCCTTTGGTATTGTTCATTATTGCATTTCAATACTAATATGCCGTGTCTTATATTTCTGTATTACTTTTATCATCCAACATAATTTCTCCTCCTTTATCTCATTTGCTTGCACATGGAGACCATGCAGCAGAATGCAGCATATGTATTACAGAAGGCAGTACACAGATTTTGGCACAAGGACCAAAGAGAGCAGCTGATGGTCTCACTTTACTGATGGCATCACAAAGCAGGAAAGAGAGTTTGTCGAGACATGTCTCTCAGGAAGAGATGGGACCTAGTGAAAAACTGGAATAGAGAAAAGGGCTTCAAGTAGTGGGAACCAATCAAAGAAAACAGACTGGGAGAAGGGGAAGGCAATGAGAGAAGAAAGAGAAAAGAGAGAAAAGAAGAGCAATGAGAGAGAAGTTAAAAAAATTCCACAAGGCTACTGTTAGTTGATCAACAGTCCTCTCCGATTTCACTGCAGATGCTTACACAGGAGGTTATTGCTTGGAACAGACTCTAGTATGCCATAGGGCTAGGGCTAGTAAGCTCATGTCACCAACACTTGATCTGCTTATCCCATCTAGAACAGTTGGTCGATTAATAAATCTCTGCCACATGGATTTGCAGATCAGCATATTGGTGAAACTGCTGTTTGGCCATTTGTCTGTGCTCCAAATATAGTTTTAATTACTAGGTTTGGGCCTTCTTCTAATATAATGGACCCGTTTAGGATCAGTCCTAAAATGCTTAAAAGTGCCAGAGCAATGAAATACACATTGTTCTAGTTTATTCATTTTCTGATATGATAGCATGGGTGTTCTGAAAATCGCAGGTATTTTATATGCTGAAGAGCTGAAATGAAATGTTTAATAGTGGAAAGCAAAGTTTAGCAACTGGAGAGATCACTAGGATTCAAAAAAGCACAAACATTAGAAGACAAGCTTGCAATCTAGGTGTTTGGTTGGAGTGAAAGCAGGAATAAAAAGGAAAAAGATGGGAGGAAAGACAAGGTACACAGAAGTTTAGGAGAAGCTGGTCTTTCTTTGAAAGCTGGAGACCACCTAAAACCTTGGCCTGGGGTCTTTGAAGAACCAAACATTTTCACACACCTGTTGGTGGGATGTGGCTGAGCTGCTGAGCAATGCTCCACCTGACTGTAGTCTGTACCTGATTTAGTCTTCATTCTTCTACTGAAACAGAGGGGTAAAGGAGACTTCTGGACTAAGTTCACAAAGTCATTAATTCCTGGTAAGCCATTGATTCAATTCAGTCAGTCCTTATTGAGACTGAGCACCTGCTCTGTGCTAGGCATTGTGCTGGGGACATGAAAGTGAGCAAGACCCAGCTCTTGTCCTTGAGAAGCTGATAGATTGGTGGCCCATTAGATGGTCAAAACAAAACAAAAAACATAAAAACAAGCATGCCATTGGAAGCAGATGCCCAGGCCTAGTACCTTGTGTCAGAGTCAAGGTCAACTATAAAAGAGGTAAAAATAGTCTTTAAAAATAGTTAAAATAATTTTTAAAAATAGTCTTTAAAATTATCAGGTCTTTTAAAAATAGTTAAAATAATTAAGTTGAGTATCTGCACCTGAAACCATTTGGAACAAGCCCACATTGTTCCCACAGAGAAAGTTTTTGGACTCTGATAACGAGCATTCAATGATTTCCAGTTAGAATTGCTTGGGCAAGCCTGGCCCAGCCCTGAAATGGGATGGGGGCTGGGGAAAGAGGCCATTTCAGGACATTTACAGCAGCTCTAATACAACTTGGCTCTCTGTTTTTTAGCCACAGATAAAATGCTCTTTAGAACCATCCAAAATAATGACTTCTCCCAGGGTGATGTTTTGACCCATCTGTAGCTGCCAAAGGCAGCTCGTGTACAACAAGATTTGAGGGATGTGTGACACCTTATAATCCCAAAGTATTTTCCTTACTGACCTTATAATTAGAGTCACTTTGTCTTTCAGTTGAGGGAGTGTCTTCAGAAGCCCATATCCCAAATGTCCATATCGCACCTGAAAGGAAGTATTTACCACATTAGATTGGGTTATTTTAATCATATTTGCCAGATAATCACTGTTATCTTGCAAAAACCAGAAGCAAACACAGGACTGTAAGGAAATGAATCATAGGACACATAAGTGTTGGTTAGAGAAGAAAGAGTTAGAAAAATTTTAGTACTTGATCCTGGAGAGAGATGCAGGATTCAAGTCAGCTAGGAAGCAGCCAGGTCCTCCTGAAGATGCTGCATGCATGGAGGGTGGGATCGATTTCTCTTCCGGCTGCAACAAATGGTACAACAAATGGGAGAGCTGGGAAACAAGCTTTACCCATTTCTTGGCAGGTTACTATTGAAGATTTTGAAGTGGTTTGCAAAGGTCTGTATCGGGCATTGTGTATCCGGGAGAAATACATGCAAAAGTCATTTCAGAGGTTCCCTAAGACCCCTTCCAAGTACTTACGGAACATTGATGGTGAGGCTTGGGTAACAAATGAGAGCTTCTATCCAGGTAATTAATTTTCTTTTTTTTTTTTTAACTTTTTATTGATTTTGTAAAAATATTACATTAAAAAAAAATTATATGAGGTCCCATTCAACTCCACCACCCGCACCCCACCACTCCCCTCCCAGCAACACTCACTCCCTTCATCATGACACATCCATTGCATTTGGTAAGTACATCTCTGGGCATCTCTGCACCTCATGGTCAATGGTCCACATCATGGCCCTTACTCTCCCACATTCCATCCAGTGGTCCCTGGGAGGATTTACAATGTCCGGTGATTGCCCCTGAAGCACCATCTAGGGCAACTCCAAGTCCCAAAGGCGCCTCCACATCTCATCTCTTCCTGCCATTCCCCATATCCATCAGCCACCATGTCCACTTTTCCCACTCCAATGCCACCTTTTCTCTGTGGGCCTTGGATTGGTTGTGTCTGTTGCACCTCTATGTCAGGAGGGTAATTAATTTTCTTATGAAATGTTCAGACTATATCTTTAGGTTTAAGTACTAAATATTATATTTAAAATATGCCCACATATTATGAGTCTAAAATTAACATAGCCATGTTTGGCTCCATGTGCCCAATGACTTGGTTCAGTCTGTGTTACATCTCTCAAAGCCTGTTCTCCTAATTTCATTTTCCACACCCTAATCTAGGCCAGTATTTCCCCGTATTCAGATTATTACATGGGAAGTGGACTCAGCTTAACAGATTATTACAAGAGTCTCCTAGTCTGCTAAATGCCAATCTCACGCACTTTTTCTTCATCCTCACTTTGAGGCAAATTATCTTATTAAAACAAAGATGAGGGAACAGATGCGGCTCAAGTGGAGGAGCGCTCGATTCCCACATGGGAGGTCCTGCGTCTGGTTTCTGGTGCCTCCTAAAATAAAATAAAATAAAAACAAATAACAAGCAAAACAAACGAAAAACCAACTCAGGGGAGCTTATGTTGGCTAAGTGGTTGAGTGCCAGCTTCCCACATACGAGGTCCCAGGTTCATTCCCCGGTCCCTAGCACTTAAAAAAAAAACAACAACAACATACAAAACCACACACACAGCTGAGCATATCCCTCTCCTCACAAAAATCTTAAACCGCTCCCCATTTTCTACAAAATGAAGCCCAAAGTGCCAATCTATGTGGAGAATAGGAATAGTTCTAACCAGATTAAAGAGGATAAAAGATGGAGCAGATGTGCATGTCCACAAATAAACAAACAGAAGGACAGACAATTAAAATGTAGTTAGGAGGCCAGATGCTGGCGGTCTTGAACGCCAGCACTGTCCGTTTCGTGTACTGCTGTCATGCTGTTAACCAAAATTTGCATGAATTTCTATTGTATCACTGTATCATAATTTATTTAAGCAATTCCTATTTTTAGGCATTTAGGTTGCTGACTTTTATAAATCTGTTTCCAATAGGGCTACAATAAACATCCTAATATATAAACATCTTTGTGCAGTTGTCATATAATTTCTTTAGGATTATCTTCCTAGAATGGGAATTTGCAAGGCAGCAAATATGAAAAGTTTTTTTTTTTTAAAGATTTATTTTATTTATTTATTTTTCCCCCTTCTCCTCCTCCTGCTCTGCTGTTTTTGCTGCCTGTGTTGTCTTCTCTTCTCATTTTCTTTCCCAGTCCTGGAGATCCCTGATGTGGAGAGAGGTTCCCTATCAATTGTGCCACCTCAGTTCTGGTTTCTGCTGCGCTTCACCTTGATTCTCCCCTTGTCTCTCTTTTGATGTAGCATCATCTTGCTGCGTGACTCACTTGCGCGGGCACTGGCTCACCACACGGGCACTGGCTTAACACGTGGGCATTAGCTCAACATGTGGGCACTCTCGTGGGCACTGGCTCACCATGCGGGCACTGGCTCAACACGTGGGCATGCCTTCTCTTCTTTTTTACCAGGAGGCACCGGGGAGCAAGCGCAGGTCCTCCCATATGATACGCAGAAGCTCTATCACTTGAGCCACATCCACTTCCCTATGAAAGGTTTCTTTTCCAAATTGTCATATTATTGATGATCTCCAGTTCTACCACTTCCTCTTTGTTATTCATCTTAATATTAAAGTCATATTAAACAGGTGTCCAGTTTGGTAAATCAGTATGTTCTTCCTTATCCTCTTTAGCATTTATATTTAGGATGTTTCTCTTATCTCTGTTCCCCCTAAATTATACTTCATCTCTCTATTCTGCTTAAGTATAGGGATTTGAAAATTGACATTCAATGTAGAAACGTACTCTGTTACACTCCCTTTCTGTTCCTTATCTCCCAGTTTTGAATAGGAAGTGTGCAAACTTTTTCTTTATTATTTTTCTCACTCTGCTGCTCCAGTCATCACTTAGAAACAGGAGAATTTCTGGTACCTTGGACAAAGCAGCTGAAGAGGCTAAATGGCCATAATTGTTGAAAGTAAAAGAATGAGTGACTGTGCAATTTATTCTTATCTTTCTTAGGTTGAAATTGTTAGCAGTGGAAAGAAGGGGAAATTTACCCATAGAATCCCTCTCAATTCCCTTAGCAGAAATTTTTAGATGCTTTCAAAGATGGAAAACAATTATAATAAGAGTTATAATTCCTAAAATTAAGAATTTATTTTATTTCCTCCTGAATTTTAAAATTACTCTAAATTGAGACTAATTTAGAAAGCTGGTTTAAATAATGTAAAGATTCCAGTATATTTTTAACTGTAGTTTTACTTTTATTTCTATGCAATTATTTTATAGGTTAATACAATGCTCTAAACAGGAAGCCTTTGATGACCAACTTTGGTAAATCAAAATTATTTGTAAGTAGTGTATCAATGACTTCTATAGAAACAGCACTTCTGAAGAACTTGAGAATTGTTTTTACACAAAATATTATTTTTATACTTACTTTATGCTACTAACAGCCACCTTCAACAAATAATGTAAAGAATGAACCTTAGCTTAGGTCTGGATAATTACCAATTATGAATTGCAGGGATCCAAATGAGTGAGATTTTACAGTATCACATGTTTTGATTATTTTATGTGATCATTCATCCTACACACTAATATTTTACTCACTGTTTTATTGAAAAAGTCTTTACCCCTCCTGTGAAGAAGGGAAAAGACCCCTTCAGTACAGATGACCTTCCTGAAAACCTGGGCTACCACCTCAAAATGAAGGACGGTGTCGTTTACATCTATCCTAATGAAGCAGCAGCCAGCAAAGACGAGCCTAAGCCACTTCCTTACCCAAATTTGGACTCCTTCTTAGATGATATGAATTTTTTACTTGCTTTGATTGCGCAAGGACCTGTGTGAGTATTGAGTGAGACCTTGACAACAATTGTTACTTGGTAACAATAAGTGGTGAAGTACTTACTATATTCAGGGGTTCTTAACCAGGGGTCCAAGGTTCTTAACCAGGGATCCCCAAGGGGTCCGTAGGAGGATTTCAGGGGGTCTGTGAGCTTGAAATGAAAAAAATCAATTTATTATCTTTATTTTCTCTGGCCTCTGACTGAAATCTAGCATTTCCTTCACTCATAATGTATGCAATAAATGACAGTAGTATTCATTTCCTACATATTAAAGTTGTTGCATTTCTCAAAAAATTGCTTATGCTCATCCATACTTGGAAATTACGGTAGTTGTTAGACCTGAGTTGTTAGACCCTATACTAGTTGAGTGTTCTAAAACTATCTGCTGCTGCATTCTGAGAAGGGCTCCATGGTTTTCACCTGACTGGCAAAGAGGTCTGTGGAACAAAAAAGGTTAAGAACCCCTGCTATATTTGTTTCTGTGTTGTTGTTTTTTAAAAATTTCCCCCTGCTATATTTGAACACTATATTAAGCACTTCATGTACATTATTTCTTTTAACTGCTCTACAAGATATTCCTATAATTCTAGTTTTATTAGTCAAGACTCTCACCAGAGTCACACAGTTGGCTGAGCCAGGATACCAGCCCAAATCTGCTGACCCAAAAGTCAAGGCCCTTAACCTTGAACAAAACTGCTGATTTTTAAAACATGTTCTTGAATCCTCCCTCATTGTTATGTCCTACTTTGATGAAAAGATCAACCCTTGGAGTTCAATACTTTTCAGTGGGAGATGTCTGTTCCATTAATTATTTTCAAGTCTTGATAGATTTGAAATTGTGATTGTTTTCCTAAAATGCCTGAAATTTAAAAAAAAATTGTGTAATTTTATTTTTCATAGTAAAACCTATACCCATCGACGCCTGAAGTTCCTGTCCTCCAAATTCCAGGTCCATCAGATGCTCAATGAGATGGATGAGTTAAAGGAGCTGAAGAACAACCCCCACCGAGACTTTTATAACTGCAGGAAGGTAATGATTTTAGCTGCTCAGAGGTAATTCCTGAGCAAAAACGTGAATCCAATTATTTCTTGAGAAAGACAAGAAGAATATTGCTTTTTTCAATTAATCTATGATTTCTGCAGGTTTAGTGTATTACAGAAAGCAGATAAATTATGTTGAGAAAGTTAAAATGCCATTTCTATTGTTTTCCCCGTAGATTTACCACATCCTTGGCATTAAAAAATTATACTTCTTAATCAAGAACAAGAAGAAGAATATAAATAAAACCTCAAAACTATTCTGGGATTTGGAAGTTTTGGGTTCTAGTCTTGTCTCACTTCTTGACTGCCTGACCTTGGGGGAAGTGATGAAATATCTTTGAGTTTCAGTTTCCTCATTTGTAAAATTGGGAAATATATCTGTTCAATCCAGCTCATATGGGAGTTGTAAATACCGAATGTGCTAATGATTGTGAAAACCAGTCAATTAGAAACAGTTCCAAAGTGTGTTCTGATGAAATGATTGCCAGGAAGTAGGAACAGGAAATTTATGAGCAGAGATTTGGGCCCAAATCCTGGTTCAGTCTTCTGCATGACCTTGGGTTACTCAGTCTGTCAGAGCCTCAGTGCACAAAATTATAACTATACCTACTCCTGAATGTCATCACTGTGCCATGACTCCCATGTCAATCCTTTCTCCTTATGGGGCTACTTTACCTCAAGGGTGGGGAATGGTCCCCAAGAATTGTGTGTGGCTAGAATGTAGGGGGCAAATTGGATGGACAGATAGACAGAAGAAGCAAGCATTAGTACATCTAGCCTAAGCCGGCATGTGGCTGCCTGCACTCCTTGTGTGGGATATAAAAGTTCTTATGGGTGTGAGGTCACACTCCTATTAGGTACTCCTTTCTCCCACTGAAGCAGAATTGCAGGCACCATAGCTTCTAACCAAGGAGCAGACTAAGGCTGATTGCTGATTTTTCTTTTACATGCAGGTGGACACCCACATCCATGCAGCTGCCTGCATGAACCAGAAACATCTGCTGCGCTTTATTAAGAAATCTTACCAGATTGATGCTGACAGAGTGGTCTATAGCACCCAAGAGAAAAATCTGACCCTAAAGGAACTCTTTAATAAATTAAAAATGCATCCCTACGACTTGACTGTTGATTCTCTGGATGTTCATGCTGTAAGTTGAAAAGATAATGTCAGTTTCACTCTGTTTCTCAGAACCCCACGTGACTTTCTCAGAACCCTCTTAGGCATGTTGGCTTGCCATGCTGACTGCAAGAAGTTACAACTTTGAGGTCCACCCATTGTCAACTGCTCCAGATTCTATTCTTGGAGCCCCACTTCCCTCCCTGCTCCCATACTCTGTTACTCTTGGGCATTCGCAGTTCTCTGTGCCCAGGTAGCCCTGGTTATTACACACTTGTGCTCCTGTTTCCTGTTTCAGGGACGCCAGACCTTCCAGCGTTTTGATAAGTTCAACGACAAGTACAATCCTGTAGGAGCGAGTGAGCTACGGGACCTCTACCTGAAGACAGACAATAGCATTAACGGGGAATATTTTGCCACTATTATCAAGGTGAGGAGGAACCCACCAGATCTCTGTGGAGGAGGTCCCTGGCATGGATCTTCAGGAGAGGGAGGAAAGAAAGGAAAGAGAGAAGGAGAAGGCAGGCAGGCAGGCAAGGTGCTATCTCTGGGGCCAAACACTACACAAACGAGTTTAGGAAGATCTTCTGAAACTTCCACTAATCACTGGAAAAGGGCTCTCTATCTAGCATAAGGAAGCTAAGGGTATGGATTCGGAATTAATTAAGGACCTGTCCCTTTCAGACCTTGGAAACTGGAGGGTTAAGATTAGGAACCCCTCATCTTCATGGTGCCTATAGATTAGGAAGCAGGAATAGCACGTGAAGTTGGAGATGGTGTTTTGGGAGGTATGGAGAATAGGAAAAGCTAAAATTCGTTTGCAGGTGCCTTGGACACCTCATTATCCTTAGTCTGACTTTTTCACTCCTTATCTCCGTTATGTTCTGAGTCTCCCCTTGCATCCCCATTGGACTCCCCTCCACTCTCAGTTCCCTAAGACCTCTACCTTTGGTATTCTTGCCTCCTTGCTCCTTTCACATTTCCCCAATTCCTTTCAGTACCCATCTCCTCTCCCTAGACCCCACAGGTTTAGACCCCTGAGGGACTTGTGGGGATTCCTGACTTTGGACTCCTTTCTTGGCTTTGCAGGAGGTAGGGGCAGACCTGGTGGAGGCCAAGTACCAGCACGCAGAGCCACGTCTGTCAATCTACGGCCGCAGTCCTGATGAGTGGAACAAACTTGCGACCTGGTTCGTCAGCAACCGCATCCACTGCCCCAACATGACATGGATGATCCAGGTCCCCAGGATCTAGTATGTACCTGCCCCTTGGAAACCCTGAAGCCTGCCCTTGTCTCATCTGCCTCATCCCCCTGCCCCCGCCGTGAACAAGGAGTGTGCAGCACAACTACACAGAAACAAGTTTTGTTAAAGCAGCACTCAGTGCTGGGTCTTGCATGCCTAGTTTTGCCTACTGTGCGTACAGGACACTTGATCACAGACAAGAGTTAGGAAGATCACTTCAGTCCAGTTTTCTTTTCTTTTTTTTTTTTAATATTTATTTATTTATTTAAATCCCCCCCTCCCCCAGTTGTCCGTTCTCTGTGTCCATTTACTGCGTCTTGTTGTCTTGTTTCTTTGTCCGCTTCTATTGTCGTCAGCGGCACGGGAAGTGTGGGTGGCGCCATTCCTGGGCAGGCTACTCTTTCTTTCATGCTGGGCGGCTCTCCTTAAGGGCGCACTCCTTGTGCGTGGGGCTCCCCTACGCTGGGGACACCCCTGCATGGCACGGCACTCGTTGCGCGCATCAGCACTGCGCGTGGGCCAGCTCCACACAGGTCAAGGAGGCCTGGGGTTTGAACCGCGGACCTCCCATGTGGTAGACGGACGCCCTAACCACTGGGCCAAGTCCGTTTCCCTCAGTCCAGTTTTCTAACCAGAAGGTATTTTGTTTTTTAACATATAACTTTATGAAGATCACAAAAGAATTTATTGAAGATGATTAAAACGACACAAGAATGGGAGCAGATGTGGCTCAAGAGGTTGAGCTCCTGCCTCCCACACGGGAGGTCCCAGGTTTGGTTCTTGGTGCCTCCAGAGAAAACAAAAACAAACAACAAGCAAAACAAACAATAAAAACCAACTCAGGAAAGCTGATGTGGCTCAGGGGTTGAGTGCCTGCTTCCCATGTAAGAGGTCTCGGGTTCAATCCCCTGGCCCCGGCACCCCAAAACAAACAAACAGCAAAAACTATACAAGAAAAAGAACTATGTATATTATATTATACATGTTCTTTCTCCTGGTCTTCTCTTTGGTCAGTTCACTCTCTCCCATGCTTATCTCCACTGGGATGTGGCCTTTTTGTATCAGAACCTTCACTATTGTCTGCTGATTGTCTAAACTGGAAGTGCTCAAGTTCTCCATAATTAATGAGTATTTATTCGTGGTACTCCTGAGGAAGTCTGCTCCCTCTCCTACCACCTGCTAATCACTCATTGCCCTCAGGCATGGTTTCTCTCTGCACATAGTATCACTGTTTTTCCATTTAACTTAAGTGTTTATTCTCTGGTCACCTGCCTCTTTGTTCTGTGTGCCTGTGGCAATGCAAGAGCTGCATCCAGTCTTTTTAGCCAAAAGAGTAACTTTATGACTGTACAAGTATTTCCTGTCTAATATCATTAAAGCAGAGAGGAAGTAGAGTGTGATAGTTAGGAGTACCGACTCTGGACAAATACTGGCTGTGCTTGAATCCTGGCCCCACTATTTACTAGCTGTGTGACTTTGGGCAAGTTACTTTATCTCCTTTGTCATCTCTAAAATGGAGGTAATAATGATACCTAACTTACTGGGTTGTTAGGAGGATTAAATTCGCTGTATTTCTAGCCACTTAGAAAAGTAGCATAGGAAGTGCTATAAAGAATTTGTTGGGAAGCGGACTTGGCCAAGTGGTTAGGGCATCTGCCTACCACATGGGAGGTCCGCAGTTCAAAACCCCGGCCTCCTTGACCTGTGCGGAGCTGGCCCATGCGCAGTGCTGATGCATGCAAAGAGTGCCAGGCCATGCAGGGGTGTCCCCGAGGGGAGCCCCAAGCGCAAGGAGCGGGCCCTGTAAGGAGTGCTGCCCAGCGCGAAAGAAAGCGCAGCCTGCCCAGGAATGGCGCTGCACATACGGAGAGCTGACGCAGCAAGATGATGCAACAAAAAGAAACACAGATTCCCGTGCCGCTGATAAGGATAGAAGCCATCATAGAAGAACACACAGCGAATGGACACAGGGAGCAGACAACGGGGAGGGGGGGGTTAGGGGAGGAGGGAAGGGGAGAGAAATAAATAAAAAATACATCTTAAAAAAAAAAGAATTTGTTAAAAAATGAGGATTTGTTAAATTGCCCCTGGCTATCGCAGATTGATAATCATTTCTTGCTCACCATCTTGCAGGTCATACATATATATGTCGTTGACCCTATTATGACATGGTTACTATACTCCTCACTCTCCATCTAGCCTTTGCTGGGAATGTGTAGTTTTCTTACCACAGAGGATTTGTGGAAGTCTAGATGGGGGCATGTGGTCCAGCATGAAATGTCTACATCCCATGCCCAACCCAAGCTGAACCCTAACTTATGGGTAATGAAGATGATGTATCAGAGGGAACTTAGGATGGAAATACCACGTCTTCTGGTTCCCTCATACTGGGACTATCCATTCTGAAAATTCTCCCTTTCCTCCTAAATTCTCTTTATTCTTGCCTCTAGTGATGTGTTCCGATCCAAGAATTTCCTCCCGCACTTTGGAAAGATGCTGGAGAATGTTTTCATGCCCGTGTTTGAGGCCACCATCAACCCCCAGGCTCACCCTCACCTCAGTGTCTTCCTCAAGCATGTAAGCCTGACCCCTTAGGCCTCCATGCAGCGGCTTCTCCACCAGCCCTCCTACCTGGCCCTGTCACTCCTAGTGCTTGTCACTGACGTTTGGCCCCTCCCTTTGGGGCTGAAAGGACAGACCTGCAGGACTGAACCCACTGCACTGCTCACTTTCCCTGACAGATCACTGGCTTCGACAGTGTGGATGATGAGTCCAAACACAGTGGCCACATGTTCTCTTCCAAGAGCCCCAAGCCGCAGGAGTGGACCATGAAAAACAATCCATCTTACACTTACTATGCCTACTACATGTTTGTAAACATCATGGTTCTCAACAGCTTAAGAAAGTAAGTAGAGGAGACCTGAAGCTGGAAGGCGAGTCTGTGTTTCACTGTCTTTCCTCACTCGTCTGCACTCGCTATGGTCCAGGACCCGCGCTGCATTCCTGAGATGCTTCCAATTGGCTCAGCTGGAGCCTATGCCTCCAATAGGCTTAACTCCTTCAGTTTTTCTTTTCTTTATCTCTTTAGGAGCAGGAATTGACATTTTGGAGTCTTCAGAAATTTTCAGTAAATAGCCTTTCTTTTGGAATTTGTGAATTTACACTAAGCCCAATGCAATTTATGACAAAACTCTCCATAAATTTTACCCTTCTTGATATGTTTGATTAAGGAAGAAGTGGAGGATTATTATAATAGGGTTTTCTAGGAACATTTTCCCCCTAAAGTATAAGTAGGAGGTGTGATGAGATGGTGATAGCAGTAAATTTTCTGTCACGACTGACAATGTTTCTGTTCAGTTATTCAACTCTTGGCTTCCTTCCTTCTGCCCATATCCTCTGCTGCCTCCTTTTTAAAAAGTCTGTGTTTAAGGAAGAACTACCAGATCGACATTACGATGTGGGATTGCCTGGGTTTGCTGTATCCTTTGGCCACCCCACCTCCTTCTTGAGGTGCTAATTTTTCTACCAGAGTTTCTTGTACATCACTTGATGCCCAGAATTGTTTGCCAGGTCCTAGTCAGTCACAGGCGACTCCTACAGCAGCTCCATTTCCCTAGGGAACGAGGTATGAACACGTTCCTGTTCCGGCCTCACTGCGGGGAAGCTGGAGCACTCACCCATCTTATGACCGCGTTCATGACCGCCGACAACATCTCCCACGGCCTAAATTTAAAAAAGGTGAGTGGGAGAGTCTTCTTAATACTACCTTGTATATCAGAGCTTCAGGAATCTTTTTTTTTTTTTAAACCATACTGTCACATGTCATTATCCACACTGGCATCAAGGAAAAGTAGGGCAGAAAATCCTTCAGCGGGGTTCATTTTGCAGAGGCCCAGAGAACTACCCGACAAGTTGGTAGCTGGGACGAGTGAAAGCCTATCTCCTAATTTCCATTTCAGAACTCTGACAAAGGATAATCAGGGGTGGCTTGGGTTTCCTTAAGCTAATTTTTGCCAGATTCCTTGTTATGACATGCTTAAAATGCCTCTTGTGAGAGTCAGAACTTTCTTGTAGAGGAAAAAAAAAGTTTTAAGGTCAAGTCTTTTGCCTGAGCTAAAACATCCTGCTTGGGAAATTAAAGCTCAAATAACTCTTGGTTTGACTCGATACTATGGAAAATTGATGATCCTAAATAAATTTCTTCTAAATAGTATTGACATCGAATAACTAGAATTAATCTTCTCTACTAGGGGATTTAAAGAGCAGGTGATAATTTTGTTGAAAGCTGAAGTTTAAAGTAGAACATAGGATTTTAATGTCTTTAGTTGGTATCTATTTCCAATCTCTTTAAAATCTTTTTCACTTTTCTTTTCCAGAGTCCTGTGCTACAGTATTTGTTTTTCTTAGCCCAGATTCCTATTGCCATGTCACCACTAAGTAACAACAGCTTATTTCTAGAGTATGGCAAAAATCCTTTTTTAGAATTCCTTCAGAAAGGGCTAATGATCTCACTGTCTACAGATGACCCCATGCAATTCCACTTTACCAAGGTATATATACAAAATCTTGAACAATGCAAGTATATTTTGCTGGACTGTTTCCCATCCAGAATTTTGAAGCTGGATTAAGGTATTTATTCTTTTTGTGCAGGATGCATGTGAGTTCTTTTATTAATACATTCCTTCTTGTTCGTTTTGTTTAAATGAATAATTGAAGGAGCCCCTCATGGAAGAATATGCCATCGCTGCACAAGTTTTCAAGCTAAGCACCTGTGATATGTGTGAAGTGGCAAGAAACAGTGTCCTGCAGTGTGGAATTTCTCATGAGGTAGACTTGTCCTTGACCTATCTCCCTTCTGAGTATAGGGTCTGGTAACTTGAAAACTGAAAAATTGCAGAAACCCATATAAAAAAATTGTCCCACAAATCATAATGCAATAACTATGGACAGGGATGACTAAAAAGAATTGGCCTATCCCTCTGGCCATGCCTTCTGGCCAAGGGAAATAAAATATACTTGACTTCTCAGCAGATTGCGAACATTTTGAACACTGGGTCAGTGCTTTTAATGGTTTATTTCTTTCCTATTACCAATGGCTAGCTTAAGAAAGGGATTTTGTGGAGGATAAATTTATTGTCTCTATCAGGGTGGAAAGACTGAGCAATCATTCTTCTTTTTCTCTTATAGGAGAAAGCAAAGTTTCTGGGTGAGAACTACCTTGAGGAAGGCCCTATTGGAAATGATATCCGGAAGACAAATGTAGCCCAAATTCGCATGGCCTATCGCTATGAAACTTGGTGTTATGAACTCAATCTAATTGCTGAGGGTCTTAAAATAGCAGAATAAAAGAAATAAACCAAATAATAATATGGGGTGACATTTTCCCTGTAGAGTTTGAACAATAATATTTACCAGTTATTGAATCCCTAATGTATGCCAAGGACTGCCTTAAATGTCTCACAGCTATTATTTAACTTAATCCTTTTACAACTTTAGAAAGTAGATATTTTTATTCCCACTTGGGAGAAGATTAGTAAGCTGAGTTTTGGAGAAGTTAATAACCTGCACAAGGATATACCTAGTGAGGAGCAGCAATGGAGACCTAGGTTTGTCTGACTCCAAAACCTCCAAGACTGTTGAGGCAAAACAGTTATTAAGACTGGGAAAACACTAGCAAATGAATTGTCACTGGGAGAATATAAGCTTTTGATTTGTAGAGGGAAATTTGCATAAGGCATTCCTTAGGAGCATTAAAAAAGTTTTTTTGATAGGGTATGACTGAATAGTAGCTTTCATTGACAAAAACAGAATAGATGTACCTCAATAAAGGAAAGTCTATACTTAAGAGTTACTATACTAAGGGATAATTTATCTTACAAAAGCGTTCTTAGCTTTAAGACAGTAAGGTTATAATGAGCTACACTGGTATAATTTAAACGATTTCAATTACCAAAATACATGTAACTTTTTAGAAGCATGTCTGTTACTGGAGATGGGGTGGAACTCCAATTAGCCAACTGTGTTGCCATCTGGTGGCTGGGTTGATATTTCATTCCATTTATTCAATAAACAATAACTGCTCAAATATCTAAAGTATCAGACACTGTTCTAGATATACAGAATTAAGATTTTATTCCTGTCCTCAAGTGTTTCACAGAATGGATACAAATGTGAAAAACAGCATTTTGTGAAACATCTCAGAAAGTAATGATGTTTCAAATGGGAAAAAATTAGCCCCAAATTCCTGCATGTTTTCACATTCTGTGCAGTTACCCTGAAACATTGGTGTGATCCCAACGGCATGTTTGTACTAGCCTTGGTGGAAGAACCTCTCCCTGGCTTCTGCAATTGAGGTTTTGTTTGCGGAGCAGTTTGTAAGTCCCTCAAAAAACCTGATTTTGTTTCACCTTGGTCTTTACCAAAATAATACAAATTGCTAAATTAAACACTTTATTCTCAGACTTAAAAGGTATTTACTACCATTATGTACAGCTCCATCTTACCCATGAGAGGGCAGTAGAATACATACATGTGCGTTCACTTTATTACCTCCACTGAACCCACTCCAGATTTGGCTTCATATATAGCATTTGGAATTCATTCTGTTTCATTCTGCCATATCTCCCAGAATGAAAAACTCAAGGAGTAAATTTCAAGTCACACTATTCTATCCCAAATTTTCCTTTTAGAACTGTCTGGGAAGATTTCTAAACATATTACACATTACGTGTCCATAAAGCTCAGTGTTCAAAATTGACTACAAATAATATTCATCTTTATTTCCTCACCGGGGCATTATTTAAATTTAAAAAAAAAAAGTCCAGCAATACTTTTTAAAAATCATAGACTGTAACTCCTAGTTTATTGTTTCACAGCTCTTGGTTTTCCCAAGGGCTTGGGGTATGCTGTTCTTGTTTTTGCCAAGTGGGTTTGTGACAGTATTCTGCCATGTGTAACCAAACACCTCCCTGGCAGTCTTCTATTTTGGTACCTCTATGTGAACAAATGTGGGAGGTTTGGTCTCTAAACCCAAGAGGCTCTGGCAGGGTGGGGCGGATGGGAAGGGGCGCGGCGGGGCGGGGTGGTTCGCGAGCGCCTGGGAAACAGGCTCGCCTCAGTCTTGACTCGAAGCCTCGTGAAACTGGCTGCTGCCTGCAGCGGGCACAGCGCCAGGCGCATACCTGGGCGTGAGGTGTTGCAGGCGGCCTGCTTGTGCATGTGTCACGACAGGGCGCGGGGGCCCGACCTCAGGCTCTGGGATAGCAAAGGTACCGCGCTCTGGGGCGTTACCCGCGTCGCCTCCGTCTCAGGCGGCACCGTCCTGCAATTGCCCGGGAAATGTTAGCGCCTCGAGCTCGGCCAGAGAAACGGAGCTGCAGCCTGGCCAGAGCCTCCAGGCCTACCCGGCCCTGGGGCGGGCAGCAGTCCCCGGGCTGCTTCTGGGAGGTGCCACTTGCGTTCCCTAACTAAGCCAGGATTTACCTCGCGGGGTGCTGCGGACATTCACCAGGTCGTGTGAAGGTCACGCCAGTCGCCACGGGGCCGGTGTGCGGGGCGGAGGCGGGGGTGCCCGGGCCCGCGGGGGTGCCGGCTGCCGGCCTACGGGCCTTGGCGTCGCAGGAGCCCCACGTCCCGGGGGCGTCCCAGCCCCTGCGTGGCCGCGGGGAGACGAGGGTTCCCTCACGCCCGGCTCGGGGAGGTGCCGTGGGCGGGCCCGGGCGTGGGGGGCGGGAAGAGGCGCCAATGAGCGCGGGGCTGGGGGCCTGGCGGGGCTGCGGCCTGGCGGGGGCGGGCGGGGCGCTGGGCCGGGCCTGCGGGGGCGGGACGCAGCCGCGACTCAGCCGCTCGGCGCCGCGGCACAGCCGAGCCGGAGCGGGCCCCGGAGACCCGGCGTCCCCGCCGAGCGGCGCGCGAGCCTCGGAACCCCGCGCCGAGGCGGCGTCGAGGCTCAGGGCAGGTAGGGACGGGGTCGTCCGCGGTGGGACGTGAGGCCGCGGGGGCTTCGCCCGCTCGGGGCGGTCGGCGTCGCCCGTGGGCGTCGCGGTGGAGCTGCGGGACTGCCGGGGGGCGCCCGCGGGCCGTGCGGGAGCGGGTGGAGGGATCGCCCCGGCCCTGCCGCCGCGGACCCCGAGGGACGCTCGGGGAGCCCCGCTGCTCGGCCGCGCGGGCTTGGCGGGGCCCAGGGAGCGCCTCCTCCCCGCTCACCTCAGGCGCGCGGGCTCCGGGCGAGGCGGCGCCGGCGGTCCCGGGAGCGAACCGCATCCGAGAGGAAACTCAGCTCCTGCCGGGGGGAGCCGGGGAAGCCGAACGTCGACCGGCCGAGACCCGGCGCTTAAAACTCTGCTTTTGCCTTCTTGTGCTTTGGTTCTTAACAGACGCTTGACACAATACTGAAAGTCCAGTAGGGTTTATTTTAAAAAATATGACAGTGGAACACCTAAAAAAAAACGTTTGAGTAACCAGTACAGCAGAAGATGATTCGATTATGACTCAAAAGACGGGAGTCTTGGCCAGGACCCACACACCAGATGTGACAACTTGGGTCAAATTACTTCACTTTTCTGGGACTCTGCTTCCTTAGTTTTAAAACTGGGATGCTCACGCCGGTGGGTGTTCTGGGGGTCAAATGAGAAGAGTGGAAGTATTCTACACATGTTGCAAATTATTTGACCATCCATCTGCAGCGTGCAAATTCTATAATTTACTCAGCAACTACTGAGTGAATAGCACATAGTAGGCCCTCCGTAAGCCCTGACCCTAAAGCTAGTGATTGATCACTTACAATGATTTAGATAAATATCTTAAATCTGTTTGTTGTGGAATTCAGTTTGAGCTCTCTTTTCACAAAACCACTTTGAAGCACAGTTACGTAATCATTTACCGTAAAGTTTGGTAGCAATCAAATCTACCTCTTTTCCTTAGGTAAATACTTGAAGTTTAAGATACCTAGTGAAGTAAGCTGGGAGTTATTATTTCAAATCAGGACTTTCGTTTGTGTTTTTTACGTTGAGGGGCTTACAGGAAAATTTAAGTCCACAATAAAATTAATGTATAGCTATATTTTATAGCCTTGATTATAAATATTTGCATTCTGTATTATGGGTATGTATGAGGGGGCTTTGGGGGAATGATGCGAAATAAAAAGGGGAAGAGCTGTTTATAACCAGCTACTTTTACTGGAGTTACTTGGAGGAGTGTTTTTGAGGTAGTTTGCCAGGCAGAAATCAGGAAATGTAGTAATTGTGTCTCTTGTCCTTTCATTCTTTGTGTGTGCTTGTGTGTTAAATGTGGCAGTAGACTTAGGAAGAATACTAATTTTTCTGATGTAACAATAAGCAGTTTTCTCAACTTGGAAATTATATTACTTTTACAAGTCTATAGTAAGTTTTTTAGGCAAGAATTTTAGATTACTGGACACCAAGATCAAATTAAATGGAGGATTTAGAGGGAAAGTTCATAGTGAACATAATTTTCGTGGGGCTTTAAAAGTTTTGCTTAAAAATATTTCAACAGTTCAGTGGAAGATGGGTTTTTTTGAAATTAACTTAAAACAGCAGTTTTGAACATATACTCCATCTACAAATTGTGCTGTTTATAATTTGCTAACCTTGGCAGCTTGAAGCTTTAAATTTGCATGAACTTAAATTCTCAATATTTATTGAGCATCTTTTATATTCCAAGGCAAAGTTTTAGCAATTACAGTTCGTAATATATGATCAGGACATATTCCTTTCACCTAGGTGATTGCACACTACCAAATGGGCAAAAGTTCAGAGAAAGCTGTTTTTTTAAAAACTGATGATGGTAACAGCATCAAGTAGCATTTATTGGGACCTGTTCTTGCCAGGCACTGTTCTAAATTCTTGTATTATCTTATTTAATTCTCCCAACAACACGAGGAACGTTATTATGATGATCTCATCGAGAGGCATAGAGGGTTTGATGTAACTTGCTCATGATCAAACAGCGGAGGTAGCTGTTTGATTCAAACCAAATAATCTGACTCCAAAGACCCTGCTTTTAACCTCTGCTATAATAATTTTCAAATTTTGTGAGAAAGATATGAACAAAATCCGGTGGGAATGGAAGAAAGAAATCTGTAAAGAACTTCTTCAAAAAGAAAGGGAAAGAGAGAAAGAAACTGGTATTGCAGGATGTAGGTGAAGGCATGTTGAATTTAATTATACATTGTGTGTGAAAGCATTTTTTCTCTGGTGAATGATGTGGAGTTTCTTTTTGTTATTACATTCTCAGTCCCTCAGTAACTACAGTTATGGCATTATCTTGACAAAAAATCTGTTCTCAGATCGTAAATCCTTCAGTTAAATGCTAGATTCAAGAAAAGAATATGCTTCCCTGCCTTCAGGAAGTTTATATTCAGACCTGAATAAATCAGTATAATATAGTATGAAATGAACTATAACAGAGATATAGATAGGGTTTAGTGGGAACACTGATGAGGGAAAATAATTCCCCACATGTGGTTAGGAGGGGGATTACAGAAAAGATACCATATTTGAATTGTGCTTTGAAGAATTAATAGGAGTTTGCTGAGTTGGGAAAGGGAACAGAAGATATGGATGAAAAGCTGTGAAAGTATGTGGTATGTTTGAAAGATATCTTGTCACTATTGATCAGGGTGTATAGAGATGGGTGGTTGGGCCAAGGAGACAATACGTGGAGATAAACTAGAAAAGAAAATTGCAAAGTTTGGTTGCTGATTACAGTAAGGTCATTGTAATTACTAAAAGGAATAATATAAGTGTGGGATTTCAGTTCCCTACTTTTAGAAAATGTAGTGTGTAATCAGTCCAGTTTGCCAAATCTTTCTCTATAGAATGTGGTGTTTGAAGGCACATTTAATACTTTGAAGTATAGGATATATTATAAAACAAGATACAGAGTGAGGTAAGTAAAAACTTTTAATTCAGAAGAAGAGGGGGGAAGAGTATGCTGGCACTAGGTGTGAAGAGCTTCTTGTATCATGCTAAGAATTTTGGACTTGATTCTACAAACAATGAAGAGTCAATGAAGGATTCTCAGTAATTAAGAAAGATAGCATGTCTGGTGGCATGGCTTGTGGGCTAGATTGGGGGGGGCGGGCAAAAGATAAAGGGAATAAGCTAAGAGGCTCTTGTTATTGAAATAGTCCATATGAGAGAGGTAAAGTGCCCAAAGTAGAAAATAGTAATTGGGATGGAGGGGAGAGGACAGATGAAGATGTAGAATTTACAGGGCTTGAAAGCTGATGGCGGAGTGGGTGTAGCTCTGTGGTTGAGACTTCCTTCCCATGAATGAGGTCCCAGGCTCAATCCCTGGTACCTTCTAAAAAAAAACACCAAAACAAAACAAAACAAAAACTCTGACAGGCTATCAAGGATGAACAAAGAAGTAAAACATAATTAGCTTCAGGAAACTATGAGATTAGAAGAATTTATTTTTTAATGTGGGAAGAAGATACCCATTTTAATTTTGAACATGTTGAGTTTCAGGTATCCTTGGAACATTTGTGTGGAGATGTCAAGAGGGTTCAGAAGCCCAGAAACAAGGCCAAGATTGGACATTCAGATTTCAGTTAGCCAGTAAGTGGTAATAGAAACCATAGGAGCAGATAAAGTTGTTCAGGGAGAGCGTATAGAATTAGAAGGAAGAGGGCCAAAGATTAGCTTTGTGTGAGTAGAAGGGCTCTCTTTAATTTTTGTTTTTGTTTTGCCAAATGTGTCTTATAAACTGTGATTATAAACTTTTTAATTAAAGGTTAAACAGCTTTTACATTCAAATGAGTCATTTTTTCTTAAATTTCATTTTGGAACCACTCACTTATTCTAAAATTGTATTGCCCAAAGTATTATTGGAGTTCCTCTTTGTAAAAGACTTGATAGCAAATTTATAGCCACACAAGAAAGTAGATCTTCTAACTTTATTAAAGAATTACTTTTCCTTCTCGTACTCTATATTTTTATGGCATGTTGTTTTGGTTTCCTAGGCTGCTCAAACAAATATCATGAAAATGGGTTGGGTTTAACAATGAGAATTTATTTGCTAATGGCTTTGAGGCTAAAAGAAAGTCCAAATCAAGGCATCATCAAAGTGATGCTTTCTTCCTGAAGACTGGTAAAAGTTCAGTGACAGTGCTTTTTAAACAAAAAATCTTTGTCTCCCATGCTTTTAGATTATCAGTAGATGCTTGCTGATTGATTCTTCTTGATGACCACCTTTATTCAGTCTTAGCTCCAAATCGTTTAGCCATTTCCAAAATTCATGTTCATCTCCAAAGAATGAAGACTTGCCACCACTGAGGCTATTCAGAAGAATGTGTTACGTATGGCTTTGGGGGTGTCTTGGTTTGCCAAAGGGCTGCCGATGCAAAGTACCAGAAATGGTCTGGCTTTCATAAAGGGGATTTATTTGGGGTAAAAGCTTACAGTTCAGAGGTTATGAAAGGTTCAAATCAAGCCGTCAGCGGAAGTGCTTTCTCACCGAAGTCAGCTACTGGTGATCCTGGAGTCCTGCCTTGTGGCGAAGCAAGGTGGCTTCCAGTCTCTGCTGACGTCCTCGCTTTCCCTCCAGAATCTACCATCTCCCGGAGCTCTGTTGTGGGCAACTAGGCATAGGGCTTGTCTCTTTCTGGGCCTCCTCAATCTCAGCTGCTCTGCTTTCCTCCTGAATAGCTAGGAGCTATCAAGCATGTGGCTCCTCTCCTCAGCCTTAAGCTGCTCTGTGGACCCAGCCCTTTGGGGGCTTTGTGCTTAAGCTTTGGCTGCCAGCAATCCATGTGAGTCCTCTCTCAAAGGGCAGGTCAAAAATGGTGGCTTCCTTTCTCTGTGTGTCTCCATTTGTATAAGGCCCAGCAAGAAGGCAGAAGAAACCCAACCTGTGTCATGCCTTGTTGATCAAGTCCAATCAAGAGGGCACCACACCCACAGGAATGGATTAGTTGAAAAACATACTCTTTTTCTTTTTGGGACTTATAAAATAACTTCAAACTGTCACTGGGACATTTTCAAAACAGGAGTTTCAAAAGTTTTCTTCATGTATGTACAACTTATGTGATTATACCAAATACCATTGATTGTATAATTTGGATGGAGTCTATGCTTTATTAATATGTATCATTAAAATTGATTTTTAGAAAAATCCCCCCCCCATTTGTAGTATTATTAAAAGGCAGAGGTTGGCAAACTTTTTTCTGTAAAAGGCCAAATAGTGAATATTTTCAGGTTTGTGGGCCATATTGTCTCTGTTGCAAATACTGAATTCTCCCCAAAAAGCAGCCATAGACAATACTTAATGAACATGTCTGTGTTCCACTAAAACTTTATTTATAGATGCTGAAATTTGAATTTTATATAATTTTCATATGATGAAATATTATTATTCTTTAATTTTCCCCCCAAGCATTAAAAAATATAAAAACCACTCTTAGCTCACAGACCATAAAGAAACATGCTGGGCCTGATTTGGCCTGTAGGCCATGGTTTGCCAACCTGGTCCTAATGCACGTTTTTAGAGGTACTTGGAATTTTAAGTTCAATTTTTAAAAAATCATGGTTCTTCAAAGTTAAATGTCCTGTTTCTAAATTCTAGTACATTTCTAGTTTAAAATATAGTAAACTATTTTTGAAGAGGTTTTAGATTACAGAAAAGTTACATCGAAAGTATTAATGCTTCCTTCCCCCCCCACACATCTTCCCCTGGTAGTAACATCTTACAGTTGTGTGGTACATTTGTTACAATTGATGAATAAATATTAAAGTATTTCTATAACCAAGGTCCATTGTGGTTTACATTTAATTCCAATGCCCTAAACATGCCCTATATTTGAACTATTAATCTGTCCCCCTCCCCTCAGAACCTCCAGTAACCACTATCTTTATATCGATGTTGTATGTTCTTCCATTACTACAATATTAATAAGTTTGCTTTGTCCATGGTTACATTCCCCTTAAGTTTGTTTATTCTTCAACCTTGAGGGTTTTGGGGTGGTGATGCCTGCTTTGTCTTAGATTGAAAGGGGTCTTGATTGTAAGGGGCAGATGGAAGGAGCTGTTTTGCTTTTTTGGGAGGGGATGGAAGTTGTCCATCATCATCATTTTGTTAGTTGTCCTGAGTAAGTCTGATGAATTAGAAAGTAAGAGCCAAGAGTGCCTACAATTGCAAGCAGGAGAATTGCATCCATCATCCATGTGGAATCTAAGCCCCCTCTCGATATAGAGGGGGAGTGGATATAACCATCCCAGGGTCCACAGGATGGAGGAATAGAGTATGGATTAGAGTGGACTTAGTGGTGTTCTGCTGGGAAACTATTGTGATTAGTAAGGGAAGAAATTGTAGTATTGATGTGAAGAAAGTGGCCACCATAGCTGCTAATAGTAGGGAGAGGGAAGAAGAGATATGATGTTGGGGCATTTTCAGGATTTGGAGTTGTCCTGGGTGGTGCTGCAGGGACAGATGTTGGACCTTGTGTGTCCTGCCATGGCCCACTGGGTGGACTGGGGGAGAGTGTAGACTACAATGTAGATCACTGTCCATGTGGTGCTGCAGTGCTCCAAAATGTATTCACCAGGTGCAGTGAATGTGCCACGATGATGGAAGAGGTTGTTGATGTGGGAAGAGTGGGATAGGGGGGTGGGGAATATATGGGGACCTCATATTTTTTGAATGTAACATTTAAAAGAAATAAAGAGGTGGCGGACTTGGCCCAGTGGTTAGGGCATCCGTCTACCACATGGGAGGTCCACGGTTCAAACCCCGGGCCTCCTTGACTCGTGTGGAGCTGGCCAATGTGCAGTGCTGATGCGCGCAAGGAGTGCCATGCCACACGGGGGTGTCTGCCACATAGGGGAGCCCCACGCACAAGGAGTGCGCCCCTTAAGGACAGCCACCCAGCGTGAAAGAAAGTGCAGCCTGTCCAGGAATGGTGCCACACACATGGAGAGCTGACACAAGAAGATCCCGCAACAAAAAGAAACACAGATTCCTGTGCCGTTCACAACAACAGAAGTGGACAAAGAAGACGCAGCAAATAAACACAGAGAACAGACAACCGGGGTGGGGGGAGGAGGGGAGAGAAATAAAATAAACAAACAAACAAATAAAGTAAAGGGAAAAATCCATTTAAAAAAATAAAAAAGAAAATAGATATTGGTCCCAACTCTGCTGAGATTCAGGGCTCTACTGGCTTATGAATGGACTGAAGATTTAAGTTTCTGGGACATAGATTTAATGGGTATAGTGCTAATTATAGGCTCAAATAATAAGGTAGAAGAATCATGTGTAGGGAAATTATAAATGAGTCTTAACTCTTACATTGGGGAAATAGGTTGTCTTATATTCCAAGGTAAGGCCCTCTGACAGTGTGTTGATTTCAAGAGGTTGTATCCTTGCCTGTAGTGTCCAAATGGCACTAGAGCCCTCAGGGGCACCTCTGTTTGAAGCTTTGTTCACAGTGGCAGTTAATGAGATCTGCCACAGACATGCATGAGTGTAACCTCTGGAATGACTCATTTTGAAATCTCTTAGCCATAAAAAATCTTTTGTATTTGATATTTCCCCTTTTTGGTCAAGGTCTTTTTCCAAATGCATCACTGATTGGTGCTTCATATTAATCCCATGGTCCCAGGGAGGCTCATCCCCGGGAATCATGTCCCATGTCTAGGGGAAGGTAATGTGTTTATATGTTGAAAGAGTCCACATTTGAGTAACTTTTAGGCAATAGTTATTATTAGGCTAAGTTTCAATTTTGGAAGAAAAAAGTTTGTAGTTAGATGTGCATTAATATTGCAGATTTGATGTGTATTGGTCTGTTTTATTAGGCTCTAGTACTTTTCTAAAACATCTGAAAACATTTTCATTTATCCTTCATTTCTCATATAGGAAAATATTCCCTTTATTGTTATTCTTGTACATGGTCAGAGTTGAAATTATGTTTACAAATAGACTCCTTACTGGACCAGTAAAGCAATGATCTCTTTGCCTCAAGGAAAGCGGAAACATTGAAACCTCCATGAAGTAAAAGACCAAATCCTGGAGGAGTTTGCTTACCAGAGGGTTGGACAGGATGGGAGCCTTGACTTTTTCTTCTCTGTATTAAATGAATAATTTCTATCCTAAGGAAAAGAAAACATGAACTTTTCTTCACAGGCATTATAGTAGGTTATAAGATAGAAGGATTATGTAAATGATGGTCAGATAAGAGAAGGGAATTTAAAGGACTTACTAACTTACCACATCTAGCTATCCCAGGTATTTCTCTTGCACTCCCTATTTTTTTTTTTTTTTTTTTTTTTGAGGAGAAAAATCCAAGGTTATTATT
The DNA here is from genome assembly GCF_030445035.2 of Dasypus novemcinctus. NCBI lineage: Eukaryota > Metazoa > Chordata > Mammalia > Cingulata > Dasypodidae > Dasypus > Dasypus novemcinctus. The sequence continues at coordinate 8,653,980 of NC_080681.1, forward strand.
CTCCCTCTAATTCTCGGGTTAGCAGCCTGTAAATAGGATTTGTAGCATTCAGATTGGGTAATATTAATCCATTTGTACTAATGGATTATACATTATAAGGATAATAATACTTATATTTTTATGAGCTTTTCATAGTCATGGTAAATATTTCCAACAGAGGTTTTACAGGGAAATTATTATTAGTTTTCCCTTGAAGTTTGAATTCATGGAAATGGCTTATATATGGATATTTTTCTGCCTGAATAATTAAAAATTTAGGACAGATTGGTGTATTTGTATTTCTATATGTGTGTTATTCTTGCTACTACTTAAAAGAGATTTGCTTTTTATCTTCTTTATTTTTCTATTGCAATTAAAAAAAAAAAACCAGTCAGCTGTTTAGGATCTGTTTATATTAGTTACTTAGGAATCTAAAGCATGTTTGTATTTAAATATTTATCTGTACTCCTTTATATTCTGATTAAATAAGGATCTATTAAGGTTGATAATGATAAGGCCTGCTGGGAGGAAATGATACAGCCTTCTCCACAGCACTATTTCCTGAAAATTCCCTTTACCTTAGCCTCTATTCCCCCCCACCCCCATATAGCTCCCTCATCTGTTTGCTAATTGTTTGTACTTGTTGTCTGCTCGGTTTTTCTTTAGGAGGCACCAGGAACCTCCCATGTGGGAGGTGGGTGCTCCTCTGCTCCTTGCTTGTTTTGTTTTCACTTGTCTGCTCATTGTTTACTTGTTTTTTGGCTCATTGTCTGCTTATTGTTTTTGCTTGTTGTCTGCCCATTGTTGTTTGTCTTCTTTTGTGTGTGTGTATGTGTTTGTCTTTTCTAGGAGACACCTGAATCCGGGACCTCCCATGTGGGAGGCAGGTACTCAATTGCTTGAGCCACATCCATTTCTCCCCCATGCCCCTATTTTAACTGTAAGGGATAATACAGGAAAAAAGAGGAAAATTATGTGAATTACAGTGATGGTCAATTTGATCATGAACATTATGCAGTGGTCATCATTGTACAGTTAATTTATATTAACATAATTTGCAATCAAGCAAAGTGTGAGAGAATTTTATCTGCTGCTGGCAAAATTGGTGAGATGTTCAACTGAGTTTTAGTTTTGAAGTCAGTACATTTTTCAGGTGTGATGTTTAAAGAGTTCATGATGATTGTAACTTTTGAATCCAACTACGTAAATTTGCCCTTAAAATTTATTGGTTTTTTTCATTATTAGAAAAATAAAGCATGAAGTAGAACAAAAATCCAGAGGCATGTTCGATAGTTGAGGAAAGTGGTGACTTGTGAAATAGTATGACTTTTAATGAAAATTATTTAAAATATGGTTTTATCAAATGTGAAAAGTCCAATTAAAATGACAGACTCCATCTATTTGTAAATATGTCGCAAATGAAAGTTAAAAATTTTTTTAATAAAAAGATTCTTGGGAATATGGCATACTGGACTTTTTGGTAAACTCTTTCAAATATTTTCAGAGACAAAAAAAGATAAAGTTATCTCAAGTTCCTATTTATTTTAAGAATATTCCTGAGAAAGTTTCATTATTTTCTTATTTCGTTGTTGTTAGGGATTAAATCATGTCCCCCACCAAAGACATGTTTCTGGTCCCAACTTCTGGTCTTGTGGGTGTGAATATTTATAACCAGAACCTTTGAAGATATTATTAGTTAAGGTATGCCCAAACTGAATAAGGATGGCCCTAAATCCAGTATGATTAAAGTCCTTATAAGCAAAGGAAATTTGACACACAAAAAAGAAGCCATGGGGCAACCAAAAGCTGGAAGTCTGGAAGAGAAAGGAGAAGATACTGCCGTGTACATTGCCGGGGAACAGAAAAGCCAAGGAACCCTAGGATTGCCAGCCAGGCAAAAGATAGCAACTGCCACTGCCATTTCAGCAAGCCTTCTAGCCTCTGAAACCGGGAGCCAATCAATTCCTTTTGTTAAGCCAATCCATTATAGGGTATTTGTTTTAGCATCTAGGAAATGAATATAGTTGAAGTCCAGAGCATAAGATAAAAATATCTGCATAGCACTTGAAAAAAAGTGTTCCTCTAGAATGCATGGATGTTGTGATTATGATTTTTGATACTAGTTTTTAATTTTTAAATTTTGATATCAGTTTCTAATTTTTGAAAATTAAAAACTTTAACTCTTAGCGATGATGTATTTTTTTTTTTTTAAGATTTATTTATTTATTTAATTCCCCCCAACCCCTGGTTGTCCGTTCTCTGTGTCTATTTGCTGCGTCTTGTTTCTTTGTCTGCTTCTGTTGTCGTCAGCGGCCCGGGAAGTGTGGGCGGCGCCATTCCTGGGCAGGCTGCACTTTCTTTCACGCTGGGCCGCTCTCCTTACGGGGCACACTCCTTGCACGTGGGGCTCCCCTACGCGGGGGATGCCCCTGCGTGGCAGGGCACTCCTTGCACGCATCAGCACTGCGCATGGGCCAGCTCCACACGGGTCAAGGAGGCCCGGGGTTTGAACCGCGGACCTCCCATGTGGTAGACGGACTCCCTAACCACTGGGCTAAGTCCGTTTCCCCAATGACGTATTTTTATTCTGTGTCATTATGGGACATTAATGAGCTAACATTTATAATGTGGTTATAGTCTGGATTTTACAATCCATGTTGATTGACCAGTGATATTTTAAGTTGTAGTATGCTTTTAGTTTGTCTAGTGGGAGCAAGATGTCAATTAATAAGCAGGATTTCCTCTGTTCTTCAAAATTAACCAAGAATGTGTATTTACGGAGTTTAAAAAAGTGAATTGTTGATCCTTTTGAGTTAAAAATGGGAAAAAATTAAAAATATATATAAATAATAGAATAGAAAATATGATTAGAAATCGTAGAGGAGTTATTTTAAGCATTGCCTGAGGCTGCTAATAATAATAGTGCTTCTTTTTCAAGGCTTTTGCTTATATATAAAATTTTTTAAAGATGTATTTTTATTAATTTTCTCTTTCCGCCCCCCCCCATTGTCTGTTCTCTGTGTCCATTCACTGTGTCTTCTTGCATCCTGAGCAGCACCAGGAAACTGCATCTCTTTTTTGTTGGGTCATCTTGCTGTGTCAGCTCTCCGTGTGTGTGGCACCACTTCTGGGTGGGCTGTACCTTTTTTCTGCAGGGCACACTTCTTGCACATGGGGCTCTCCTACGCGGGGGACACCCCTGCGTGGCCCAGCACTCCTTGCACACAGCAGCTCTGCGCATGGGCCAGTTCACCACATGGGTCAGGAGGCCCTGGATTTGAACCCTGGACCCTCCCATATGGTAGGCGGACGCTGTACCAGTTGAGCCATGTCCACTTCCCTCCTGCTTATATTTTATTCATTATATCCTCAAAGCGGTCTTCCAAACCCCAAGAGAGGGAGGTAAAGAGAGGGAAATAGACAGTATTCACAGCAATGTAGCTGAGAGTTGTGTGTATCTTTCTGCTTTCTTCTGAACATGCAGGGCTGTGGGATCACTGATCTCCTTGAAGCTTTTCATAGAGTGGAAACAAGAGGCTGGGCAACCTGCTGTGGGGTGCTCTCTTCCATTTGTTCTTAGGACAACTGATGGAAATTACTGTTTTACATGTCACAAAGTTTTGGTATGTGTAGAAATCCCTCTCAGTCTCATGGCTATATTGAAAAAACAGTGAGAATTGTTAATTTTATTAAAGGAAGTTTGCTGAGTAGCCAAGTTTTAAAAATATATTATTCATATTTTGGAGCTAACTGTACCTACTTACTATGTCATATCAGAGTGTGTTAGCTAAGTAGAGGGAGTGAATCCAGAATTTTTCTTGTTGGAATACAGTGTCATTTGGAAAATATTTTCCAAATAACAAAATTTGCATATGTAACTGATTTTTTTTCAATCCCTAGTGAACTATATTTGAAACTATCTGTCTAAGGGTTCCAAAAGACTTTATGACCAGCAAGACCTTTCTGCTAGCCGCTGTATCTTTCAAATATTGTTGCTGTTATCTCAAAGAGAGCATTATCAATGAAAATTTGAACAAAATAAGATGTAGGGATATTGTTACATCTCACTTCTCTGTCTCAAACTTTTAATTTTTATTTTCCAGAAGAGAAATTTGAAACATTAAAGAAAAACATTCAGCTGAAGATCCATTTTCTTTTCAGTGCATGTATTCAATAATTAAGCTCAGTGTGTGCTCCAAGAAGAAAATGAATTATTGCAGCTTGAGTCTTTATAATTTAACTCTGAAGAATGACATCATTTTCATAATCTTAAAGAAGATTAAATAATTTGCATTGCTAATTTTAAAAAACTGTACTGTTTTTTATCATTCAGCAACTTACTGTTTGAACTAGGGTTTTTGACCCTGACCCAATTAAAGCAAATGAATAAAACAGACTTAACAATGACCCTGATAAGCACAGACATTGTCCATGTATTTTCAAGACTGGAATGAATTTATGAACAGGAAAGCTCACCCAATGTATTAAATTGAATCTTTTCTAATTTAAATTTTTATATTACTTATCTTGGAATTTTAAATGTATTTAAATAATGATGAAATAATACTTTTTAAAACATTGCTATTTATCACATGTAGTAAAGAGGGTTATTGTTTTGTAAAATTTCTGTTTTAGTTGTGGGGTGGAGGACTTGTGATGTCATTGTATTTCTTACCATGAATTTTGGTCCAAAAAGTTCAAGAAACATGGGAAATGGATGTGGCTCAACCAATTGGGCTTCCATCTACCACATAGGAGGTCCAGGGTTTGATGTCTACAGCCTCCTGGTAAGGGCAAACTGGCCCATGCAGCGAGCTGGCCCACGCAGAGTGTCGGCCCACATGGGAATGCTGCCCTGCACAGGAGTGCTGACTGATGTGGAGAGCTGGCGCAGCAAGATGACACAGCAAGAGACATGGGAGAGAAAATAAAAAGATGTAGCAAAACAGGGAGTTGAGGTGGTGCAAGAGAGTAATCACCTCTCTCCCACTCCTGAAGGTCCTGGGATTGGTTCCTGGAGTCGCCTAATGAGAATACAAGCAGACACAGAAGAACACACAGTGAATGGATGCAGAGAGCAGATGATTGGGGCAATGGGGGGGAGAGGGGAAAATAAAATGAATCTTTAAAAAAAAAAAAGCTCAAGAAATGTTGGCCTATATTGTAAGAAAAGGTTGATTTGATTGAATAGGTAGTGCTTCTCTCCCACTAGTCAGGCTCAAGACCCTTAGGGATTGTGTTTGTATATGTGTATGTGTGTATATTATGTACAGCCACATCAAAATACTCTACTGCTGTAACTACCCTTAGATGACCCCTCTTTGATGTTCTTTATTTTTTTTTTAAGATTTATTTTTTATTTGTTTCTCTTGTCTTCCCCGGCCCCCTCCGCTCCCATGCTGTCTGTGTCCATTTGCTGTATGTTCTTCTTCTCTTCTGTGTCTGCTTGTATTCTTGTCAGTGGCACCCAGAATCTGTGTCTCTTTTTATTGCATCATCCATGTGTATGGCACCATTCCTGGGCAGGCTGTGCTTTTTTCACGCTGGGCAGCTCTCCTTACGGGGTGCACTCATTGCTCATGGGGCTCCCCTACACGGGGACACCCCTGTGTGGTATGTCACTCCTTGCGCACATCAGCACTGTGCGTGGGCCAGCTCATCACACGGGTCATGGAGGCCCGGGGTTTGAATCTTGCACCTCCCATGTGGTAAGCGGACGCTCTATCCATTGGGCCAAATCCACTTCCCTCTTTGATTTTCCATTTCTCCCCAGAAAAATTGTTATGATTGCTCATTCTATCTCCTCCACATTTTAATATTATGTGTTCCTCTTTTCCTTGTGTTTATTGCTTCCCTCAAACTCAATTTCTCCCTACTAATATCCCTCTCCTTCCTTCAATGCCCTAGACTTCAATTTTGTTCTCATCATATCACTAGTTCCTTTTGGCTCTAATGATCTGTCATACACACCAAGAAACATCATTTTCCTATCTTTGGTCCCAATTTTACTTTTTCCAATCTTGTGCCCATATTCTGGAGGGAGATTAAGAACCCTGAAGACTAGACCTTCTATCTGTCTTACTATTCAACCTCAACTGAGTGTCCTACCAATAATTTCCTATTAACTACCCAGTTCATTGTTCAAAAGCTCTTATGAATTTTATTCTTAAATAGCCAGGCTTATTCTCCAAGTCTTAACATTTTTTTAATTTTTTTTATTTTTATAGATAGAGGTCAGATTATGAGCAGGTTCAACTGACTTCTTCTTGTTCTTTATTATATACATATCCTCTCACCTTTTCTTCCAGTTCCAGAAGAAGTTATCTTTCTCAGACCCCTGTGGAAGCCCTAGCTAAGTAACTTTCCCCTCTTCTCTTCCACATATTTATTATATCCCTCATTATTGTTTAGTTTATTTTTGCTTCTGTTTCAAAGATACAGGTTTTTTCCGACATTAAAATGCTTGGTTTGAAGTTGCTTCCTCCTTCTGTTTTTTGTTATCCCTTTTACAGTTAGACTTTTGAATAAATTCTGTATTCATGACTTCTCCATTTTCACACTTGTTTTCTGCCTATGGTTCTGCTATTATCTGTCCTCAGATCTTTCAGAAACCATTCTTTAAAGCTCTGTTATCAATACAAGGACCATTTCTCAGTCTTTATTCTCCTTACCTGTATCTTTCTTTTCTTTTCAGAACTTTTTCCTAGCATGATATCTTTGAGCCACAATATCCTGGTTTTGACTTGCCCCCCATCCCCTCCTTTTTCTGATTCTCTCTTTTCTTCTCATCTGTGGCTTCTAATCATGATGAATGTTCTCAAAGGTTTGCCTTTTTTTTCCCTTTTTTTACTCTCCTCTCATGGAAACTATGTTTTCCCTCCACAGTGCCAATTTTAAGCCTTCTTTACTCAACCTAGACCTTTAACTTTTCCTTCTCTCACTTCAGTCTTAGCAGATAACCATGCCTGTTCTTTCCAAAAAGAAAGTAGAAGCCATCCAGAGGGAAGCCAGTCAATGTACAGGCCGCAGACCTACAATTCTGTCTTCATTCTTATATTCCTTTCCTCCTTCCCTCTGTTCCAGTGGAAGAGCCGTCCTGTTGAATGCTAATCCCTCCATCTCTAATTGGAGTCCATTTTCTTTCTCCCTCTTAGGCTATTTGCTCTTTACCTTCTTTCTTCCCTCTACTACTTTCCATCAGTGTTTAAATGATCTTAGTTCTGTTCTATCTTTAAAAAATTGTGGAAGCAAAGCTTTCTAGGACCCCATATTCCCCTCCAGCTACTGTTCTATGTGTCCCTTTGCCCACCTGGATAAACTCCCTGAAAGGGTTGCCTACAATTGGTGTTTCCATTTCTTCTTCTTCTGTTCGGTTTTCAGTTCATGGTGCTCTCCCTTCAGTCTTTCCCCATCATCAAAACTGCTCTTGCCCAGGTCCTAATGACCAACAGGCAGTCTTTATCTTACTTGAAGGTTTGGCAATGTATCTCTCACTGTTGATCACTTCCTAAAAGGTTCTCTTCCTTTGATCGCATGATTCCACACACTTCATATTTTCCCATCTTTCTGGGCATGTCTGTCTTTGCAGGATCCTTTCCCTGTGCCTATTGTATGCTAGGATGCAGATGCAGTTCTCTCTTTAAAAAAAAAAAAAATATATATATATATATATATAAAATTCCCCCCTCCCTCCAGATAGCTCCCTCATCTGTTTGTTGTCTACTCGTTTTTGCTCGTTGTCTGCTTGTTGTCTCTTTGTTTCTTCTTTAAGAGGCACTAGGAACTGAACCCAAGACCTCTCATGTAGGAGGCAGGCACCCAACTACCTGAGCCACATCTGTTCCTGCAGTTCTATCTTTATTCTGCATATTCCCTGGCCAATTTTATCTATTTTAATGACTTAAATTACCATCAATGATAGAAGAGTACTGACCTAGAATGTCCTAGAACTGACCTGTTCGGGGTTACCAATGTTTTTTGGAATTCATATAATTGAATATCTGAAAAGTCATTTTAAAAATCAAGTATGATATACAGACTTAAAAGGGTAAGAAATAAATGGGTTTTAAAAGTTTCCATGGAAACCACTGTGAGATGCTACTTAGAATGACAAAAATTAAAAAGATTAACAATACCGAGTGTTGGTGAGATTGAGGAATGACTAGAGCTTTCATATATTGCTGATAAGAATGTGAATTGGTACAACCCCTTTTAAAAACTCTTTGGTAGTGTATACTAAAGTTAAGCAACAATTCTGTAACCCAGCACTTCTATCCAAGAGAAATGAGTGATTATGTCTGTCAAAGACATGTATAAGAATGTTTGTAATATCTTTCTTAATGATAGGCAAAAACTGGAAACAGTTCATATACCCATCAAGAGGAGAATGGATAAGTAAACATGGGTGCATCACATATTCTACAGCAACAAAGAAGAAAGAACTACCGATATATACAATAACATTAATACATCTTACAGATATTATTAATATGTCAAACAAAAGAAACTATAAGCAGAAGAGGACCTACTCTCTGATTTAACTTAAATGAAATTCAAGAACAGGCAAGACTTATCCATGGTGATAGTGATTAAAGGAGTGATTCCCTCTGAGGGCATGGTTATTGACTAGGAGAGGACATGAAAGAACCTTCTGGGGTGCTGTGTGGCATTTACATAGGTGTATACATGAGTAAAATATTCTTTGAGCCATTCGCTTAAGATTAGTGAACTTTATATGCTTTTTGTATGTTATACTAAAAAGACAAAAACGCACAGGACTTAGAATACCTTTATTTAAATATATATATCGTGTGTCAGTAGAAAACTATAAGAGTTTTATTTTTATATTAAAACATCTGGATTGATCTGAAATCAGGAAAAATCTTACAATATTTACTTTTGAAAACATAAATGTGTTTTGTAGTCAGTTCTCTCAAGTCACAATTTGCTGTACATATTAAGTTCCTTAAAAATGGCAGAAAAATATCCTGAAATGATTTGAAAACATATTAAAAATATCCCTTGAGATAAATTCTATTGTTTGGAAGCTTCTGGTATATAGACTCCCAGATAAATAATGTCTCCCAGCTGAAGGCCAGACTGCTCATCTTGAACTGTGGCCCTTTATATGCAGTTGCTTGCTAGGCAACTCATTTAGATTTCCCTGAGACACCCAAAACTCAACTTGTACAAACTCAATTCATTGTCACTTTTCCCCTCCCAACTTCCTTCTCCACCTATTTTCCCTTCTCAGAGAGTGGCATTATCATCATCTCCATTGCCCAAGCTAGAAACTTGGATGTCATGTTTGACTCCTTCCCTTTTCTCATTCTTTCATATTCAGTTAATTACCATATCCTACTGATTTGATCTGAAAGGTTGATAAGGGCTATAATAAAGGCATATAAAGCCTATGAAGAGAATATAGATGAGGAAATAAATTGAGGACAGAGTAGAAAATCTGGAATGAGGAGATTACAGTTTGAGCTGGGTCTTGAAGAGTATGAATTTGTCAAGGAAATAAGGCAGGAGGACCAGTATGACTAAAGAAGAATTATAAACTAAAACAAGCTGTAGTCTCTTTATGACTGGGAGAAATATTCAGTGTGGCTTGACTATGGCACAGTAGAATGTGGCCGTCACCTTGTTCATTCTGTATTCTTGCATGCCTCTGTGCCCATGAACAAACACTGTTCCTCTTACATTGAGGTACCTGAGGGAGTCTTAGAGCCCTTCTTTTGCTTTTGTCTGTACTTGCTCTATAGGTGATCTCACTAGTCCCATGAATGTAAAAAAACATTTATGAAGACTCCTGGGTTTACATATCTGGCTCCAGTTTGAATTCTAGATTTATATAGCCATTTGTCTCTTTGTCATCTCAAATCTAGTGTCCAAAACAGAATTCCTGATTTTCAACTTTCCCATTTCCCCACCCAACAAGCTGCTCTTTTCCCAGTGTTTCCCATCTCAATTCTGCTATTCACCCAGTTGCTGAGATTTTAAAAAAATTCTTACAGTCATCCATGATTATTTTCATGTCACATTCCCATCAATTAATCCTTTTGGCACATATCCCGAATGCAATTACTTCTGATTATCTCCATTGCTGCTGTTTAGTCCAAGCCATCACTATCTTTTTCCTGAATGATAGAAATAGCCTCCTAACCTGATTCCCATTTTTCTTGCTTCCCTGCAGGCCCTTCCTAACCCAGCTGCCATAGTGATTCTGCTACAACAAGGCCATGTCATGCCACTCACTCATCTGCTCCAAACTACCTGGTCAGAGTAAAATCCATAGTCCGGTATGATCCAGCCCCCACTGTTGCTCTAACCTCATTTCCTGCTACATTTACTTCTCCTTCGCTCACTGTACTCCTCACACCGGCCCCCTTGCCATTCCTCAGACTTGCCAAAGCATGTGCCCTAAAGGCATTTGCTCTTTTCTTTTAGTCAGATGTATTCTTTCCTGATCTGCCTGTGTCTTGCTTCTTTACTTCCTTCATGACTCTGCTCAAATGTCACTTCATCAGAGAGTCCTTACCATCCTGCATAAATTGCAGCACCCTTCATACATACACCAGCATTTTCTATCCTCCATATTCAGCTTTAGTTTTCCATTCATCTCTCTCCCCTCACTGGAACTTTTGGCTCACTGAACCTCTCCCCTCACTCGAGTGTAAGTAACGTCAGGGGAAGGAAAACTTTTTATCAGTTTTGTTCACTGGTAAAGCTCCAGTGCCTCCAAAAACCCATGGCACATAATTGGTAGTTCATAAATATTTGTCACTTTTGTTTTCTTCCCCAGGAATACCCTCTTTTAGTCTTGTATATTTTATAAATGCCTTCTCATTTGTCAAGCCACATTTAATAATAGACTGTCTTTTACTATATTTATATGTTCTGTGAGTGTGTTTAGTATATTATTTTCATTTATTTAATTTTCTAATAGATCACAGAATATGTAGTGATAGGTATATAGACTGCTTTCAAATTATGGCTCTGCTGCCTAACAAAGTGTTGCTTGACTTTGGGCAAGTTACTTCATCTCTCTACATCTCTGTTTCCAGTGTCTGCAGATGAGGATAATACCTGCCAGTCTATGGTAGAGATGCTTAGTTGCCTACTCTGATATCCATTCTCTACAAAGTAACAGAACCCAGATTTACCTGGGCACATTGTAGAATAAAATAATTCAAGATTTCCCAGCCTCACTTGCAGCTTGTGTAAGTGACTAAGTCCTGGTCAGTGAGCTCTCAGCAAAAAGCAGATACGTTGAATGGGACTTGTAGGAAAGCTGCTTAAATAGAGCTGCCTTTTCTCCTTTCTGCTTCCTGGAACCTTGGATGTAATGGCTGGCTCTGAAGATAGACGCCATGTGTTGAGGAGAACATAGCAGAAACGCAGTTTAGGTACCTAATAACTCCCTAGACTGCCCATTCTGTGTCTTTTTTTTTTTTTTAAGCGGAAGAGAATAAACATCTATATTGTTTAAGCCACTGCTGTTTTATATTTTTCAATTATAAGTACCCAAACTTAATTCTAACTGATGTAGTACCCCAAAGAGGTGCTATGAGAATTGAGATGTCATTTAAATGTCTGTCATATAGAAAGTGCTTAGTAAAATTTAACAACTGTTCCCTTATATGAAGTGGGTGCTCATATTTGATTTGATGATTTAGTGAATCTTTAAATGAGGAAGTACCTTTTTAAGGAATACTTATATAAGCAACTTATGTTTATTGGAAAAAACTTAAAAATGCAGAAAAACTAAAAGAAAACTCAACCATAGTCCTACTACCCAGAAATTTTCACTATTACCATTTTGGCATACATCCATATTCATTTCTTTTTTTTTTAAAGATTTATTTTTATTTATTTATTTCTCTCCCCTTCCCCCTCCCCACCCCATTTGTCTATTCTCTGTGACTATTTGCTGTGTGTTTTTCTTTCTCCGCTTCTGTTGTCAGCAGCACGGGAATCTGTGTTTCTTTTTGTTGCATCATCTTGCTGTGTCAGCTCTCCATGTGTGCGGCGCCATTCCTGGGCAGGCTGCACTTTCTTTCGCGCTGGGCGACTCTCCTTACGGGGTGCACTCCTTGCGCATGGGGCTCCCCTACTCGGGGACACCACTGTGTGGCACGGCACTCCTTGCGTGCATCAGCACTGAGCATGGGCCAGCTCCACGCGGGTCAAGGAGGCCCAGGGTTTGAATCGTGGACTTCCCATGTGGTAGGCGGACGCCCTAACCACTGGGCCAGGTCTGCTTCCCAATATGCACTTCTAAATCCTGTTTCTTCATGCAGATTTTAAAATGAACTCATACCACACATTCTTGTGTAAAATTCTTATTTTACTTAACAGATCTTATATATTTTTCTACAACAGTAAATATGCATCTCCATAATCTTTTTTATAACTTCATCATATTTCAGTGTATGGATTACCATAATACATCTAATAGTCTCCTTTTGGAAATTTAGGTTATTTTCAATTTTGCAATATATTCTAAATCTATTGTTTTTTATATCTTTTTGTGAATTTGTCCAATTATTTCCTTAAGGTACATTACTGGAAGTGATAGCTTTGCATCATAATGGATGTACAGTTTTTTTGAAACTTGAAAACATTAAGGTAAGTGAAAATATGAATGGACGTAAAAGGTCATTTATTCATGATTCCAACTATAGAAGCATCCAGAATAGATAAATCCAAGAAATAGAAGGCAGTATAATGGTTGCCGGGGGCAGGGAAGTGGGACAATGAGGAGTGGCTGCTTAATAATACTTGGTCTCCCTTTGGCATGTGCAATTTTAAGAAACCATTGATTTAAAAGAGAATAATGTTAAGAATACTATTAAAATGGCCTCTTATACCAGTATCCAAATAGATCATCTCTTACCAATAAACAACAGCAACAACAAAGAAATATTTACCCTTGGTAAAAAAAATTTCAAGAATTATGAAAAGTTATAAAATGAAGAGTAAAAAATTTGCTCCCCTGGTCCCCAGGTCTGTCTCTTCACTGGTACTATTGTTGGCAATATCTTGAGTATCTGCCATACTTAAATAAATAGGGTCCATAAAACATTGAGTCATTTTATTACAAGATTAATGAGGAAATAATATTTAAAAAATAAGGTTGGTGTAAGAAATACTAGTGTGAAGATAATGAAACTTTTACTAATTCAACTGACAATATACTGAACTAAGAGAATCCAAATCATCACAGGATGGTCATTTACTAATCACTCTTCTCCATCACTTTGAAGAAGAGGAGAATTCTAACCAACCCCCACTTTTGAGAACAGTGAACTGGATAGAAGATAGAAGTCACATGTGTAACATCCAAATTCACATTATTGCAGGGTATGTGTGAGGTATGTATAGGTGTAAGTGCAGTATATCCATTTTTGAAAATCTATGGAAAAGAATTATACTAGAGCATTGTTTTTCTCCTTGCTTTCCCCCCACTTATGTTTTGGCCATCTTTCCATATCTGCACACAGTTCTCTACCTCATTCTTTTTAATATTGCTTAGTATTCAATCAGGGTACTGTGCTTGAGTGAGTAGCCTGTGCGTAGCACAAAGGCAGACAGCCAAGGAGGAAGGCGTGGACTGAAATCCAGCCCATGGTTCTCTTGCCAGTACTGTGCTCTAGTCTGCTCTCCTTCTTGGATGCTCTCCTCACCCTGATCTGGCTCTGACAGCCCATGCCAGGCCATCCGTCTGCTTGGACACCCTCCATGCCTGGCTCGAGCTCTCATATCCCTTACTGGACTGTCCATCTTTTGGGGATGCCTCCTTCGCCTTTTGGTTCCTGACAGTTCCTGTAGGGCAGCCCTCCTACAGAGCCGTCCTCCTCACTCCACACACATACACCTAGCTCTAGCCCGTGTGGCTCCTTAGCATCTGGCGTGGATGCCTGCCTTACTCTGTTTTACCTAATAGCTTTAGTGCTAAATTGTTCAGAAGAGGGCAGGAAGAGCTGATAATAATTTATTGATCTTAGATAACTTTGCTTCTTTTTTCTTTTTTTCCATCGAGCTTCTTTTTTTTTTTTTTAAGATTTTTAAATTTTTTATTTATTTCTCTCCCCCCCCACCCGTTGTCTGCTCTCTGTGTCCATCCATTCACTGTGTATTCTTCTGTGTCCACTTGCATTATCCAGCAGCACTAGGAAACTGAGTCTCTTTTTTGTTGCATCATCTTGCTGCATCAACTCTCCATGTGTGCAGCACCACTCCTTGGCAGGCTGTGCTTTTTTCGCATGAGGCAGCTGTCCATGTGGGGCACACTCCTTGCACGTGGGGCTCCTCTTTGTGGGGGCCACCTCTGTGTGGCACGGCACCCATTGTGCACATCAGCACTGCGTGTGGGTCAGCTCACCACATGGATCAGGAGGCTCTGGGCTTGAACCCTGGACCTCCCATATGGTAGGTGGACACTATCAGTTGAGCCAAATCCACTTCCCAACTTTGTTTCTAAGTGATATTGTTGGGTTCAAGGGTTACTGTATTGCAGACCTAGCATTCCATGTGTTTTTGTTTTGTTTTATTTTGGTTTTAGGAGGTACTGGGGAGTGAACCCAGGCCTTTGTACATGGGAGGCAGGCATTCAACCACTTGAACTACACCTCTCCCCCATTCCATGTGTTTTATTTTTTAAAGGTTTATTTATTTCTCTCCCTTCCCCCCTGTTGTCTGCTCTCTGTGTCCATTCGCTGTGTGTTCTTCTGCGTCTGCTTTCATTATCAGGCGGCACTGAGAATCTGCTTCTCTTTTTTGTTGCGTCGTCTTGCTGCATCAGCTTTCCCTGTGTGTGGCACCACTCCTGGGTGGGATGTACTTTTTTCACACAGGGCAGCTCTCCTTATAGGGCGCACATCTTACTCATGGGGCACCCCTATGCGGGGAAGCCCCTGCGTGGCACAGCACTCCTTGCGCGTGGCAGCACTGCGCGTGGGCCAGCTCACCACACGGGTCAGGAGGCCCTGGGATTGAACCCTGGACCTCCATATGGTAGACGGACACTCTGTCAGTTGAGCCACGTCCACTTTCCAATTCCATGTGTTTTAAATGGTAACTTGAAGAATATGAGATGTGGTTAATAATCATGTAAATGCTGTTTTATTTTTTGTTGCTCTTGTATTGTCAAGTAAGATAAAACATCCAGTTAATGTATAATTTGGGTATGTGATTTGAAAACTTGAGAAATCAGTCTTCTGACTTTTTAACTTTAGAATGAAGCTGGAAGGTGTATTAAACAGTGGGTATAAATGTTTGTTTTGGGGAGAAGCAGATATGGTTGTCTGTAGTTCTAACTTCTTGAAAATTGTATCTTTTTATATAATGCCAGAAAAGCTGGATACAATAATATATGCTATAATTGCAACTATATAAAAATATAGTTTTGAAAAAAGACAGGGAGAAAATATACCAGTGATTTGCTGAAGGTGGTAGGCTTATAGGTAATTTTTTCCTTTCCTCTATTTTCATAATTTCTAAAAGGTAGTATTGCTTTATGACTTTTAAAACTTTAAAAATTGCTTCTTTTTACTTTCTTGAATTTTTTCAACCTTTGAACACTTTAGGAAGTAAGAATTTTGCTGCTTTTATTTTCCAGTGTCATGCAAGAGGAATTTAGACAAGTGAATTTGTGATTTAAAAGTAGGTAACCCTAAGTTATTTCAAAGGTATTTGTAAAACTAAAAAGCTCTAATTTGGGGCAGTTATTTCTAACTTTAGGTGAGAGGGCTTTTAGAAAGATAATTAGATAAAAAAAGATAAGCTTCATTTAATTATATAGATTCTTACTGACATTGCATTAATGTACTGAATGTCTTAAATTTCATGTTATTGTTAAAGTTAATTTTGTATAAAATTCTCCACATTGTGGCATTTTGTAAAACTTACCCTTCTGCCGAAACTTTTCATTTGACTGCTTATCTGAGAAATCTCTAGAATTTAGCCGTGCTAGCTCTTTTTTCTTTCCCAGGTAGGAGAATCTGACACCAGTCCCTGTCTCTCTTATACTTTGGAGGATATTTATTAAGTACTCAAAATAGTTGTCTTGAAATTCCAGCCCCTTGGCTTGAGGTGGCAGGAGATACCTTCCTCCTTTCCCCTGTGCAGGGACACACACACAGTCCAGTTTCTTTAAAGAAGTCCTCTCTATTGGCCCTTGCAGTTCTCATAACTAATGAATTGTAATTCTCTTCTTATATAGTCTGGGAAGGGGTGAATTGATATCAGCATAACCAGTTTTTGTCTATTCCACTTTGTAAGTGTTGCCCTTCTCTTTAGAATGTGGTGGTATTTGCTTTCTCTTGTTTTGATTTTGACCTTGGAGACCTTTGCTGAAACTCAGAGAGTACAGGAAGAGTTGCATTTGACATCCTGTTATATTAGCTGATGTTATTGTTATGTCTACCTGCAAACAGTATGTAGTGGTTAAGTGCTCAAGCTTTGGAGTCTGAGCAGAACTAGGTTTGTGTTACAATTCTGCCCTAGCTTCCTCATCCACAAAATGGAGGTTATACTAACTACCTGTCAGTGTTGTGAGAATTAAACATAACAGTGAGAGGAAATGTTCAGCACAGTGCTTGGCACAGGCAAGCACTTAATAAATAATTACTATTATAACTTAAAATACCACATTGCTAAACATACATCCTTCTTCTGTGCCTATTTGGATGTGGTAGTTAGCTTCTACTGCTCATCAGAAATATGGAAGAAATGATTTGTTCTAAGAGGACTTCTTTGTCCTCAGACATGCTATTAGCAGTCATAAAATGCTCTATTAACTTATAGCCTTCTTTTTATTTGTAGATAATAACCATATCATTTGATAATTTGAAAAATACTTTTTTTTTAAAACTTTGGGGTTATATTATATATTTTTCATTTTTTAAAAGTATCTTTCTTAATTTATTTTTCTTTAGTTAAATTTAGTTGGCTATCTTTAAAACACTGGCATTTGGTAAGACATTACCTTATAGGTGAACCCTAGATTTTATTTGATGTAGTTATGTTTCAGTTCAGGACTGTAATTTGATCATTGTACTAATTAGCATGTATATGTTATAAAAGGGGTTTACCATAATAAAATTAGTTTGTATTCCTTTGACAAACATTACTTAGTAGCAGGAAGAGGTGATTTAGAAATCAACTAAATGGCTTGAGAAACCAACAGTATATTAGAGATTTGAATAGTGGGTTATCATCTTCTGGATCAGCTAGGAATTCATAATCTATTATTGACTCTTATAGTATCCACTATGCAAATTAAATTGTTCTCATCCTCTTTGGCCAGAATAATAATATTTTATGTGTATGTTTTGCTACATCTAAAAGAGATACCTTATTTTCCGTGAAAGAAACATTCATGTACCTTTCATGTTGAACTGAATATGTGTCCCAAAGAAATTCCTAGATTTTAAAGGAGACCTCTATAAAGGACAAGGCAGGAGTTTCTGGGAGCTTGGTCCCTATGCTAAGGTAGGAATCATTAGTTAAGCATTTCCCAGGTTATGAAGGACTCACTTGGCTCCTGTGACTCCAAGTTCCAAATCTAAATTGATCTCTTGTGCTCCAAAATAACTCTTTGAAAATCAGAATTACCTCTTAAATTCCACTAGTTGTGATTTGCTGAAGAACCTGCTGCCACACTCCTAGGGATTTTGAATTTTCCTCTAAATCCTGGTATCAACTTGGTTAATAACTTCGTGATGTAAGAAGTTGGTTTGAAGAATTAGCTTTTTTCTACTTTTAAGGCATATTTCCCTAGGGGCACGTAATGCCTCTTAGGACTGGTACGTTTCTGGATGTGGTACAATTTCCAATAACCTTAACTAAATTGTCTCTAAACTATATTACTAGTTGGAATAGTAGATTAAAGTTTCAGCTGCAGGAGAAGCACAGCTACTGTCGTGCTTGCTGGTCTCCTTGATATTTAGACTGAGTCAAATGGGTTTTCTAAATCCCTTTCTTCTTTCCTCCTATTGCATATCTCCCCTTCTCATCTAGGCTTTTTTTTGTGTGTGTGTTTCCCTGTTATTCAGGAAAGCCTAAGGGCTAGCCACATGAAAATGATCTCAGGCATGTTATTTCACACCTTACAAAAATAGTTCCTGCTTCTTCAGAATAAAAAAAGATAATAAATTTTTTAAAAGATTTTAAAAATTAGTGAATAACAAAGAAAAAGAGTAATTGTAGACATTTGGGAGGTTGTATGAATAATGTGGATAACCAACCATGTAACACAATCACAAAGTTAACATTATTCTGAGTCTTTGGCTTGTATGTGAAAATTCTGAATATAATCTGCATGATATCAACTATCATTTTTCATTCTTTCATTTAAAAAAATTTAAAACAATTCCCATGGCAAATTTTCAGTAGAGTTGATATAATTGTGGAATAATTAAATTTTATTTTTTGATGAATCTTAAGTATTTCTTGCTTTTACAGTTAGGTACAGTGACTACTTGAGAAGTTTGTATGTTATAAGTAATATTAGGAGTTTTTCAAGTTTCTTTGCTATTTTGGGAACCATTTATAGTTACCTATAAAGGCTGTTTCCTCTGGTAGGAGTGAGATAAAAGGCCGATATCCTGTAGGTACTTGCTTTGAAGGTTTGTTATTTAAGGAACAGTCAACAAATTGATAAAAGTTTGAAAAGTAGAAGCCAGTTTGACAGTTGCTTTCTTTTTCTCTGTTACTTTGGTCCTTTATCATTTGCTTTAAAATACTTTTAGCTAAACTCAATAGAAGAGTTCTGTGTAGGATTTAGTTCTTTGGGCTTTATTATAAATTTTATCTCACTGCTTTACACATTAAATATGATTAACATTTTAATATAAATATAGTTAAAACAAAATTCAAAAGATCAAATAGTGTGAGCAGTTCAAATTCTCACTCATCTTCCTGAGCAGACTTTATTGTGTTCTCTTTTTCTCTGATGTGTCTTAGTATCCTCTGCTTTAACAGGTATTGGAATGCCATTTTGAGATTTACGTTGACTTCATCAGGTCTTCCATGAGAGCATTGCAGAAGCATTTACTTCTTTTTCCCCCCGTTTTTATAAATTAATTATGTTTACCTTTTATGTAAACAAAATCATACAGTATGTAGTATTTTGCGTTTGGTTTCTTTCACTTAGCATAATGATGTTGTGTTTTTGCCTGATATTAACAATTGTAACATTAACATACGTTTGTTAAGTTTCAAAGAAAAAGTCTTATATATACAGTATTACCCATATTCATACTTCACATGAGGTTTTACTATGCTATACAGTCCCATGTTTTTAGCTTTCCTTCTAGTAATATACATGACTTTAGACTTTCCCTTTCAACCACTGTCATACCCATATAATGGCACTGCTAGTTACAAACACTGTGTTTTTAACTCCATGAATTTACACAATATTTAGTTCATAATAGCGCAGTCATACAGTATTTTCCTTTTGTGTCTGGCTTGTTTCACTCAACATAATGTCCTCCAGGTTCATCCATGTTGCCATTTACTGCACAACTTCATTTCTTCTTACAACTGTATAATAGTCCATCGTGTGTGTACATCACAGTTTGTTTATCCAATCATTGGTTGATAGACACCTGGGTTATTTCCATCTTTTGGCAATTGTCAGTAACACCACTATGAATATAAGTGAGCAAATGTCTGTTTGTGTCATTGGACTCAGTTCTTCTGGGTGAGTATTGCCATGTGGTAAATCTATATTCAACTTCTTTAGGAAGCGCCATACAGTCCTCCACAGTGGCTGTACCATTCTGCATTCCCACCAACAGTGAATAAGCATTCCTATTAATGTGGGTTGTGGGTGGGAGGCTGTTCATCTCTTTGTAGATAACCTAAGTTGTCTGTTTTCTGACTTGTGGGTGTGGGACGGTAAGAGGCAATGACTCCAGTCCCGGAAAACAGTTTAGCAATGCAAACTCTATAAACTTTAAATATTTAGAGAAAATGCAAACCAAATGTGCTTATCTAAAATGTATAAAGTCCATGATAAAAGCTTACCTAGGATGTAGAAAATATTTGCTAATTTAAGCCTACTGAGCACTGAAACAAAAAACAAGTTAGCCCTTCCTCTCTGTATAAAAGAAACTCAAACTTCTTGTTCAGAGCTCGGGTTTGAAACAGGAAACTCCCGAGTCTGGCTGGCTATCAATAAATCATTTTTCTTTCTCAAGATCATTCCTGAGTCCTGGCCTTTCTATATGCAAATAATTGAACCTCTACTCAACTTCTACAACATTTTTGGGGCTCGTCTGGGATTACAAACCAAGGCCAGAAACGATAGCATTTTTGCTGCCCCTTCCAGATCCCCAAGAAAGCTGGGAAGACTTGGGTAAACTACAGTCATCAGGGCGCCCCTGGATTAAATTTAATCCAGAAAGATGTGGGCCCCACCAGAGTCTTCCTGACGAAAATCAAGGGCAATGGAAGGTCTAAAATAAAAAAATTCAGAGAACAAAAAAAATCTCCAGACGTGGAAAAAAGTAAGACTCCCCGGGAAGCACAGTCAGGAGAACCCTAGCATTAATTGCTAGGGTAGGAGGCTGATCACCTACCGAGAGAGAGAGAGCTCTAGTAGCCCCAGAAATTTGGGAGAAGCCATTCTCTCTAAGTCTGGAAAAAGAAAAAAGCCTGGTGTTTTGAATTTGTCTAACTGCATGTTAGAATCTGGTAACTGGTTTTATCTCTGCTGAAAGAGTGGAGGCTTGATTATAATAAGAGATGTTTATAGGTTTGAATCCTAACATCCTAAAAATTGATCTGGATTTTTAAAAAAAAACTTGGTTACAGGAAACTGGATTGGCCTTTTTAGTAGAGCTTGGTCTGAGTGTAAAGTTAAACAGTGAAAAAGGTCTAGCTAAAATCTTTTATTATGGTGCTGAATTGCAAATGAATTCGCTTTATACCAGATGTTAATGTTAAGTGTTCGCTCTTTCTAAGGTTTGTGATGGCTGCAGAGGCAGCCGTGCTAAAAAATATATATATATAAAACTTGAGTAAGATTAGTAACCTTTGTGCTTCTGTCTGTGTCAGCTCAGTGCTGGTGTTAGAATTGTGTAGTTATGTAAAGTGGTGGAATTTGGTTGAACTGAAACCCTGCCTTGCCATTGGCAAGGGAGTGAATTGATTATGAGGCAAAACTGTGGAGTCTGAATGTTTGTGCCTGCTCTGCTGTCTTGTCTCTAGTCCGCCCCTTTGCGGGGGCTTGAAGGCCGTCCATGTCCACGCCACACACACGGGTTTGTTGGTGCTGCCCCAGTCAGGATAGCTGGGTCCCCGGAAAGAGTGCCGAATTTGAGTAGGTTCTGTCTGCCCATTTTGGCTGAGAGCTGGAAAGGGAGAAGCGGCTTGCCCCCTTCCAGTGAATCCATGCCTTCTCTTCATAAACCGCATTCCTATTTGATCACCCAGATGCCTGGAAAGGAGACAGTAAAGTGAATAAAAAACAGGATCAAGATAAATGCAGTCAAGTTCCCTCCCTAAGGTGTCAAAAGCCAAAATAAATTTGCATTCTGCCCAAGTTCTTCTACTTTTCCGAATCTCTCTCTCTATGAAACTGTATTAATGCTTTAAAATGTTTTAGAACTGTAAACTTGTCTGAAAAAAGGAGGCTATCGCTTAAAACAATAATGTGTAATCACTTAATAGCCTTTTTAATGATCTGGCTGAGAACTTCAGGGTTGTAAAACTACAAAAAAAAAAAAAAGGATAAACCTCCGCTTTAAAATCTGTGTTTAGCTTTTATCAGTTGCTGGCGCTTAAAAATTCACAATAAAATGTAGTTTAAAAATAAATCATTAAATATCAATACTCTCTTGCTAATAAATTAAATGCATAACTTGCAGGTAAAAATTTGTTCCATTACTAAAAAAAAGCAAGACTTCACAGAATTGTTACTAATAAAATTCTTGTAGCTTAATAAATAAAAATATCCAATTCACCTTAAAGTTAAAACTTAATAAAAACTATAACTGAAAGTTAAAATCATTTATAAATGCATTTATATTATAAAACAGCAGAAAAATAATAACTGAGATTTTAACTGAGTAAATTTCGCCTGAAACTATAGTAAGTGTAAATTCTAAACTAACCTTACCTTCGTTTATAGTTACTTCAAGCCTACCCTCACCCCATGCCTTTGCTTATGGTTATTTCATAACAGCTTCTGCCCCTACAGTCCAGGGAAAAGCTGGGACATCCCTGTCTCCTGTCCTACTGGTATTAGTAACCCTGCTTTCTCTTATGATTCCAAGTGTAAACTAAATCACTGCCTAGTGAAATTCTTAACCCTTGGGGTTGAACAACCACTAAAATTTTATTGTCTCCAAAAACTAGAAAAAAAGAAGTCTCCTGCCTTGACTGTCAGTGTTCCCAAGAGTGGCAATTCATTAAAAAAAACAGTCTCCCTGAAGCTTCAATAGCCTCGGTAGATATGCATAGAATTAGTCTTGTTGCTCATCCAAAATTCTGGTAAATTCAAGATAAAATATAAAGTTCTGAAACAAAAAAAAATTGTGTTAAAACATTAGAAACATTTTGGTTACAAGCCATTAGTTAAAAAACAAAATTCTTGTATAAAACTGCATGGTCATAGTGCAAATTAAAAAAAACTTTCAGGAGTCTTTAAAATGTTTTACAGTCATACTTATTTTATAAAAATAAAGTTTTAAGTAACTAAATTATGTTTCTATATCAAACTATTCATGTCTGCCTATTTGCTCAAATAGTTAGAGTTAAATATGCAGTTATGTAAGTAATATATATTTCTGGAACCCAAATTAAGCTAAACAATATATAAAATAATACAAATTATAAGTAACATCAATGAGTTGTGTTTCTGTGTCTAACTCTATTTGTGTCTGACTACTTGGTCAGTGTATATCTTTATACATCAGGATAATATCAAATTAACAAATTATTCTTTAAAAAGCTCTATTCAAATTGTTAAAAGTTAAATATGCATTTATATATGTAAATAAATATTCCTAGAGCCCAAATTAAACTAAGCAGAATAAAAAAGTCATATAAAAATCTAATTATAAGAACTATTAGAAAAAGGCCTTCTCTTTGCAAGAGCTTTAAAAGTGAAACTAGGTGTAGCAAGTTCCATCTACTAGGCTGGGAAATTAAAAATCAGTTTGCCCTGTAATTTCCCAGTTTAAATCTTTTAACAGCCTTAAAAAAAAGTAGTTAGTAATTCTGTTGCCAAATTCCAGTAATTAAAAAAAGTCCATAAAAACTATAAAAAAATCTTTCCTAGATTATGATTAAACAAATTATGTAATTATAATGTGTTTTATTTTTATTTTTAAAGATTTTTTAAAAATTTATTTCTCTCCCCTCCCACCCCCGCCCCAGCTGTCTGCTCTCTGTGTCCATTCGTTGTGTGTTCTTCTGTGACTGCTTCCATCCTTATCAGCGGCACTGGGAATCCGTGTTTCTTTTTGTTTCATCATCTTGTTGCATCAGCTCTCCGTGTGTGTGGCGCCATTCTTGGGCAGGCTGCACTCTCCTTCACACGGGGTGGTTCTCCTTACTGGGCGCACTCCTTGCGCGTGGGGCTCCCCTATACAGGGGACACCCCTGCGTGGCACGGCACTCCTTGCGTGCATCAACCCTGTTGTGTGGTCCAGCTCACCACATGGGTCAAGGAGGCCTGGGGTTTGAACCGTGGACCTCCCATGTGGTAGGTGGATGCCCCATCCATTGGGCCAAGTCCACTTACCTATAATGTGTTTTATTTTATTTATTTCCCAACAATTTGTTATTATTATTATTTTATTTATTTCTCTCCCCTTATCCCCCACCCCCCAGTTGTCTGCTCTCTGTGTCCATTTGCTGTGTGTTCTTCTGTAACCGCTTCTATCCTTATCAATGGCACTGAGAATCTGTGTTTTTTCTTTTTTTTGCGTCATCTTGTTGCGCCAGCTCTCCATGTGTGCGGCACCATTCCTGGGCAGGCTGCACTTCCTTTCACGCTGGGCGGCTCTCCTTACAGGGCGCACTCCTTGCATGTGAGGCTCCCCTACGCAGAGGGATCACCCCTGAGTGGCAGGGCACTCCTTGTGCGCATCAGCCCTGCACGTGGGCCAGCTCCACATGGGTCAAGGAGGCCCGGGGTTTGAACTGTGGACCTCCCATGTGGTAGGCAGATGCCCCATCCACTGGGCCAAGTTCACTTCCTTATAATGTGTTTTAAAACCTAGTAGTCAGTATGCTTTTAAAACTTACGCAGTTTCAAAACTTAAACAAAAAAAAAAGAGTTTTAGCTTCCTGTAAAAAAAAACAAAACATTCCTTGCATAAACTATAATAGTTTTAATTTTATTTAGCTTAAGTGTAATCTCCCTTAGTTTATAAAATACCCATTAAATAAATTAACATTATATGTACAAAATCTTTAGAGTAATAAAAATTGTAAGTTCATATTAATAAAATTAAGCTAAAAAATTGTAAATATGCTCTCTTAAATAAATAAAATAAACTAGTTAGTAATTGTAATTTAATAAGTTTATTTAAATGTAAAATAACTAGTCTATGTAGTTATGGTCAATTATAAAAAATTTATAAAAGCATCTTCCAAACTAAAACAGTTCTAGTTCTAGAAGCCATTGTTAACTAAAAAACCTAAACCGAGTGTATTAATGGCAAAAATAATAAAACCTGTCTAAAAATCACCACAAAATGCATAATTTAAATAAATAATAATAAAAGTTACCTTAATTGTATTAAACATCTTCCATTTTTAAGCTAACAGTGAAAAAATAATTTTTTCCTTCTACTACTAAAATAAAATGCCTGCTAGTATCTTCATGGTAAAATGTAAAAACATAACATCATTTGATACATAATATATTGCAGTAAAAATGTTAAAAAAATATATTAAAACAAGAAATAAAACTTTAACATTGTCGAAGTCTCTTGTGCATTCAAAGCAGGTCTTAAATACATTACAAATTGCCTCTCCATGTGAATTATTAGCTAGGCTGGCCACTAACCCCTCAAATAAAAATATTTGCTGTATCAGCCTCTGGTTATACTCCTAAAGTCAACGAAAACTCCATTGCAGTTTCAGGCTCCTACAGCAGCCAATAATAACTCCGTACAGCCAGGCGTACAATAGATATCGCCTCCAAACTGGCACTGTTCCGTAGTGCCAGAGAGCACTACACACCAGACTAGTAAAATACTAGAAACTCTCTCTAGAATCAACAATGCTGCAGCTTGCTCACTGTGTAAAAAAACATACTAAGTAGAGCCACAATTACCAAGATACTGTTAATTTAAACACAATTGGCATTTCGGCCTGCTCCCATAAAAAGATAACATGTGGTGTTACAAACCTGAAACTTAAAACTATTTTTTTAAAAAGATTTATTTATTCATTTCTCTCCCCTTGCCCTGCCCCAGTTGTCTGTTCTCTGTGTTTATTCGCTGTGTGTTCTTCTTTGCCCACTTCTGTTGTTGTTAGCAGCACGGGAATCTCTGTTTCTTTTTGTTGCGTCATCTTGTGTCAGCTCTCCATGTGTGCGGTGCCATTCTTGGGCAGGCTGCACTTTCTTTCGCGCTGGGCGGCTCTCCTTATGAGGCACAGTCCTTGTGCGTGGGGCTCCCCTACACGGGGGACACCCCTGCGTGGCACGGCACTCCTTGTGCGCATCAGCACTGCACATGGGCCAGCTCCACACGGGTCAAGGAGGCCCGGGGTTTGAACCACAGACCTCCCATGTGGTAGACAGATGCCCTAACCACTGGGCCAAGTCCGCTTCCCTTAAAACTATTAATTGCAACTCAGAATCCTTATACATTAAGTAATAGATTAATTAATATTAAATACTGTACTTTTATCCTGTACTAAATATATACCTAATAATTATAACATTATCTTTTCTATTCTGGATCAAATACAAAAGTATATTAAACATGTTAAATTCCTGGTAACTTCATTTTCTAAGTAGTTAATAAACATGTCTATAAAATAAAGTGGCAGTCTTAGTCAGGCTTAGCCAACTTACTATTCTACTGTACTCTACTGTGTAACAAAAACAAAGCTCGCTTTCTAATAATAGGTCACCTATCGAACAGTCAAAATTACCAGAAATTGTACAATTAAAACCAAAATGTAAAAAAAACTTTATTCTGTAATTCTGATCACTCCCACAGCTAAAAACTAAAAAAATTTCCAACTTAGTACACTAATCCTAAATAAAACCAACTGTCTAAAAATTGCCGGTTCACCAAGAGTATCTAACAGAGCACATGAATGCCAATCATTAAACAGCCTAAAATGCGTCTTTAATCTTTTAATTTTTTAAAATTCATTTTGTAAAAATATTACGTTAAAAAAATATGAGGTCCCATTCAACCCCACCACCCCCACCCCACTACTCCCCCCCAGCAACACTCTCTCCTATCATCATGACATAGCCACTGCATAAAATGCGTCTTTAAAACAAAACTAAATATCTGTTGCAATTTCTGTCTAAAAATAAATAATTTAAAAAAATATGTATGTATATACTGTTTCCACCAACTTTTAAAAGAGTGCCATCTTTATAAGCACCTAACCTTGTCTACCTCTGTAATCCAATGTCCTCTTTTAAAAATGAATATTCCAAAATTTTAATTAAGTTTGTTTCTTTCAGAATAAACATCTTATTAACCATATAAAAACTTCATCCAGCTTCGTACAAAATGCCAGATCTATCTTCTTCCAGTTAAAATAAAATAAAGGTTTTACACCTTATTAAGCAATAACTACAACCCATGGCCAGCAAAAAGCAGTTACAAAAAAAAAAAAATCATCTCCCTTCAACACCCCTTTAAAATTAAAGGTGTAACTCTTTAAAAATAAAATAAAATAAATAAATAAATCTAGAGCCTAACTAGAAATCTTGTGGCCCCAGAATAACTGCAGGGGCCCCCATCCCAAGATTCTGTTGTCCAGAACGAAAAAACTTTTAAACTTCTAAAAACAAAGTCCCGGATACTACACTAAAAATTAATAAGTAATGAATCAAAACAACAAACAACCACCCACCTCATAGCTCCAACAATTAACAAATTAAGCTTCAGCATAAGGGGGGAAAATGATGTGGGCTATGGGTGGAAGGCTGTTTATCTCTTTGTAGATAACCTAAGCGGTCTGTGTCCTGACGTGTGGGTGTGGGACAGTAAGAGGCTGCAGTCCTGCCCTTGGTGACCATGGCAACGACTCCAGTCCTGGAAAACAGTTTATCAATGCAAACTCTATAAACTAAATATTCAGAGAAAATGCAAGCCAAATGTGCTAAAAGCTTATCTAAAATGTATAAAGTCCATGCTAAAAGCTTACCTAGGATGTAGAAAATATTTGCTAATTCAAGCCTACTGAGCACTGAAACAATAAACAATTTAGCCCTTCCTCTCTGTATAAAAGAAACTCAAAATTCTTGTTCGGGACTCGGGTTTGAAACAGGAAACTCCCGAGTCCGGCCGGCCATCAATAAATCATTTTTCTTTCTCAAGATCATTCCTGAGTCCTGGCCTTTCTATATGCAAATAGTTGAACCTCTCTCAACTTCTACAACACTGTCTCTCCACATCCTCTCCAACACTTGTGGTTATCTGTCTTTTTAATAGTGATCATTTTAATAGGTGTGAAATGATATCTCATTGTAACTTTGATTTGTATTTCCCTAACTGCTAGTGAACATTTTTCATGCGGTTTTTTTTTTTTGCCATTTGTAATTTTTCTTGGGACAAATGTTGTATCTATTCATCTTTTGTTCATTTTTAAATCAGGCCATTTTTCTTTTTTTCATTGAGTTATAGCATCTCTTTATATATCATGGATATTAAATCAGCATATGTTTCTTTCTGATTATTTATGCTACTTCCCTTTTCAGTCTCACTCTTGAGTTTCCTCTTTTTCTAAGTATCCCAGCAGGAATGACTTCACAGTACTAAGATTCTTGAGGTTATGGAAAATGAATACAGAAGTATTTGCTATAAGGAGAATTCAAAATTGGTAAAGTATTATACTTTACTAATAAGTATAATGCTTAAAGCATATAGAAGGGGAAAGGGTTAAAAAAAGTTTCACAGGAAAACTTTGACCTTGATATACATAGTGTGTTCTGGGAATAGTTAATAGCTGTTATTTGCACTTATTATAATAAGCTACTGCCTTTAAGAGTTTATTTACATAATTTCACTTAGAACCATCACAACAACCTTATGAAATAAGTATCCTTAGCTATAAAATGAGGATAACTTCTAACTCATGGGGTTGTTATAATAAATACATGAATTATAGCTGTAAAGTGATTAGAACTATGCCTGGCTCATAGTAAGTGCTCAATAAGTATTATCTATAATCATTATGATCATTCTGAGGAAGCAGACTTAGGATGGATTAAATAGCTTGATTAAGGTTACATAGCTGGAACCAAGTCTGATGGTATTGTGAATTTTGTATAAGTCCAAAGTTCTAGTTCCTAAGTTATTTGGTGTAACTGGAATGTAGGCTATAAGCAGGGTAAGTGGCAGAAGTCAAAGCTGGAATCAGAGAGTTGTACTAAGGAGTAAGTGCTTTATCTTTTTTTCTAGCACACTATAAAATATTTGCATGCTTTATTTTATCATTTATACCAGAACCTATTTTAATTGGAAAATTATGGCATATTTTGTGTATATACTATACAAACACAAGTGTCATATACCTAGGACATTTTAAAAAGTTTTAAAATTCTGCATGACTGACTTTTCTGATTTCTTTCATTAATATTTATTGGCTATATATTATTTGTTTTGTCATTTTGCTAGTATTTACTTACAGTTGTTGGAATTGGCCAAAAAGAAATTTTAAATTATTATAAATATATCAAATAATAACAGGAAAAGATTAATATAATGGGGGAAGAGATAGAGTATTTCAGAAGTGAAATGGAAATGTTAAAAAAAGAACCATGTAGAAAATTTAAAGCTGAAAAATATATTATCTGAAATTTTAAAAATATTAGATGAATTTGAAGGTTAATTAGACTCCATTTTGTAGAAAAAAGGATCAGTACACTTGAAGACAGGTGAATATAATTTATCCTTATTGAAGCAGACAGAAAACAGAGAAATGAACAGAGGAGCAGTAATCTATGAGATAATATTAAGTGGTGTAACGTGCAGTTTGAGTCTGAGAAGGAGAGGAGGGAGAGAATGGGGCAGACAAAAAAATTAGGATTTGTTGTAAAACATCAGCCCAAGATCCAAGAATCTCTACAAACTTCAAGCAGAATAAATACAAAGAAAACTACCTTTAGGTTTATCTAAACAAAATGCTGAAAAGCAGTGAAAAAGAGAAAATCTTAAAAGCAGCTAAAGAATCAAAAGTCACAGTATGTACAGGGGAACTAGAATAAGAAATGGCTAACTTCTCATCAGAAACCATGCAAACTTTAAGTTAATAGAATGACAACTTTCAATTTAATTAAAGAAAATACTGTCATCCTAGAGTTCTATGTTCAGCAAAATTACCTTTCAAAAATGAAGGTAAAATAAAAATATTTTTAGATTAATGAAAGCTGACAAAACTTTTTGCTGTCAGATCTGCACTACAAGAAATGTTAAAGGAAATACTCTGACAACAGTGATTACTCATAATTTCTAGATGAGAAAACCAAAACCCAGAAAGGTAAAGTGACTTTCCTAAGATCACATAGCTAAAGAAGTTGCAGGGTTAGGACTACATCTCTAGTTCAGTGTTCTCTGGGAAACAGTATAGCGTACTGAGTGGAAAAAGCAAGTGACTTTGGGATCAGAATGGTGGAGCAACAGCTTCAGGTCTCTGTCCCCCCACAGAAACTTTGAACAACCAGGAAGAATTGACAGAAACATCTTTCTCAAAGCAGTAACAGGACAAGTGCCAAATCAAGAAAAAAGCCACTGAAAAGCAGGAGGATCAATATTGTTAGACTTTGTCTACACACCATGTAAATACAAATAAACTATGGAGTTGGAAATAGTTCAGATGTTATAAATGGAGAGAGTGATTGATTGAGAGATGACTACTAAGGGTAGGGGTTTTGTTTGTTTTTGTTTTTTCTTTTTTTTTTTGAGTAAGGGAAAAAATGCTCTAATATTGATTGATGAATGTATAACTCTGTGATTATACCAAATGCCATTGATTGTACACTTTAGATGGATTATTCAGGCGTTCTTAACCTTTTTTGTACCATGGACGCCCTTGCCAGTCAGGTGAAAACCACAGACCCCTTACTAAATTCACATACTTATTATTTAATAAGTATATCACACTCTCACCAACATGTCCCATAAGAACAATGTTTTTTTGAATTTCCAGTTCAAGCTCACATATCCCCTGAAATCTTTGTTAAGAACCCCTGGATTATATGGTTATGAATACATTTCAATAAAATTGATATTTTGAAAAAAGCAGTAGGATCTCCTGGCACCCTGACTGGTCCCTCCCACAACTCTCACTGGCTTGGTGCTTTGCTGGCAGAGTTCCAGTTTGGGTCTCTGGTCCCAGTTCCATAGAGAGCAAAGGAACCCTCTTGTACATCCTAGAAGCTCGTATGTCTGGCCTGGCTGGTGGTGGCCTGAGGACTTGCTTTCCATCCCAGAACTTGCCCCACATGTAGAAAGTGACCCCTACGGAACACTGGGAGAATAGTCAAGTGGCTGCTTGGGAAGGGACTGCTGGCTATAGGATACAGTGCAGTGCTTGGGACTCTGAGGAAACTGTTTCCTAGGAAAGAGAGGACAGTCAGATCCATGTAAACAGGACGTGGGGTTTGGGATTGGGGAGGGCAATATTCCTGGCACCAAAAAATGTATGCCCTGCACTTTGCCCTGGAGCTGTGTTCTAAACTGATCGTGTGAGGAAAGCACTCACACAGGTCAATTTGCTAAGACTAAGAAAGGTATTTTCTTTCTTCCTTTTTTTTTGGTTTCTGAAATTCAAGGAAGTGCTCTCAATACTAGCTGTATAGAAGCTTAAATAGATGCTTCAGAGTCTAAATTCTGGCTTTAACACATTAAAATATCAAAATGTTTAGGCTTCAACAAAAGATTACAAAGCAAAAAAAAAAAAAAAAAAAAAAGGGAAATGATGGCCCAGGCAAAGGAGAGATAAAAAAATACCAGAAATCTTGGGAAGTGCTCAAGCATTTGGGTGCACACCTAACACACGGGAGATCCAGGTTCGGTTCCCAGAGCCTCCTAAAGAAGATGAGCAAGACAATGAGCTGGTGTGATGGATTGGTACAGCGAGTTGATGCAACAAAATGACGCAATGAAATGATGCTGAGGAAACACAATGAGAGATACAACAAGCAGGGAGCAGAGGTGGCCCAAGTGAGTGGGTGCTTCCCTCCAACATGGGAGTCCTGGGTTCGGTTCCCAGTGCCTCCTAAAAAAAAGATGAGCAAACACAGAGAGCACACATGAACAGACTCAGAGAGCAGACAGCGAGTGCAAACAACCAGGAGGGGGTGGGGGAAGAAATAAATGAATAAAATAAATCTTAAAAAATATATCAGCAACCTTCAGTGAGGAGGATCAGGCCTGGAAATTTCCAGACAAAGACTTAAAAAATAAACTCATATTGCTAAAGGAAAACATGGACAAAGAACTAAAGTAAATCTGGAAAATGGTAGATGAATACAAAGAAAATATCAATAGAAAGAAACTATGAAAAGGAACCAAACAGAGCTGAAGATGACAGTAACAGAAATTAAAAATTCCCTAGAATGGTTCAACAGCAGATTGGAGCTGGCAGAAGAAAGAATCAGTGAACATGAAGATAAGACAGTTAAAATCATTCAGTTTTAGGAGCAGGAGAAAGAATGAAGAAAAGTGAACGGAGCCTGAGAAACTTGCGAGACTGTACTAAGGGTACCGAAATATGCACTATGGAAACCGGGGAGAAGAAGAGAGAGAAATGAACAAAGAGAATATTCAAAGAAATGAAGGTTGAAAATTTCCCAAATTTAGTGAAAGACATGATTATGCACAGCCAAGATGCTTAAAGAACTCCAAACAGGAAAAATCCAAATAGATCCTACCAAACCATGTTATAATCAAACTGTCAAATGCCAACGATAGATAATTCTGAAAGCCACAAGAGAGAATCAAGTCACATAAAAGGAAGCCTCATTAAGATTAAGTGCCAGTTTCTCATCAGAAACCATGGAGGCAAGAAGACAGTGGGAAGACATTTAAAGTACTGAAAGCAAAAAAAGTACGAAAGCAAAAAACTGCCAACCGAGAATTATTTATCTGGTAAAGGTGTCTTTGCAGAAAGAGAAGAAGAAAATGCCAAAGATGGCAAAATGTTATAATAGGTGGATCTGTGTATCTGAGGGTGGTGAGGGTGTGTTGGAATTCTCTGAGTGGGATTTGTATTTTTTTTTTATATCTGTCCTGAAGGTTTGAAAATATTTTTCAAAATAAAAAGCTAAAAATAAAAATTTAAAAAGCAATTTACTGAAGATGGTGGATTAGAAAGACAGGACTTCCTTCTCTCCCAGAAATTTGGCTAGAGGACAGGCAGAAATGACCTGGAAAAAATTGTTCTAGCTTTTAGGACAGAGGGAAGGCTGGACACCACCAGAAGAGAGAGAGGCACAGGAAAAAATGCTGATGGAAAGACTGTGAATAGAAGCTGCGACTGCAGCTGCCTTTGCTCCTCCCCTGCTACACGAGCAGACAGTTTTGAAATCTCTGGCCTCGGGGGCATGGCTACAGAGAGGGCCACAGGGATTCACCTCCCCAGGAAATGGGAGGAAGAGAGGCTGCACAGGGACTCACCTCCCCAGGAAATGGGAGGAAGAGAGGCTGCACAGGGACTCACCTCCCCAGGAAATGGGAGGAAGAGGGGCTCAGCCTAAGGCTGATTCCGCTTTTGGCCCACAGATTTGGTCTGCTGTGTCCCACCAGCCCTTCCAGCATGGGAAGGACCCTGCACTGGACTAAAGAGATATGACCCTCTCATTCACCCTCCCTACTGATCAGGACTGGTTGTTGAGGATGCAAAGGGGAGTGTAATTATTTCCTACCAGGGAAAAGGGAGAGGGCTGCCTGCAAAGGTGTGAAGAACTGGCTTCTGAGAGTTTGAATTGCAAGGCTCTTAGCCTCCAAGCAGGATCCTCTATCACATTGATCAGGTCTGTGTTGCTGCAAACCATTCCCACCAGGCTTTGAACTGGCAGGTCTGCCAAAGAGCACCATCTGCTGACCAAACAAGGAAGTGCATGTGAGGAAATGAAACATTAATAAGTAAAAGACACTAACTACTCAGAATGTCAAACGTCAAACATAAAGAGAAAATTCAGAGAGCAGCAAAGGAGAAGCAAACCATCACATACAAGGGATGCCCAATAATACAGTGTGGATCTCTCATCAGAAACCACAGAGACGAGAAGACAGTGGTACGATACAATTAGGATAGTGTATTACTCAGCCAAACAGTGCTGATGCAAAATACCAGAAATCTGTTGGCTTTTATAAAGGGTATTTATTGGGGGTAGGAGCTTACAGTTACCAGGCCATAAAGCATAAGTTATTTCCCTCGCTAAAGTCTGTTGCCATGTATTGGGGCAAGATGGCTGCCGATGACTGCAAGGGTTCAGGCTTCCCCGGTTCCTCTCTTCCCGGGGCTTGTTTCTCTCTGGGCTCAGCTGCTGTGCTCTCTCCACAAGGCCAGCTGTAGACTATCAGGCGAATGGCTCTGTCTCTCTCACCAGGGCTTCTGCTGTGTCTGTGGCGCTGGCTCTGTTCCTCTATATTCTCCTGTGTGTTCACACAGGCTCCAGTTTAAAAATCTCCCAACTCTGCCCTTTGCCATGTCTTTTCTCTGTGAGTCCCTGCCCACCAAGGAGTGGGGACTCAATGCCCTATTGACGTGGCCCAATCAAAGCCCTAATCATAATTTAATTAAGAGTGATTCCTCTGACAGACCAGTTTACAAACAATCCAATAACTAATTTTGGAATTCATAAACTATACCAAACTGCTACGAATACTGAAAGAGAAAAATAGCTGACAAGAATTCTTTATCCAGCAAAATTGTCCTTCAGATATGAAGGTGCGTTTAAAATATTCACATACAGAAACAAAGTGTGTAAAAAAGAATCCACCTTTGTAGGAAGTACTGAAGGGAGCCTTACAGTCCAAAAGAAAAAAAACTGAAGAGAGCGACTTGGAGGAGAGTATAGAAGGCAAAAATAGCAGAAAAGATAACCGAAAGAGTAAAAAGATGAAAATAAGATATGACATATGAATACCAAAGAATAAAATCTTGGAAGTAAATAATGCATTTACAATAATATCATTGAATGTGAATGGATTAAACTCCCCAATCGAAAGACATAGGCTGACAGAATGGATAAAAAAACCATGAACCATACATATGCTGTCTGCAAGAGACTCACCTTAGACCCAGGGATACAAACGAGCTAAAAGTGAACGGTTGGAAAAAGATATTCCACGTGAACATTATCCAAAAATGGGCAAGGGTAGCATATGCGACAAAACACACTTTAAATGCGAAAGAGTTACAAGAGATACAGAAGGCTGTCATATATTAATAAAAGGAACAATTCACCAGGAAGAAATAACAGTTACAAATATTTGTGCACCTAAGCAGCATGTCCCAAAATACATGAGGCGCAAACACTGGCAAAACTGAAGGGAGAAATAGATATCTCTCAGTAATAGATGGAGACTTTAACATACTGCTCACATCATTTGATAGAACAACTAGACAGAAAATCAGCAAGGAAACAGAATTTGAACCATATGTTAAATGAGCTAGACCTAACAAACATATACAGAACGTTGCACCAGAACTCAGCAGGTTATACATTCTTCTCAAGTGCTCATGGATCTTTCTCCAGGATAGACTGCATGTTAGGTCATAAGGCAGGTCTTAATATAAAAAGATTGGAATTATACAAAGTACCTTCTCAGATCATCATGGAATGAAATTGGAAATCAATAATAGATGGGAAAGAGGTAAAATTGCAAATGTGTGGAGGCTGAGCAGCACACTCTTAAACAATTAGTCAAAGAAGAAACTAAGTGGAATTAGTAAATATATTGAGATGAATGAAAAGGATAACAAAACTTATCAAAACATATGGGATACAGCAAAGGCAGTGCTGAGAGGGAAATTTTATAACTAAACACCTGTATTAAAAAAAGAAGACAGAGCTAAAATCAAAGATTAACTGAACAACTGGAAAAACTAGATAAGAACTGCAAACCATTCCCAAAGGAAGCAGAAGGAAAGAAATAGTAAAGATTAAACAGAAATAAATGAAATTGAGAAGAAAAAAGCAATAGAGGAAAAAAAACACACCACCAAA
The DNA here is from genome assembly GCF_030445035.2 of Dasypus novemcinctus. Classification (NCBI taxonomy): domain Eukaryota; kingdom Metazoa; phylum Chordata; class Mammalia; order Cingulata; family Dasypodidae; genus Dasypus; species Dasypus novemcinctus. Next base: position 8,689,360 of record NC_080681.1, read on the forward strand.
AGCTAGTTCTTTGAGACTATCAATAAAATTGACAACTCCTAACCTAGATTGAAGAGGAGGGACAACTACCCTCCATAGTTTTATAGGACCATAAAACTACTAGTAGAAAATGTACATCTTGTGGTAGGTGGTAGTTTCTTGGTCCTTATACCCAAAGCATCAGCAACAAAAGAAAAGATGGATAAACTGGACCTCCTTAAAATTAAACACACATCAAAGCACTCTGTCAAAAGGATGAATAGGCAGCCGACTTAATGGGAGAAAATGGCTTGGAAATCACTTATCTGATAAGGGTTTAATATCCATGATATATAAAGAGATGTTGCAACTCATCCAAAAACAAACAACCTGATTAAAAAACGCAAAAGGCTTGAATAGACATTTGTCCAAAGAAGAAATACAAATGACAGAAGAACACTTGGAAAAATGTTCAAAATCAATTGCAATTAGGGAAATGCAAATCAAAGCTACGAGATACTTTTTCACAGCTCTTATGATGGCCACTATTAAAAAATCAGAGAACTACAAGTATTGGTGAGATTGGAGCACTTACTGGCTCCTATGGGGAGAGATAGGAGCACTTATTCACTGTTGGTGGGAATGTAGAATGGTACAGCCACTGTGGAGAATTGTTCGGTAGTTCCTAAAGAAGTTGAATATAGATTTGCCATGTGGCCCAGGAACACCACTCCTGGGTCTATACCCAAAAGAACTGAGAGCAGTGACACGAACAGACATGCGCACACCTATGTTCACAGCGGCATTATTCATGATTGCCAGAAGATGGAAAAAACCCAGATGCCCATCAGCTGATGAATGCATAAGCAAACGTGATATATACACACATGGGATATTATGCAGCTGTAAGAAGAAATGAAGTTGTGACGCATAAGACAACATGGATGAACCTGGAGGACATTATGTTGAGTGAAGCAAGTCAGGCACAAAAGGACAAATACTGTTTGCGCTACTATGAACTAAACATATTGCGTAATCTCATTGGTTTAATAACTAGAATAAGGGTCATCAGAAAATAGAATGAATTTACAGAGTGGAAAGCTGAGGGTTAACCTTGCAGAATTGGTAGAAAGTTTGTTTGCTAATCTTTGGAAGTGAATAGAAAAGGTGAAAGCACATCATAGTGTTTGTAACTAGCATAGTTATTATATGGGTATGACAGTGGTTGAAAGGGTAAGTCTGAGGTCACGTATATTACTAGAAGGAAAGCTAAATGTAACATGGGACTGTATAGCAGAGTAAAAGCTCATGTGAAATATGGAATATGAGTAATATTGCATATATAAGATTGTTTTTCTTTGAAACTGAACAAATGTATGTTAATATCAGGCAATAAAACAAACAACATTATACTAAGTGAAACAAACCAGGCTCAAAGTACTACAAATGGCATGATTCCATTTATGTAAAATGTAAATATAAATCAATTTATAAAGATGCAGTTAGATAAGTGGTTATGTAGAGCTGGGGTAGGATAGAGGGATTGAGAGGTAACTGCTAAGGGATGGAGTTTTTCTTTTTGGAGTAATGAAATTGTTCTAAAATATTTTGTGGTGATGAATACACAACACTGTGATTAAACTAAAAGCCATTGATTGTACACTTTGGATAGATTGTACAGCGTGTGAATATATCTGAGTAAAACTGCTTTAATACAAGTTACTGACTTTGGAGTACTAGTTTCTTTTACTGTTGGCCCCTTGAACTTGGGGAAGTCACTTTTCACTTTTCAGTTGAGAATGTGGCTTGGTGAAATGAATACTTATAGTTGAGGGGACAATTTAGCAGGTTCTTTAAAGTACTGTGCACCTTGTATACATGAAGTAAATATTAGTTCTCTTCTTTCTATTATGCTATGCTGTCTTCATTTTTAATCAATAGATTAATCTTTCCTAGAGGTCTTGCCTTGAACCTTATCTATTCCTTGAAAGAAACAATCCTTATGATTCCAGTAGTAATTGTATTTCCATTTGGCTGTGTTCCTTCTAGTGGCTGAGTAGTTGAATCTCTTTCGCACCTATTTAATTCCTATAAACAGTTATTCTGGCACTAAACCTGAAACTGGTGTTTTCAAAATAGGCATCCACACCTAAGCCCCTTTCCCAGAACAAAAATAGATCTAAGAGCTTAAGGTAAAACTGCAGTGAATAGTATAATATTCCTTTGGTGCTCAATGCATTGCTGAAGAAAAAACTCAAATTATTAAATGTTTAAAAATATGGTTGTATGATAGCTAATTTTAGATTTCCTGATCAAAATATATTTTTCAGAGAAAAGATTTTGGTTCTACAGAATCTAGGCTTGAAAATAAAGAATTTTGTTTAGAATAATTAACCATATCTTATCCAACATATGTATACTTCCTCTAAAACGTTTGACATTCATTACAAATATGGCTCTTATTAAATGCAAAATGTCATTTGCCCTTAAGTTAGTGAGCCTATGTGAAATTTGAATGTCAGTTTTACTGCAGTCAAATTGTCTCAGAGGTAAAATTCACTGTTTGGACTTTGCTTATTAAGTAATATATTATTAATACTACTTAAATGATTGTTGCTTCATTAAGGATATGGAAGAGAGGCAGCACTTTCTCTGAGAGGCACTCATTTGTTATAAAATTTGATATTGGCAGTGTTTCCCCTTAAAACATGCAGATTCAGGAAGTGTAATCCTTTTGGCATTTTTTTTTTCTGCATGGGAAACAGAGCTCAGTGACTCTGGCATAGAGGAAACAAGTTGAAATTACTCATCAAGTATTTAGTAATACCTGTGAAATAGAAGAAAAACTTTGGACATTGGAACCTCATCAATTCTTTTATCTTCTCTGAGCTTGGTCCTTAGCTATAAAATGTATACAGTGATATCTATACAATATATTATATATATTTATATATATATAAAGGTTGTTATAAGGAGAAAAGGATTAACTGAAACTACTTTGTAACTGAAAATGTTATGTAATTTAATGTTTGAGTAAATGGCACATTTAAAATCTTTTTAATAAGTTAGGGTGATTTTCTTATTCATATTAAGGGCAAAAATTCATGCAACTTTCAAAAAGTACTTAGATATTTTACCTTCCGTCACTATTTTTACTTCTAAAAACTAATTTTATTGAGGTATAATTTACATACAATAAAATGCACCCATTTTAAGCATATGATCAATGAATTTTGACAAATGTCTACACTTACGTAACTACCGCCTAACATTTTCAACACCCCAGAAATTTCCCTCATACCTCTTTGCCGTCATTTCTCACTTTCCTGGCCCTAGGCAACCGCTGATCTGTTTTCTATCGTATAGATTAGTTTTGCCTGTTCTAGAATTTCACATAAATGAAATCATACATTATGGACTCTGTTTATTCATAATGTTTTTGAGATATATCCATGTTATTCTGCATATCATCAGTTTGAGCCTTTTTATTGCTGTTATATCACAGCATAAGCAAAGAAAGAAAACATGGATAAATGTGACCTCAAATCACTTTTGTGCTTCAAAGGTCTTTGTAAAGAAGGTGAAAAAACAGCGCACTAAATGGGAGAAAATATTTGCAAACTGCATATCCAATGAGGTTTGATACCAACTCACACCTTGTAGAATGGCCATTATTTAAAAAAGCAAAACAAAAAACCCCAAACCAAACAAACAAAAAAACAAGTGCTGGAGAGAATGTGGAGAAATAGGAACATTCCACTGTTGGTGAGAATGGAAAATGGTGCAGCCTCTGTGGAAAACAGTTTGGTGGTTCCTCAAGAAACTAAATATAGAACTGCTGTATGACCTGGCCATCTCTCTACTAGAAATACATCCAGAAGAACTAAAGAAAATGACACGAACAGACATTTGCACACTTATGTCTATTGCCGCATTATTCATAATTGCCAAAAGATGGAAACAACCCAAGTGCCCATCAATTGATTAATGGATAAACAAAATGTGATATATACATATGATGGAATACTATGCTGCTGTAAGAAGAAATGAGATTGGGACATATGATAACATGGATGAACCTCGAAGACATTATTCTGAGTTGAAATAAGCCAGACAAAAAAGGACAAATACTGTGTGGTCTCACTAATATGAACTAAATATGAAGAATAAGCACATGGAGTTAAAACCTCGAGTAAAGGTTACTAAAAATTATGTTGAGGGGCGAGAAGGGGTACTGATGCTTAATGTATGTGGAATTTTTAATTACCTTGACTATAAAAATGTGGAAATGGACAGAGTTGATGGTAACATGTTATAGTAGGTATAACACGGCTGGTTCATAAATGGGATACTTTAGGGACGTAAAGGTCAATTGAGAGAAAGCTAGAAAACTAGAGAATAATTTAGGAACTTAATTACATAGTGAACCCAGAGGTGGATGAGGATTGTGGTTAATAGTACAGGTACAAGAATGCATTTCTACGAGCTAGAAGAAATTTATGTGGTGTTACAAGGTGGTGAGGAATATTGTGATTCATGGAGACAAAATAATATAGTTTATGGACTGTAGTTAACAATATTGTAATATTTTTGCATCACTGTCAAAGAAGGTACCATATTTATCTAAAGGGAAAAAATAGAGGGTATGTGATTTTTTCTTTTTTTCAAAAAGATTTATTTATTTATTTAATTCCCCCCCTCCCCCGGTTGTCTGTTCTCTGTGTCTATTTGCTGTGTCTTGTTTCTTTGTCCACTTCTGTTGTCGTCAGCGGCGGGGAAGTGTGGGCGGGGCCATTCCTGGGCAGGCTGCACTTTCTTTCGCGCTGGGCGGCTCTCCTTACGGGTGCACTCCTTGCGCGTGGGGGCTCCCCTACGCGGGGGACACCCCTGCATGGGGCAGCACTCCTTGCGTGCATCAGCACTGCACATGGGCCAGCTCCACACGGGTCAAGGAGGCCCGGGGTTTGAACCGCGGACCTCCCATGTGGTAGGTGGATGCCCTAACCACTGGGCCACGTCCGTTTCCCTGATTTTTTTCTTTTGAATTAAGGAAAACGTTCGAAATTTTACTGAGGCAATGACTGCACAACTCTGTATAACAAAGGTACAACGCTAATACATGGTGTTAATGGGGGGGCAGTGTATGGGGAAAATATACCAAAGGTAAGCTATGTATCATAGGTATAGGTAATAGTCTGATGATGCTCCTTCATAATCTATAACAAATGTTCCACAGCAATACAAGGTGTTGGTGGAGGGGTGGATGGGAATTCTGCTCATTATGCATGATTGTTTTGTAAGCTCACAACTTCTCTACTAAAAATATATATTAAAAATAATATCAAGTGGATCATATACTTAAACATAAGAGCTAAAACTGTTAAATTTCTAGAAGAAAAAAAATAGAAAATATTCAGGACTCTAGGAAAGAAAAAGATTTCTAAGCATAAAGGGGAAAAAACGGATAAACTGGACTTCACAAAATTTTAAAATTTGTGGCGTTTTAAAGACATTGTTTAAATAATGAAATGGCAAGCTCCAGACTGAGAGAAAATATTCTCTATGCATATATCTGACAAGGATTAAATTCAGAATATATAAAGAACTAGAACCAAATGATAAAACAACAAACATAATTAAAATATGATTAAATATATGAACAGACACATCACAAAAGAAAGTTATGAGTAACCAATAAGCACAATAAATTACATGAAAAGATGCACGTCATTACTAGTCATCAAGGAAATGCAAATTAAAATACAAGATACCACCACACAACCACTAGAATGGTTAAAATAAAAAAGAATGGTAATACCAAGTAGTAGAACACCTCAAACTCTCACAACTTGCAGGTAGGAGTAAAATAATACAAACTCTTTGGAAAACAGTTCAGCAGTTTCTCGTAAAATTAAGCACATAATTGCTATATGACCTATCAGTCTCACTTTTATGTATTCCATATGAAAGGAGAAAATAATATCCACACAAATACTTCTGAATGAATATTGACAGCAGATTTATTCATAATAGCTCCTAACTGGAAACAACCCAAATGCCCAACAACATGAATACATAGACAAATTGTGTCTTTGATCTATTTTGAGTTAATTGTTTGTATAAGGTGTGAGATAGGGGTCCTCTTCCTTTCTTTTGGCTATGGCTGTCCAGTTCTCCCAGCACCATTTGTTGAATAGACTGTTCTGACCCAGCTGGGTGGGCTTGACAGCCTTGTCAGAAATCACTTGACCATAGATGTGAGGGTCTGCTTCTGAACCATAAATTTGGCTCCATTGGTCTATATGTCTACCTTTATGACAGTACCATGCTGTTTCTACCACTGTTGCTAGGTAATATGATTTAAAGTCTGGGAACGAGAATCCTCCAACTTTGTTCTTCCTTGTTAAGATTTTCTGGCTATTTGGGGCCCCTTATCCTTCCAAATAAATTTCATAATTAGGTCTTCCATTTCTTTTAAAAAGGCTTGGAATGTTTGTGGAGATTGCATTGAGTCTGTATATTGATTTGAGTAGAATTGATATCTTAACAATATTTAGTCTTCCACTTATTTAGGACTTTGATTTCTTTTAGCAATACATTGTAGTTTTCTGAATAGAAGTGCTTTACTTCCTTGGTTAAGTTTATTCCTAAATATTTTGATTCTTTTAGTTGCTATTATAAATAGACTTTTTTTCCTGACTTCCTCCTTAGATTGCTCATTACTAATGTGTAGAAACACTATGATTTTTCCATATTAATCTTGTATCCTGTCACTCTCCTGAACTCATTTATTAGTTCTCGTAGCTTTTGTTGTAGATTTTTCGAGATTTTCTAGGTAAAGGATAATATCATCTGCAAATAGAGAAAGTTTTACTTCTTCCTTTCTGATTTGGATGCCTTTTATTTCTTTTCCTTGCCTAATTGCTCTAGAACCTCTAGCAGTATATTGAACAACAGTGGTGACAATGGGCATTCTTTTCTTTTTCCCGATCTCAGTGGGAAAGCTTTCAGTCTTTTACCGTTGAGTTCAGTGTTAGCTGTAGGTTTATCATATATCCCCTTTATCATGTTGAGAAAGTTTTCCTTTGAAGTATTTTTATCAAGAAAGGATGCTGGATTTTGTCAACTGTCTTTT